>NW_017728917.1:32154350-32165455 GCF_001723895.1 Crocodylus porosus
ATCTGTGGATGCATGACAAGGTGCGGTTGGCCTTCCTGACTGCATCCCCACACTGCTGGCCCATGTTCATCTTGGCATCAGTGATGACTCCAAGATCCTTTTCTTCCTCTGCACTGATGAGAAGGAAGTCCCCCAGCCACACCACTGTAGCAAACCAATCTGGAGATCTGCATCAGATTACTGCCATCTGAAGGAGCTCAGGAGCCAGGAGCAGGGAGGAGAGGAGGGATCCAGGCACATGTGCATCCTGCACACGTGTGCTCCCTTACCTGACCTGAGGCAGATGCAGCAGCAGCGGAGGTAGCATCAGCTGATCCCCCTAAGGTAAGTGGGGCAGATGGACCAGACACAGCTGAGCCGGATCCGGAGGGGAAGGCCCCCCGATGCCTTTTAGCTGAGCCGGTAGGGAGCCACACTCCCAAGCTGTGCTGCGTGAACAGGGCACACAAACAGGAGGTGGGCTAGGGGGGAATGTCCCCCCAGGCTAAGGACCACCCCCAGGGTTAACCCTCAGAAGCCCTGTTACCCTGTTACAGTTGCATTGTCAGAAAGGGCTGCCTGCTGCCATTGCAGAACCACCCATGGTTCTGACTGTAGGGTGAGCTTATATAATCATGACTGGTGCAGCAGCCAGCACAAGGGGGGAAAAAAAAGTGTGAGGCATGGAGGCTATGGACTGTAGTCACTGCTGTGAAAGTGCAGGAGTCATTTGCTCTGAAGGGCCAATGGAAGTGGTCCAGGGTGTTCCTTTAGGTACCCAAGCAGTTCTTCATTCCTGGATTGACCTGAGGCAGATTATGGGGTGATGGAGTGATTCTCATTAAGGGCTACCTGATGCAATGGGTCTTACTGTAGGGTGAGCTTGCATGTGGAGTCTATGGGCTAAAATCCTGTGATCAGAAGGGCACCATTTTCTCTGAAAGTTAATGAAAGCACTCCCCGCTTTAGGTAGCCAAGTGATTCTTCATTCCTGGATGGAACCAAGGGCAGATGTCACCCTGACAAAGTGCCTTTGTCACCCTGACCAAGGCATCGGGGGCGGGGTGCACTGGTATCCAAGCAGGTGAGAAGAAGATTTATTTATGTCAGGCTGGCTTTATCACAGCACCTGGTATGCACCACTTGGAGTCCAAAAGACACATTCCGAACAAGTACCTAAAACTTGCAGGTATCCTCTTTCTCTCCTATCTTCAATTTGAAGCAACATCTGGTGGACAAGGGTGGCCTCACTACACAATCCTTGTAGCAGCATCTGTTGGACAAAGGGGCTTATTATGCATCATTGAGTGAATTTCAGTTTCCATACAATGGATCCAAGGACACATTGGTTTAATTTGTGGCAATCCAAAGTAAAATACATTGGGATGTGTTTCAGTTTGTATCACAAAGAGGACATTTAAATTTCCAGAAAAAACTATGTGTTTTGCAGTTAAATTACAAAAAGGGCATTTTTCATAATGTGTACAAGTACCTATATGCTTTGTAAAGACATTGAAAAAGTTGGGGGAGATATTGATTTGCATGGTTTTCTTTGAATGACCTAGTTTTAGATTCAGAGCAAACAATATACACATTTGCCTTTGTAGAGCAGTAGTACACAAGCAACCTGTGCTAGCACAAGCCCCCGGACACACCTGTATGCTTCCCATCATGACCTACAGGCTTCCCAGGTTGTCAGAGATAGTTTTATAGTTTCTAGGGTCAGAAGGGACCTGAGTAGATCATCTAGTCTGATCCCCTGCCATGGCAGGAAAGAGTACTGGGGTCAAACGACCCTAGCAAGGTATACATCTAGTCTCCTCTTAAAGACCCCCAGGGTAGGAGCCAGCACCACTTCTCTTGGAAGTTCATTCCAGATCCTAGCTGCCCTGACCGTGAAGTAGCACCTCCTGATATCTAACCTAAACCTACCCTCTGCCAGCTTGTGACCATTGTCCTGGTCACTCCTGGCAGTGCTCGGGGGAACAGGGACTTCCCCAGTGCCTGCTGGTCCCCTTTGACTAGTTTGTAACAGGCCACTAGATCCCCCCTCAGCCTTCTCTTCTGGAGACTGAACAGGCTCAGGTCCCATAAGGCCTGCCCTGCTGCCCCTGACCATAAGAGTGGCCCTCCTCTGGACCCTCTCCATGTTGTCCACATCCCTCTTGAAGTGTGGTGCCCAGAACTGGAGGCAGTACTCCAGCTGCGGCCTGACCAGTGCCACATAGAGGGGGAGGATCACCTCCTTGTCCCTGCTTGAGATGCATCTGTGGATGCATGACAAGGTGCAGTCAGCCTTTCTAACTGCCTCCCCACACTGCCGGCCCCTGTTCATCTTGGAGTCAATGTTGACTCCAAGATCCTTTTCCACCTCTGTACTGATAAGAATGGAGTTCCCCAACTTGTAGGTATGCTGCTGGTTCTTCCTCCCCAGATGCAACACCTTGCACTTGTTGGTGTTGAATCCCATCCTATTCTCATCCACCCACCCTTGTAACCTGTCTAGGTCTGATTGTAGCCTATTCTGCCTTTCTAGCATGCCCACATCCTCCACATCTTAGTGGCATCAGCAAATTTGAACAGGGTGCTTTTTACCCCCTCGTCCAAGTCACTGATGAAGATGTTGAACAGTGCGGGCCCGAGGACAGAGCTCCACAGAACCCCACTGCCCACATCCCTCCAAGTAGAAAATGACCCATCCACTACCACTGTCTAGGTGCAGCCTTCCAGCCAGTTGGTGACCCACTTGGCTGTGTAGGTGTCGACACCACAGTCCCCCAGTTTCTTAATGGGAATGAGGTGAGAGATAGTGTCGAAGGCCTTCCAAAAATCCAGAAAGACTCTGTCCACATCTAAGGATTTGGTGACCTGGTTATAGAAGGCCACCAGGTTGGTCTGACAGGACCTGCCTCTAATGAACCCATGTTGGTTGCCCCTAAGCATAACCTCCCCCGCTAGCCCCTTGTGGACATGTGCCAGGATAATTCTCTCAAAGAGCTTATCCAGGATCAAGGTGCGACTAACTGGCCTATAGTTTCCCGGGTCCTCCTTCCTCCCTTTTCTGAAGATGGGAAACATGTTGGCCTCGTCCAGTCCTCTGGCACCACACCAGAGCACCATACTGCTTGTAAAGCCATACCAGGGGTCCTGCAATGACCTCAGCCAATTCCCTCAGCACTCTGGGGTGGAGATTGTCCGGACCAGCTGATTTAAATACATCCAGTCCCTCCAGAAGTTACCTGACTAGATCCTCACTGACCCTTGGCCTAGGTGCACCTTCCCTGGGGCCTGAGAGGGGCCTGGTGGCGGGGCTGATCCAGTCCCTGCTCAGTAAAATGGAGGCGAAGAAGTCGTTAAATAGGTTAGCTTTGTTGTCTGGGGTAATGACGAGATTTCCTAGCGTGTCTTGCAGGGTCCCCACATAACCTGATACCTTCTTTTTGCCCCCTATGTATTTAAAAAATGACTTCTTCTTGTCCTTGATCTGGGTAGCTAGTCCCAGTTCCATCTCTGCCTTGGCCTTCCTGACCGCCCCCCTACAGTCCCGAGCGACAGAGGTATAGTCGTCTCTGGTGATGGCCCCTCTCTTCCATTGGGTGTATGGCTTCCTTTTAGCTAGGAGACATTCTCAGATGCTTTTGGTGAGCCATGGGGGCTTTTTCACCCTCCTGCTCCCTTTGATCCGTATTGGGATTAATTCCCTTTGGGTTTGGAGGATCGTCTCCTTAACTAATCTCCTGAGCTCATTGAAGTCCGCCCTCCTGAAATCTAGGGCTGCTGCCTTGCTCCTGGCCTTTGCCACCTTGCACTGGATGGTGAATTCCAGGAGGCGATAATTGCTATTGCCCAGGTGGTCGAGCAACCGCAGCCCCTCACCAGGTCGTCGCCTATAGCCAGCACCAGGTCCAACAAGGCGTCTCCCCTGGTGGGGCTGTGCACCTCCTGGGTTAGATGGAGGTCCTGCATTTTGGCTAGGAACCTATAGGAGTGGCCAGATCTGGCTGACTTCTCTTCCCAGCAGATGTCTGGAAAGTTCAGGTCACCCATGATGACCACGTTCTTTGACCTAACTACCTCCGTGAGCTGACTTAAGAATTCCTGGTCTAGCTCTTCCCCTTGGTTCGGTGGTCTGTAGTAGATCCCCACCGTTAAGTCTCTTTCCCCTCAACTGCCTTGCATTCTAACTCAGAGCACTTCAGTGTGTCCCTCCTCTGATCATGTGCCACTTGATGAGGATGTGTATTCCTCCTTCATGTAGACTGCCACACCCCCAACTTTCCTCCCTGTCCTGTCCCTTCTGTACAGCCTATAGCCCTTGATATTCACTGCCCAGTCATGCGTTGGATTCCACCACATTTCTGTGAGCCCCACTATGTCTGGGTTGGTGTCAGCTAGCAGGAGGGTAAGTCTCTCCTGCTTATTTCCCATACTACAAGCATTTGTGTAGAGGCATTTGAGGCCTCCTGAGGATGTGTGCACTGGCCCCTTAATCTCAGCATTGCCCTGGCCCCTGTTGCTTACCTGGGTATATGTTCTTCTCATCGGTCTAGGCTGGGCTGTACTTGTGGGTGCTGCTTGGTTTAGCGGTCCAAGGCTTCCTCCACCCTCATCTTTCCCTTCCCCCAATGAGCCTAGTTTAAAGCCCGCCAGAAGAGATCCACCAACCTAGAAGAGAATACACACTTACCTTTAGGGGAAAGGTGGAGTCCATCCCATCTGAGCATGTCTCTCATCATGTTGTGCGGGTTGTTGTCTAGGAAGCCAAAGCCCACCTCAAAACACCATTCCCGAAGCCACCAGTTGGTTTTTGTGATGCAGGTCTCGTTGTCTTTCACATCTGCACACTGGTAGGACAGAAAAGAATACCACCTGTGCACCTATCTCCTTCAGCACACCCCCCAGAGTGTGGTAATCTGCCATCAGGTGATCAGGGCTTCTCCTTGCTGTATCATTAGAACCCACATGGATTAGGACCATGGGTTAGTAATTGGTGGGCTGGATCACGGCCTGGATCATCCCCTTCACGTCCTGAACCTTTGCTCCAGGTAGGCAGTAGACCTTGCATGTTGAGGGTTCCTGGAGACAGATGGGGCCCTCTTTACCTCTAGGGTTGGAGTCGCCTATGATGATCACTCAACATTTCCTCCTCTGGGACTGCTTAGCTCCTTTGGCCTGTTCGGAACATGGAGAGTGTGGAGTTGCCTCCTCTCCAGTTGCCTCCTCTCCTTTCTTCTCCAGTGTTGCCAGGGCCTCGTGCCTGTTTCTCCAGCTGGACTGGAGTAACTGGTATTGTTACATAGTGAGCAGCCCTGGTTCTGGAGGTGACCGTCTGCCACTCTGCAGTGGAGGGCACCTCTCAGGGTGCTTCTTCCTTGTGTGCATGGCCCTGCAGGGCAAGGAAATAGCCATCGATTTCATCCTCCACCTCCCTGATTCCCCTCAGCCTGCTAACCTCCTCCTGGATCTCCCTTACCTGTGCCTTCAGGGCCCCAAGGCAGGTGCCTGCAGGACAGGTATGGGGGCCCCCAATCCCTTCCCCCTGGCTTTGCTGGGCATCCCCCACAGGCCGGGGGGTAGGGGGAGGGAAGCTCCCCTATAGGTTTTATCTGGGTGGAGGCCTCAGACAAGCCCCGGGTAGGCTGTGCTCCCAGGCTGGGGCCCTAGCAGCACTGTGCGTCAACACCATAATATGAGTTGCTGGGTTTTTTTTATAGCTTAGTGCAGTGCCTCTGCCCTACCCTAGCAGGAGTGTCCCTCCTGGCCCTTCCTGCCCACCTGCCGGCACGCTCTTTTGAGTGTTTGCGTGCTCTGTTCACGCAGTGCACCTCGGGAGCATGGCTCCCTACCAGCTCAGTTAAAAGGGTTCCTCAGGGCTTCCCCTCCGGATCTGGCTCAGCTGTGTCCTGTCCTTCTGCCCCACTTACCTTAGGGGGATCAGCTGATGCTGCCCCCACTGCTGGTTCCACTGCTGCTGCATCTGCCTTGGTTAGGTAAGGGGGCACACATGTGTGCGGGATGTAGGTGTGCCTGGATCCCTCCTCTCCTCCCTGCTCCTGGCTCCCGAGTGCCAGGGGCTATGTCAAACCGCAATTTTAAAGGCTGTGGTTTGAATTGCCCGCCACTGCCCCAACAGCCAATCCAGTGCTCCAGTCTTCCTGGAAGTGCCTGCCGGCAATCCTGCCCCCTATGCTCCCCCACTGGGGGGATCCAGTGCCTCCGGAGCCTTCTGCCTGAGGGTTAACCCTGGGGGTGCTCCCTAGCCTGGGGGGACATTCCCCCCTAGCCCACCTCCTGTTTCTGTGCTCTGTTCAAGCAGCATGGCTTGGGAGCACGGCTCCCTACTGGTTCAGCTAAAAGGGATCTGGGGGCCTTCCCCTCCGGATCCAGCTCAGCTGTGTCCGGTCCTTCTGCCCCACTTACCTTAAGGGGATCAGCTGATGCTGCCCCCACTGCTGGATTCGCTGCTGTTGCATCTGCCTCAGGTCAGATAAGGGAGCACACATGTGCAGGATGCACATGTGCCTGGATCCCTCCTCTCCTCCCTGCTTCTGGCTCCTGAGCTCCTTCAGATGGCAGTGATCTGATGCAGATATCCAGACTGGTTTGCCACAGTGATCTGGCTGAAGTGGCTCCAAAGCTCTGGAGCCACCTCAGAGATCTGGCTATAGGATATAATGGGGGATCAATTAAATATCTATAACTTTGTTGTTTTATCTTCAATTTGGGTGAAGCTTGCAGGTCTGGTAACCACTGCTGAGAGCATAAATTCTGAAAAGTTTCAAGACAATAGTTGCAGGGGTTTGGGAGAAACTTCCCCCCAAATTCATGAAAGCAAAACTCCTGTCACGTCTATATGTTACACCACAGGGGGGTGAAGACTTCAGGGATTATAGCCCCTGGGGAGGCCACAAAGCATGCCAAGTTTCAAGAAGATCACTGTAGGGGTTTGGGGGAAACTGCACCTCAAGCTGCTGATGGGCAAAACTTGTGATGTGGGTGGGTGCTTGGGCGACTATGTCCGTCTTGGGGCACAGGGGCATGAAATCTAGTGCAGGCCTGGGTGCTGGCCCTGCCAGGCCATGAAGCCTGCCAGCTGTGTGTGTCTCACTGGGGGAGTCTGTCACCTGGGGCCCTGCACCTCAAGCTGCTGACAGTCAAAACTCGTGATGTGGGTGGGTGACATTGTGTGTGTTAAGATGCGCCCTTTCTGGCATTGGGCCTCTGCACAACATGGCAGTGTGCCCCAGTGAGGCCTCCTCCTCCCCAATAGCCTCACGCCCGGTCCTCCACTTTGTGACAACAGGTAAAATAACTCAGCTGGCTCAACACCACTATCAGTGGCAGCAGCATCAAAGGTACCCAAACAGAGCTGTCACAGAGTCTTCCTTTTTATAAAGGAATTCACAGCAGGAACTAAAGATGTTGTGTTGTGTTGTGTTGTGTTGTGTTGGACATATGATGTTACTCTGGTGTGTGATTGCTTATCTTGTGTTTTTATGTTTATATGTGTATTATGAAAAAAAGGGAGTACTTAAAAATGGATCTTTGGAAGCTTTAGGGTTGAGGAAGTACCTGCAGTTGGTCCTGGATGGAAGGAATAGTAAAGAAGCCAGAGGCTGCCCTGGCCTGCAATGCAGGCAAGAAAGCCAGTCAGTGAAAATGGAAATAGAGGCATCAGGGGCAAGGGGGGACAGGCTGGGGTGGGGGGTAATGGGGAAAGGCGAATGTAGCAGCGCAGGTAAAAGTCCAGAGGTGCCTGGGGTGTCAGATGTCCGGCAGGTCGCAGTGTGCCAGAATTCCACTGTCTATATTGCATCCATGAGTTTCTGTACCTACTACCTAGAAGGCTGATGAACTGCAGTTCATAGGCCCAGCTGTGAAAAGCAGTTTGTGCTTTCCAACAAGCACCTAACCTCATCACCAGAACTGAAGCCAACTTCCTACAGTTCAAAACACAAAACCTGCCAACTATCTCCAGTACCCCACAAACTGCACCCCAGAATCTATCAGAGGGAACAAATTACAATGCAAGCCACTTTTCAGAGCTGGGAATATGAACTGCACACTACAACCTGACTGAAATCTGACACCCCGGGCACCTCTTTTCTTTTACCTGTGCTGCTACATTCCCCTTTCCCCACTACTCCACAATCCAGCCTGTCCCTCCCCACCCTGACACCTCCATTTCCATTTTCACTGACTCCTACCCGCCTTTCACCAGGGAATCATTGGTCCTAGCATTTATGGGGCTGCTGTGCCACCAGCAGTCCCACCAGGCCTCCCTACTCTGGCAGGGTGCCTTTTTTAGTGGTCATGCTCAGGACCTGGGGCCTCCTCCTTCCCCACAGCCCCAATCCCATACCTCCACATTCGTCCTGACAAGGGCATGAGCTCAGCAGGGACATGCTCTTTCCCTGCTGGCTAGCACTGCAGTTAGTTCCTCTTCCAGCTGAGAGCAGGGCATTACTCGGCTTTTAAAAAACTCAAAAAAGGAAATTGGTGCAGATGGAGTGAGGAGGGTGGAACTCAGTGTGTCTGCAGGTGGAGCTTTGGGAACCCTAGCAGCTGGAGGT
Organism: Crocodylus porosus; assembly: GCF_001723895.1. Lineage (NCBI taxonomy): Eukaryota > Metazoa > Chordata > Crocodylia > Crocodylidae > Crocodylus > Crocodylus porosus. Next base: position 32,162,903 of record NW_017728917.1, read on the forward strand.
TCACCTTCAGAAACACCAACTGCTCCATCAAAGTAGGATCCAAGTAGGTGCGGTGGGGTGTCACAACATCCCCAGCAATGCTGAACACCCTCTCGCTTGGAACACTGGTTGCTGGACAGGATAAGTATTGCCGGGAACTGTGGCCAGATCCTGCAACATGTGGCTGTAGTTTGTCCAGTAGGCCAAGTGGTCACAGTCCAGTGGCTCCACATCCTCAGTGAGATGGGCAGGTAGCGCCAAGGCTTCAGTGGCTACCTAAGTCTGGGGTCTGCTGCTTTTGGACTTCAGCATTGAAACCATTTCCATGGCCCACATTGGCAGTGGCTGGTATGGGGGAGACTGGCTGGTGCTGGTGGTAGGACTGCTGGCATGGGAAAGTGGATCCCCCTCTTCCACATCTCCTTGCCTCTGCACTTCGGCCTTCCTGACTTTTTTGACCAGCACCTGTGTCCAGTGATCAAGGGTTTTGGTGCTGCCAGTGCACGTGCTCCACTTCACCCTTGGGTCACACATGCCTGCCATTATGTGGACCATACTGGACTGCAGGGGATCCAGCAGTCTCCTGATGCCCTCCTTCAGTCACCTCACCAGTGCCTGCACAGCTGGTGACAGCAGCCTGCCTCAGCCAGGAACACTGATCCCCTGGAACTTCTCCATTTGGTTCTCCAGTTCCCTCATTAGGGAGATCAGCTGGCTGAGGAGGGCATCACTAGCTCTAAGGGTCTCAGTAGCCTCGAGGAAGGGCTTGAGGAGATGATACCCCACTCAGCTCTGTTTAGGGGGCCGCTGATCCCAATCTCCACCAAGCAAGGCCATCTCATGAAAGGCCTCATGTTTCTCCACCAGCCTTTCAGGCATCAGGTATGTGGAGTTCCACTGAGTCTCCATATCCTGCATGATTTTGTGCTGTGGGATGCTCAGCTTTGCCTGTTTCCCCCACAGCATCTTGCCCGCCTTGATACCAAGGTGGAAGTAGCCCGCCACCTTCCTGCATTTCAAAATCAGCTGGCTTGTAGCAGTAGTGGTGGTAGCACTGTCAGCAGCAGCCATGTCCCCCTCCAAGGCATCCCTCACTATTAGGTGCAGCCTGTGTGCCACACAGCAGATGCCAACAAAGTTGGCATCATGGACAGCCTTCAACATATTGGCTCCATTGTCATTTACCATGAACCCACAGGTCAGCTCGGCCTGCCCAATGAGCCACCCCTGCACCATACAGTTCATGGCTCCCATGATCTCCCTTGCCATGTGGGACTCATCCAGCACCTCGACTTGCAGTAGAGCCCACTGACAGCCTGACTGACTGCACCAATGCCCAGTTAGGGAGAGGTAGGTGTGATCACCACCCCAGCTGCTGCAGATGTCAGAGGTGAAGTGCAAGGCTACCTGTGGCCCTGCCTTACGCAGCTCCTCTCTCAAGTACTCCCTACATGCCTCATACAGGGAGGGCAGTATTGTTCTGCTAAAGGTGGTGCATGCAGGCATTTTGTAAAATGGGTCCAGAACTGCTATGAACTGCCTGAACTCTGCCCACTCTACTAGGCAGAAGGGAAGGCTATGCAGAGCAAGTATCTTCCCAACAGTCTGGGTGATCTCGCTTGCCTTGGGAATGTGCCCCACTTTCTGTCCACCTTTCCCCCACTGGTCCAGGGTGAGCTGCCTCTGCTTTGGGGAGAAGGGGACTTTGGAGCAAGATGGGGACTTCCCTTTCAGCACTGGTGCCAGACTGAGAAAGAAGAAAGGCAAGGGGGTGGTACCTCCTCAGATGCAGCAGCATCGCCGTGGTGGAAAAATGTCTCATGTCTGTGCCACGGCTCATGTGCTGGCAGATGGCAAACCTGGGATCATCTGCCACCTCAAAATGCTCCCACACTACACTACTCCCCCACTTCTGGGTTGAGGGTGAGGATCCTGCCTTTTCCCGCTTCTCAGGATGCTCAGGCTTAACAGCAGGAGTTGCTGCTTTAGCTGAGCCACTTGCCTCCACAACCTCAACCTCCTTCGAGGTGCTACTTTCCAGAGGACACCTGGGTCTAGGGGAAACTTGAGGGGTGTGGAGCACAAACTCTGATTCCTCCTCAGTCCCCAGAATTGCTTGAGCCAGCGTGCTCAGCATCCCTGGTTCCAGGTCCAGCTCCTCCTCTGGCAATGGGAGGCTCACACCGAGAGCTGAAATTGGGATGGAGGAGACAGTGATTCTACTGTTTGTGCCCACTTCTGGATGGAGCAGAGGTGGTGCAGGTGCTGGGACATCAGGTGCAGACACTGCTCCCACCTCCTGGCCTCCACTGGCAGCACTGATGTCATGGCTGCTTGGGAATACAATCTGTGGTTGGAGGGGTGGGGGGGCTTGCAGCTCTAGCTCTCTCCCTACCCGTGTTCCTACCCTGCCGTGAGACCTGGCATCTGCTTTTCCAGTACACTTTATATTGATCTTTCCTGTGCTGCCAAAAGTCTGTGTGTGTGTGTGTGTGCGTGCATCCTTTTGTATTGTGTGTTTTATTCCCTCTGTTGCGTGCATGCACTGGCCTCTTCTTTGATTGTTTGCTTCAC
>NW_017728917.1:32166082-32168009 GCF_001723895.1 Crocodylus porosus
CCCCCTCCCTCTTTTAACTTTTAGTTAAGCTGTCTGAAGCATCCAAAGTATTTCCGAAGTGCTTTGGATGCTCTCAACTGCTCCGGGCAGCCTAACTGATGAACATGAGCCATCAATGTGATGTTGCAGCTGGTAAAGCAAACCAGACTCTGGGTTGCATCCATAGATGCTTGTCAAGTAAATCTCAGGATGTCATCCTCCTGCTGTACTCAGCCTTGGTGAGGCCACAGGTGGAGTACTGCATCCAATTCTGGGCTTCACAATTCAAGAAGGATGTGGATAAGCTTGAGAGAGTCCAGAGAAGAGTCACATGCATGATCAGAGACCAAGAGAATAGGCCTTATGATGAGAGGTTGAAAGCTATGGGACTTTTCAGCTTGGAAAAGCGTAGCCTCAAGGGTGAAGTGGTGGCAGCCTATAAGTACATCAAGGTTGTGCATCAGGATCTGGAGGAATGCCTGTTCACCAGAGCGCCCCAAGGGATGATAAGGTCCAGCAGTCACAAACTCTTCCAAGACTGTTTTAGGCTGGACATAAGGAAAAACTTCTTCACTGTCTGAGTTCCCAAAGCCTGGAATAGACTCTCCAGAGATGGTGCAAGCACCTACTGTGCCCTCTTTTAAGAAACATTTGGATGCTTATCTTGCTGGGATCCTTTGACCCTAGCTGACTTCCTGCTTTTGACTCAACGATCTTCTGAAAGCCCTTCCAGCTCTAATGCCTATGAAAGTCTCTGAAAGCCCTTCCAGCTCTAATGCCTATGAAAGTCTCTGAAAGTCTCTGAAGCTCCTGTTCTCCATCAGCTGGGAGAAGGTGTAGTTGAGGAAGATGCAGGCATATTGAGTGCTCCCCACCTAGCTGACAAAGAAGTGGATGAAGCAGCCTGAACTTGCATCTAAGTTGATAATGAACTTGCAGGATGCCCTGTGAGTTCAGCTGCTGACAATTGGTTTCAGGACTGGGGGTGGGGAGGGGGGTTGGATGGGACTCTTGCAAGATGGAGGCCATGACACTGGGGTCCAGTTCCTGAGTCCTGGTGACCTTGGCTTTGGAACTCACCCCCTGGTCCTGTGCTCCATGCAATCAACCATGCTTGAGAAAAAGTCAAGCAAACTCAAGTCTAGCTGTAGGTACATCTTTCCTACTAGATCCTGCTCTGATTTGGAGGAACGTACCATGAGGCTGGAGCAGACTTTGTGCTCCTTGGTCCCCAGGGACATGCTTCTTATAACCCAGTTATTCCATCTTCCCAGGGCCTTCCTGTGCTTCCTCCAGTAGAGGCCCTTCTGGTAACTCCTCCTGCCCCCTGGTGGTGCCATACATGTGTAAGGTGGCAATAGCACTGTTAATGGAAAGGAAGCAGGACAGTTCCTCTTAAAAGGGCATGCTCTGCCTACTGTTTCCAGACTTTTTTTTAGTGTCATACACACACTTGTACTGGATCTTCATTCATTTAATTTAGAAAGATCCAAAATATGTTGAAAAATATGTTGATAATCAGAGTCTGCTTCGATTATAATAAACTATTATTATTTTAATAGTTGAAGCAAAGGAAAGGGAAGAAAAAGGTTAGCTTTTAGCACAGCAGATCGTGTCTTCCAGACATTTACCCTAAGAATAGTAATGAAAGAAATCATTAATTACAAAAACGCTCTTCATAAATGTTCCATACTTTTAAGAGCATTTGATGGAATCTGCTTCAGTTTATTCTAGCAGCTCCTGAAATGTCCTGATAAACACAGTACATTGCAGTCCTCGGACTTACAACACAATTGGTTCCTGTCGCAGAGTCACGTATAGGTGCCCTGTGACTGTGAGTGAGATTGGCAGAGCTGCCAATCACCAGGGCAGCTCAGGTGCCGGTTGCCAGGGCGACCACGCAGGTCAGGTGGCCAGAAGGGGGCAGGGCCGGGCCTTTTTAAACAGC
>NW_017728917.1:32168109-32174337 GCF_001723895.1 Crocodylus porosus
AGGAGCAGGAGCAGGAGCTTTGCAGCTGAGCTGAGCTGAGTGGCCTGAGTTAGGAGTTGCAGCCTTACCATGCTGACTGGCTGCAATGATGCTGGGGACAAGAACGCCCTAAAGGGAGGTAGGCTTGAGAGCCTTGGTGAGGGGCTTGGAGTTTATGTTCGGAGCACGGAGACTCTGTGTGGTTTATGTTACAGCCAGGTGGCTTGAGTTTTGGTTACAGTTATCCGGAGGACCGGGTGAGGCTATAGGGGAGTGAGGAGGCCTCACGGGGGCTCCCCAGCAGTTTGGGGGTTCCCAGTGCCCAGGAGGGGCAGGGTGCCAGTGGGGCACTATTGTTGGCACCAGAGAGGCACGGTGTTTGTGCCAGAGAGGTGCGGGGTCAGGGACCCCAGCCCATAAGGGCGGTGTTTGCCCAGTGGGGGCAACAGACCCAGCCAAGGGTCAATGGGACAGGCACGGCGGCGGCGGCCGCCTGTGCCCCAGTGTGCGGAGCGTGGTAGTGGCCTCAGAGAGGGCAAAGCCCCAGAGCAGGGCAGAGAGAGAGAGAGCATGCGAGGAATGCGGGCGTGGGCCCAGAAAGGGTGGGCAATGGCCGCGGAGAGCGCGGGCGCAGTAGAGGCCTGGAGAAAGGCGCCGGTGGGGATCCAGGCCCCGGGCGCCGGTAACGGGCTGGTGGATAGGAGCCTGGCCCGGGGGTGGGTGAGGAGCCCAGGGTGCCCGAGAAGGAGAGGGAGGACCAGAAGGGTGAGGGACCGTCAACGTCCCATGGAACAGCTGCGAGGCTTGGGGCGTGCTAAAGGGGAGGTTTGGAGGCACGCATACCCCTTAAGGAAAAGGGCGCACTGAGGCACCCCATTTGGAGTAGGGGCAAGAACATATGCCGTTCACTAGGGGAATAAAAGCAGCCTCCCATTTAACCATTTAAGATCAAAGTCATGGCGGGTGAGAATTTGAGGGTGCTGAGTACAGCCTTGAGTGACGGTAGGGGGCACTAGGGAGTTCATGGCCGTTCCTAGGCCATGCTCCTTCACAGTTCCTGAAAACTGTGTTTTAAGTTGCAACAGTATAATTCAGAACAAATTTTCTCATAAGAAACAATATTATAAATGGGGGATTGGTTCCTGAACCAAGGCCCGATACCTTATTTTCACCAAAAATACCCTAGAATTTTGTACTCGATTAATTATAGTTACATTAATGTCTTTATATTGTAACTAGCAATCGCATTGATTTGGAAGGACTTCTTTGAGGTGACTTTAATGGACTTTTTGAAAGGCTCTTGGATGGACTTTTTGAAGGTTTCTTGTCTGGAGTCTTCTCAGGAGTCTTGGCTGAAGGTTCTTCTGGAGTCTTATCTGCTTTCTTAAAGAAAGTGTCCAAAGAAGTTTGGATAGATGTTCTCCAGGGACATGAGCAACCCGGCGAACTTGTTCACTGGTGTGGTATCACATCAGATCAAGCATTGTAAAGTTGAAACAGGGTGTTGATTTATAAATGTTGTAAGTGCGAAACGTTGTAACTCAAAGTTGTAAGTTGAGGACTGCCTGTGTATATATATATACAGATATGTATTGTAAAGTCTTTAGATCAAGATGCAACACTCACAGTGAAAGCTCAGGAAGACTTGTGTTTGTTAAATTATTCACTCTAGTATCAAGAAAGAATGCATTTGTTACCTGCAAATTTACTTGTGAGTAATTACTGCACAGTAATGAATGTGTAGACACCAACTGAGAGCAGATTTCCTCCTGGTCAGCCCTGCTACTAGGGGGCCAGCCTCAAGCTAGCCCTAGGCCTCTGGGGCTGGGAGCCTCTTCTGCCCCAGGGCTGGGCTACCTCTATGGTAGCCCCAGCCTCGGGGCCTTAAGTGTGAAGGTATTCTGAGCCCTGGGGCACACATGCAGGCAGTCTGAGGCCACTCCAGGCCCCTATGTTTCCTTGGACAGGCTTCAGGCTAGCCATACCAGCCTGCCTGCACCCTGGCACTTCTGTCTGGCACTGCAATGCCATACAGCTGCCACAATTCTGCCATCCAGGCCTGCAGAGTGCTGCAAGCTCCTGCCAGGCCTGCCAGCACCCAGATCCAGCTGCAGTGAGCTCCTGGCAACCAGAGCCAGATCCAGCTCCCTGCAGTACTCTCCTAGCAACCTGTTTGGAGTCTGGAGGTACTGTGGGGCATTGCCTCACTATGCAAATGCCAGTCCACCGTCCATCCCAAGTGCTGGACACTGCAGGCAGCTGCCCAGGCCCAGGAGGAGAGGGACAGCTTTGCAGAGGCCCGGAGGGCTGACACAGGAGCCCTGATGGCCTTATCAACACCCATGCCCACCACATATGGCACTAGATGATCCATAGAGGAATCTGGTGACCTCATGGCACTGTAGGGTGAGGAGGAGGTGTAGCACCAGCTTGAGGTGTAGGTGATCCAATGTCCATGTGTGTGAGGGCAAATGTAGGAGTATGGGCACAACCAGTCAGTGCAGCAGATCTGCATAAAGGTCAAGGCCTTGTGGGCACAGTGGGTCATCATCTCTGACCACAATTGTTTGGGGAGTGCCCTCAAGTCCATGCCCTTTATGCAGTAACTGACAGAGATACTCATGTCCCAGCACCCAGGCTACAGTTATGTTGTATGCAGCAGCACAGATGACCTGCCCAAGCCCCCATCCCAGCCTGGTAAACACAGTGATGTGTCACCAGGGAAGGGCCCCCTGGAACACCAGCAGCTCATCCCACTGAGCTCCCCAGCCCAAGCCCCAGCTATGAGGCACAGTTGGCCATGTCACTGCTGGCCACCAGCAGTGCCAGCTGCTCCCTGGGTGTTCCCTGGCTGGGTGTCCGCACACCATACTGCCCATCTGAGGACACAATCCAGCCGGGATCAAGTGGAAATACCGGCCACATCAGCCCCAGTCATGTGGTAAGCTCCACACTGGGGGGAGGGCCCTTCCTTCCCCGCTCCCTACTCATCCTGAGTCCTCCCTCCCCCACCCCAGAGTACCCCCCCACAGGAGGGCAGGATACAGTGCAAAACCTTATTGAGCAGCCTATGCCTCTGCAGGTAGGTGGTCACAGACCTCTCGCATGCTGAGGAATGTGTTGATTCAGGTGGCGATGTCTGCCTCAGTTGTGGGTCTCAGGGATGTGTAGCAGACCCACAGGTATCACTCCAGGTGGTGGTGGAGGTTGTGGGGCAGCTTGGGATTGTCCTCCATACTATTGAAGCTCAGGGTCTCATGCCAGTTGCGCAGGTACACCTGGGGCACCGTGGCAGTCAAGAAAAGCAGGTCATAGTGGGTTGGGCACTCCTTGGCCCACACAAATAGCTCCTCATACAGTTCTTGGGACATGTGCAACAAAGGCATGCTCAGGGTGCAGTGTAGGTGTGTGTGTGTGGGGTGGGGTGGGGCTGGCAGCTATTCATCCCAGTCATCCTGGAGCTCCACACCCTCCAAGCCCAAAGTCTGTGGGCTTGGCAGCAGCAGAGGAAACAGTCTGGCCTGCAGAAGAAGTGGAACACTGGGGTCTGAAGTCAGGGCAGCAGGTACTGCCAGGATCTTGGCCGATCCCATACTGGGAACAGGGTCAGGAAGGCAGGATGCCTTTGGCCAGCACCCAGCAGTCCACTTTCCCCAGGGGGGTGAATGGGGATGTAGGACTCAGCTGGCTGCTGCCTGGGGCCATACCTGCCTGGATGACTTACCATGGTCCCTGGACACCTGTGCATGCCCCGACCCTCCAGTGTGGCTGGGCAGCACATGGCCCCAGTACAGATCATCTTATCTCAGGAATAGTGCAAACTCTCACAAATAGCTTCTTTCTCATGGCTCTGCAGCTGCACATGGAGGACAGACCCCAGTTGGCAGCTGGCATGCAGGCTCAGGGCCAGCACTGATCACAGCCAGGGCCCTGTGCATGTGTAGTTCCATGAGAGTAGGGCCCAGGATTGCATCATCCTCCTGGACCAACCAGTAATAACATTGGAAGACTGTCTGGAGGACACATGGACCTGGTGGATAGAGGACATGGCCCACAAGGATGTGTGGGACTGGGCTGACTTGGAGTTCTGGGTGCAGCTTCAGAGACTGGGGCATAAGAGAGTGGAGGAGAAAGCCCTGTGGGAGCAAACCACAGTCCTGGGTAGGGCAATGCAAGCCACAGACAGAGACCACTAGGTACTGGACACCATCCTGGCTCTGGTGGTCACTTTCATGCTGCCCACTGCCTGGCCCCCAACCCTAGCCCTACCTTCCCCTTGGCAGCCACCTCCTGCCCAACAGCAGTGCCCTCACCAGGGTTGGTCAGAGGTCCAGCATTTCTTCCACCAGCCAGGAGCCCCTGGCCCAGTCCCCACCCCAGGTACCCTACCACCCAGCCCTCCTTCTGGGTCCAGGCCCATCACTCACCTTTGTTACCAGATTTGCCCATCACTTTGGGGTGTGCTCATTTATTAGGGATGTTTCTAGGGTCTTTGTAATTCTATCAATGTGCTGCTTGTGTTACTTGTATTTCTTTATGGAGCTGTATCTCTCCCTTCTGCAAGCCCTTGCCCCCAATGGAGCTATCTTGCAGGACTCAATTGCAATGGGGCTGGGTTCCTCCAACCACTAAATCATTCAAACACACACAGATTAATGTGACACACCTGATTCAGCCGGGTTGATCAGCATGGACAGGCTGACAACCTCATATGCCAGGAATCCATTCATTAAGATAATAAAAATGCAGTCAGACACAAGCACAAAGGTAAACATAATACCTCTGAATCCAGCTGGGTGTCCAGCTGACACCCTCATGGGCCAGCATTCATTTCAGTAGTGCATGTCTGAGCCAAACTGGGTCAATCAGCCTATACAAGCTGATACCCTTATGTGTCTCAAACTCGGCACATCCCAATCTTTTGCCCTATCTGTCCTAGTAGTAGTAGCCTCTTGATGAGATGATCCTACAGTATTTCTGGGCTTTACAGGGATCTTTGGCTTAGGGAAAAGAAGTGTTGCTGCAGAGCAAGCGGGGAAGGAAAGTAGAGAAGGAAATAGAGACCAGTTACTACCACTTAGCAATAAATAACTTTTATAGTCAAAGTATATGAAATGTGTGATGGTACATGGTAATAGAAGGAGGGAGAGAGAGAGAGAGAGAGAGATCTGGGATCTCAGCATTCAAATGCACTCGGGTTCCAATGCTGACAGGTAAAGTTCTTAGCATGATCCTTGAAGGTTAAACAGGCAATGGAAAGAGATGATCTGTTTCTTCCAGCTTCTCAAGAACAACAGTGGATGGTGTCAGAGAGATTTCTCTCTTAAAGCACACTGTTTGCTGCTTTTACAGATTTTTATACTCTCAGTTCAGCTTCTTCAAAGCATTATTTTAATTGTGTAAATAATTTTCTTTTCTATTGACAAGGGGTTATCTGGTTTGGAACTTCTCAAGAAACTGTTTAATAACCATGGAAAAACATAAGGTTAATGAGTGAACAGACACTTAGGAGCCAGCTTGAAATTCTTATGGATAGCAGATATACTGGATGGGATAAATCATTGTTTCTTCTCAGATGACTTGCAGCATCAGGGTTTTGTATTTTACCTGTTGTGAATAAGCCTCAGTTTAGCATGAGTGTTCATAAACTTTGTGGGAAAGACTTCCGCTAGTCATCCTGGGAAAAGTATGACAGCATTTGTGGTCAGAGCTCTAATGGGCTGGATGCTGTGATGAACCTTTAACCATTGTTCAAATGTTGCCCATACCCACTCTGACTTGGTCTCTTGCCTCAGCATTCCCTAACCTAGGGACTGAGTTTTAGTCAATCAAGTTTAAATAGGCCTCCCATAGTGGGACTGGGGAATGTATGGCCCAAGATGCCTATTAAACTTAGTTCTGGTTAGATGAGGTGTGTGGGGGGGAGGGGGAGAATAGAAAAAGTCTGTTGTAAGTCCAGCAAGCTGGGTACCAGGCCTCCCTCAGGAAGACAGAGCTGACAGGTAACACCTTAAGTTCAAATGAATGCATCACCAGATCTGCCTGCAGCAGGGCAAGGAAAGTATGCTGGTTCTGCTGGCCCTGAACACCAGTTGCCAGAGGGGGAGTTGCCCAAGCCAGGGGACCACAAGACACTGTCACCCCTAGGTGAGCTCCCCAACCATCAGATTCACTGTGATGTGTACACTCATGGGGGAACAGCCAGCAGCTGGGGGTGCTGTCCCCAGGCTCAGCCACCTAGGTACCCCC
>NW_017728917.1:32174437-32207755 GCF_001723895.1 Crocodylus porosus
TGGCACACAAACCACACAGTAAATAGTTTGCTCTTGAAAAATGGTATTTTATTGTTGATGAGTGAGGTGGGTGGTGGAGAGGCTCTGTTTGTTGGGGAGGGAGGAAGGTCTGTTTGAGGTGAGGGGAATAAAAACTTTCATTTTTTCTGAGATGCATTTGCAGTGATTGTGGTGCTGGGGTGGTGGTGTTGTCCTGTGGGGTCAGGCCAACTCTCAGGATCTCAATATTGCACTGTTAGACAGGAGGGTGACACAGTTGCACATATACAAACAAATCAAATAGGTGCGCGCGCACACCCACACACACATCCAAACCAGCCTAGGCACATGCATACCTATCACCAATTCAAGCACGTACACAGTACACACACCAAAAATTAGACAACAATCAGTTGTCAATACCAACACACTCCATACACATACATCAATCTCTTTTCCCTTGTCCAGATGATAGGTCACCTGGTCGTAGAAGAAAATGAGATTAGTCAAGCAAGACCTACCCACAACAAACCCATGCTGGCTATCCCTCAGGATGTTGGTGTCGGCCAGTCCATTAAGGATGGCTTTTTAAATAAATTTTTCTAAGATCTTCCCCAGGATAGAAGTCAGGCTGATGGGCCAATAGTTAGCCGGATTCACTTTCCTTCCTTTCTTGAAGATAGATACCACAATGACCTTTTTTCAGTCTTCGGGCACTACACCAGAGCACCAGGAGTTTTCAAAGATCCATGCCAGAGGCTATACTATGATGCTCGCCAGCTCCTTGAGTACCCTGGGGTGTAGACTGTCAGAGCTGGCTGACTTGAAGGTATCTAGCTTCTCAAGATGTTCCTTCATGAGGTCAGCATTAATGGAGGGCAAGGGATCTCCCTCACCCAGACTGCCCTGTCCTGTAGCGGGCATGAGTGTCCCATGGGACTGATGAAAGACCAATGCAAGTACCCATTTAATAGGTTGGCTTTTTCCTGGGCATCAGTTGCCCCATCTGGTTCATCAGGTATCCAAAGTTGCCTTTGCTTTTCCTTTGGCTCCCCACATATTTGAAAAAGGACTTTTTATTGTCCTTGATGCTGGAAGCTAGTTGGAGTTCAGTTGCAGCCTTGACTTTCCTGGTTTGCTTCTTGCAGAACTGGACCAGTGCAGAATAATTCTCCTTGGAGGTGAATCCCATCCGCCAACCTTTGTAGGCCTTTCTTTTTAGCCTCAGGAGTTCTTCTGGATCCCTGGAGAGCCAGGAGGTGCTGCTGTGCCCTCTAGCTGCCTTTCCTCTGAGATGGAATAGAATTAGCTTGTGCATTTGAGGATTGCTTCGTTGAGAAGCAAGCACTCTTCCTGAACTCCCCTCCCCTGGGGTCATGGTTCTTTAGGGCCTCACTGACAAGGCTCCTGAGCTTGTCAAAGTTGGCTTTCCTGAAGTCAAGGACTTCTGTGTTGCTGACTGACTTGCCAGCTTTATGGTAGATGGTGAAGGTGATCAGCTCATGGTTACTGTCACCTAGCTTCCCACTGATCACTAGGTCACCGATTAGGTTATCTCCAGTAGCTAGTACCAGGTCGAGCAGCGCTTTACCTCTCATTGGCCTGTAGACTTCTTGAGTCAGGTAGAGGTCATCCATGCATGATAGGAAGCTTTGCAACTGCTCAGATTTTGCTGAGTGATCCTCCCATTAGATATCTGGGTAATTGAAATCACCCATGATAACCATGGTCCTGAAGCATGCAGCCTCAGCCAATTCCTGGGCAAACTCCTGCTCAAGCTCTTGACTTTGGTTGGGAGGTCTGTAGAAGACTTCCACCATTGTGTCCCCTGTGCTGTGTTCCCCATGGATTTTTAACCCAGAGGGTCTCCAGTCATCCACCCTGGTCACCAACATCAGCTTGCAGGGACGTGTAGCTTTCCTTAACAGAGAGCTACACCCACACCCCTTTTATTTACTCGATTCCCTCCTGTACAGGGTATAGCCACTATACCTGTGGTCCAGTCATGGGTGGAGTCCCACCAGGTCTCTGTTTATCCCTATGACATCATAATTATTTGCATTAAAGGATTATTCCCCAAGCTTCTGGCATTAGTGTACAGGCAGGCAAGTGTCTCCTTGGGGGCCCTTGCCTTGCCCACAAATTGTTCCAGGGCTGGGGCAGGGGTGGGGTCCCTTAAGTGCCTTGGCCTGCTGGCTTTGCAATGGTTGCTCAGTGGGCCAGCAGTGGTGGTAGTCCCCCTGTCCCTCACCAGACTTAGTTTAAAGCCTGGTGGAGCAGGTCAGCCAGTGTGGCTGAGAAGAGCCTCCTCCCCAGGGGAGAGAGGTGGAAGACATCTCTTCCCAGCTGCTTGCCACCTCTCTCACCAAAGAGCAGGCTGTGGTCATGGAAGCCAAAGCCTTCCTGATGACACCAGCGCCGCAGTCTTTGGTTGACTACCTGGATCCTCCTTTCCCTCTTCAGCCCAGGCTCCAAGACTGGGAGGATCGAAGAGAACACCACCTGTGCCCCCAGACCCTTTACTCCCACTTCCAAATCTCTGTAGTGCCTCATGACCTGGCTGGGAGTGCTCCAATCTGTGTCATTGGTGCCCGCATGAATAAGGAGCATGGGATAGTGGTCTGTGGGCTGGAGGAGCTTAAGGATCTCTCCGCGATGTCTCAGATGCGAGCCCCTGGGAAGCGGCAGACTTCCTAGGCTAAGGGGTTGGGGTGGCAGATTCCCCCCTCAGTCCCCCTCAGGATGGAGTCTCCCACAACAAACACTTCATGTTTTGTCTTGGGGAGAGCAGGGGTGGTAGCTGCAGTTGAGCCTGTGTTGCCTGTGGGAGCTGGCAACTCAGCAGGCTCTGCTGGGGCTGAAAGAGGCTCACAGCTGTTGCTAAGCTTCAGTGGGGCAGGGGCCTTGGTGCAGCGGGCCTTAGGGCCCTTGACCACCTTTGGCCATGCCCGTGACTGCACAGAATGGGAGGTTCTGGAGTCCTCCCTTGTCCTCGAGGGAGACCGTGGTCTACCCTCCAGCTCCCGGGGGAGAAGGGCCAGGCAGTAGGAGTCAATCTCCTGCTCACAGTCCCTGATGGCACGCAGTCTCTGGACAGTGGCCTGGAGCTCCTCCAGCTGCCACGCCAGAAACCCCAAAAGGGAGCAGACCCCACAAGGGGAGGTAGCCATGCTCCCCGGCCCCAGAGCCTGAAAAAGGGACAGGGAGCCCCCGCAGCCAAGAGCCAGGGGCTCTGTCTGTGTGGAGCCTGGAACCATGGGCTCTGTTTGGGTGGCGGTCTCTGAGGTACTAGGGGTGGGGGCTGCAGAGCCCGAGGGGACCTGAGGGGTGCGGCACATGCCCATCCATGGCATGCTGCTGGTAGGAGGGCTGGGCCTGAGTCTGTCTACCCTAGGGGGCTTGCAGGCAGGGCCTCAGCCTTCCCACTCGCCCTCCTCCACAAACTCTGTGCTAACTCATTTGCTGGCAGACAAGCACAACTGTTTGTGCAACCTGTTTGCCCAGCTGCGGTCGCATAGCTCCCTGGGGGGCTGGGTGAAGTAGGGGTGAGACCTGGCCCAGCTCCATTCAGCCATCTCCTCCCACTCACTAAGGGTTAACCCCCTCCCACCACAGGTCCTGCTGACCTCTGGCTGTACTGGGGGTCAGTAGGGGGCTCCGCGGCTACTGAGGGGTCTCTTGGGGGCTTCGGGGGAGTGGGGGTGCACTCTCACATCTCACGCCACTCCAGAGCCTACCTGAGGCTTTTTTGCTGTTGCTAGTCCCTCATGTGGGTCCCATCATGTGGGTTTTGTCTTCTACAACCACAATCTGCACTTCCATGAGAGAAGCATCCTGCGACAAGATGGTCTTCATCTCTCTTCTAAAGGTAAGAGTCTGTTCCCTTACAGGTTGGCTGATTTCCTCAGAAGGGCTTTAAACTAGGTTTATTAGGGGAAGGGGAAGCAGAGGATATGGAGAACTTGGGTTCAGTGAACCATGTGCAATGCACTGGATCAGTACAGGTAAGCACTAAGGGGTTCCAAGGGCACCCTTCTAAGACACCAGGGTTCCAAGGGCACCCTTTGGGGGGCTTAAATGTCTCTGTTCTAACATTAGGAGCATGGGGAACAAGCAGGAGAAACTTGCACTCCTGCTTGCAAGCAACAGCTTCAATCTAGTTGAACTAACTGAAACCTGGTGGGACCCTACTCATGATTGAGCAGTGGGCATTGAGGGCTACAGTTTGAACAGATGGGATAGAGTGGGGAAAAAGGTCGGGGGCATTGCTCTCTATGTTAAGGAACAATACACATCCTCTATAATCAAGATGGGATCAGAGGAGGGCCAAACTGAAGTACTGTGGGTCAGGATACAAGGGATTCTGGGGGAAAGGGATTTAGTAGTGGGGTTCTCCTGTAGACCACCACACTAGGAGGATGAGCTAGACCTGGAATTCTACAAACAGCTCTCAGAGGCTTTACAGTTGAGAGATATGGTTGTCATGGGTGACCTAAACTACCCTGGCATCTGCTGGGAGGAGCAGTCAGCCAAATCTAACTGCTCAAGTAGGTTCTTAACCTGCATACAGGATCTCCACCTAATGCAGGAGATATATGATCCCACTAGGGGAAATGCCTTGCTGGACTTGGTGTTAGCTACAGGTGATGACCTGGTGGGGAATCTGCAGGTACAATGTAACCTAGGGGATGGTGACCATTGATTGATTGAATTTGCTATCTAGTGAAGAGTGGGTAAGCTAACCAGCATGGCTGAAGTGCTGGACTTCAGAAAGACTAACTTCAATGTGCCCAGCAGATTAGTTAATAAGGCATTAAAGCTCAAGAGCATTGGCAAAATGGGGGTCCAGGAAGGGTGTTTGTTCCTCAAGGGAGTGATCCTACCAGTATAGGAGACAATCCTATACTGGTACAAAGAAGCCAGACACAAAGAAGGTGGCAAAGAGGCCAAGAAGCCCTGTTGGCTGAACTGGGAAGTCTAGGAAAGCCAAAGGGCAAAAAAAGAGGTATACAGGCTGTAGAAACAGGGGGTAGCTACCAAGGAGAAATATACCCCTTGGCTCGCACTTGTAGGGAATCAGTTAGGAAGGCCAAAGTAGGATCAAAACTTAGGCTGGTGACAAAAAATAAGGACAACAAAAAGTCCTTCTTCAGGTATATAGGGAGCAAAAGGAAGGCACAGGATAGAATAGGACCACTACAGCACAAACTAGGGTAACTGGTGACAGAGAGGGGGAACAAAGCTGAGCTATTTGATGAGTTCTTTGTAACTATATTCCTAGACATAGACCAAAACAAATCTTCCAGTTGGACCATAGATAGACACAGGAGAGACACCAGCCCACCAACTGTTAGCACAGACTTAGTGAAGGGGCAATTGGAGGGGCTGGATGCATTCAAATCAGTGCGCCCAGATGAACTTAATCCAATGGTGCTGAAGGAATTGGCCAGTGTCATAGCAGAGCCACTGGCGTGGCTGTTGGATCACTCATGGTGCTCTGGTCAGGTCCCAGAGGACTGAAAAAAGGCCAATATTTTCAAGAAGGGGAGGAGGGATGAACCAGAAAATTTTGGCCAATTAGTTCCTTGGGAAAACCCTTGAAAAAAATCATTAGGTTCCACATCTGTGGGAGTCCAGCATGGCAAATAATGCTGGAAGGAAATCAGCACAGTTTCATTGCAGGTAGATCCTGCCTGACTAATGTTTTTTTTTTATGACCAGGTCAACAAATGTTTAGATGCAGTAGTCAGGGTAGATGTCATTTACACAGACTTTAAGAAGGCCTTCGATATGGTATTGCATTCCATTCTCGTAAATAAACTGACAGGTTGTGATGTAGATGATTACGTGGTCAGGTGGGTCGCAAATTGGCTTAGGGGTCACATGCAGAGAGTGGTGGTGGATGGGTCGATATTGACCTGGAAAGATGTGAGCAATTGAGTCCCACAAGGCTTGGTCCTTGGAGCGGTGCTATTCAATGTCTTCATCACTGACTTAGACAAGTGTGTAGAGAGCAGCCTGTCCAAGTTCGCAGATGATACCAAGTTATGGGGCAAAATTAACACACCAGAGGATAGGGAATGGATCCAGGCAGATCTGGACAGGTTGGAAAAATGGGCAGAACAAAATAGGACAAGTACAAAGAGCTGCACCTGAGCAAAAAGAACAAGCAACACACTTACAGGATGTGGGATGACCTTCTCAGCAGCACAGCAGTGGAAAGGCATCTTGGAGTCATAGATGACTCCAAGACTAACATGAGTTAGTTGATGTACTAGAGTTGGTAGATTTAGTTAGTTAGTTAGATGTAGTTAGTTGATGTACATGAGTTGCTAGATGTACACCTTGCTGGGATTGTTTGACCCCAGTACTCCTTCCTGCCATGGCAGGGGGCTGGACTAGATGATCTACTCAGGTCCCTTCCGCCCTTAAAAACTATGAAACTATGAGTTATCCATGTGACAAAGTGATCAACAGGACTAACTGCACTTTATCATGCATTAGCAGATGCATAACAAACAGGTCCAGGGAAGTGATGCTTCCCCTCTGTGGCACTGGTGAGGCCGCAGCTGGAGTATTGTGTCCAGTTTTGGGTGCTGCACTTCAAGAGGGATGCAAAGAATCTCAAGAGGGTTCAGAGGAGGGCCATTGGTATGGTCAGAGGCCCGCAGGCAAGGCCCTGGGAGGTGAGACTGAGGGACCTAGAGCTCTTCAGTCTTTGCAAGAGGAGGCTGAGAGGCAATCTTTTGGCTGCCTATAAATTCATCAGAGGAGGGCAGCAGGGAATAGGAGATGCTGTATTTACTAGGGCATCCCCTGGAGTAATTAGGAATAATGGCCACAAATTGATAGAGAGCAGATTTAGGTTGGACATTAGAAATAACTTCTTTATAGTAAAGGCTGCCAGGATCTGGTATGGACTTCCAAGGAGGTAGTGCTCTCCCCTATCTTGGGGGTCTTCAACAGCAGACTGGACAACCATCTAGCTGGGGTTGTCTGACCCCAGCACTCTTGCCTGCCCAGGACAGGGGGTCAGACTCAATGACCTATTGATGTCCCTTCTGACCCTAATGCCTATGCATCTATTAAACGCGTGGGCATAATGGGCACTGCCTACCCAGCTGGCATTCACATTCATGAATGTACCACAGTGGTCAACAATAGCCTGGAGCACAACCATGTGAAACCCCTTCCAGCTATAGTAGGGGCGATCCTTGTGGGTGGCCAGGTGATAGGGATCTGGGTCCCATCCAGGGGGAATCCCAGGGTGTGGAACCCCACCACCATCCACCTGGGGGTAATGCATGGAGCACCACGTGCTCCAGCACATCCTGGAGGGCAGCATATACCTCCAGGACAGCCTCCCTGGAAGTGGCCTTGCTCACCCCAAAGAGATGGCCCACATAGTGGAGGCTGCCAAGCATGGCTAGCTTAAGCAAGGTGAGGGCCAGCTGGGTATCCATGGGGATGGGTGTCCTGCTGCTCCAGGTGTGGCCAGAGCTTCACCAAGAGGTCCCAGAAGGTGGCCTGGGTCATCCAGAACACCTCCAGCCACTGCTTGTTACCCCATATCTGCTGGACAATGTATAGTATCCATCACCAGTGTCCCTGGACAGAGTCCAGGTGGCAGCTGCATGGTAGTAGCAGCCCTGAGTCGGTGCACTACAGCTGGGCAGGCAGTCAGTGCATATGGGAGAGCCAGGAGGGCCCAGACAGCCATAGGCTACCTGGCAGTCAGGGTGGTGAGCCAGCAGGGCCAGCGCAATGACTAGCAGGAGCCTGGGTTGCTGGTTGTCGCTGTCAGGGAAAGAGGCAGGAGCAGCAGTGAGATGACAGTAGTCACATGGTACCTCTGTGCCATGCACGTTATTTCTGGTCAGAAAAGTGGCTGGCCAGGGAGCAGAGAGTGGGGCTGGCTTTTCAAGATGGCTGCCAGCTGCTGGCTGCTGCAGCTGAGCCTCAAGCTCCCCTCAGTGGTGGCAGGAGCTCATTACAGGATTGCAGGAAGCGCAAACTAGCTCCCTAGACCCTGCATGTGTAAATGTCTGCCTGGGAGCATTTACTCGCATGTAGTTTACTTGTAAATAAACTTATCTCAGATCAAATACACATGTAGATATGCCCAGTTATGGGCTGGGGGAAAGCTAATGTGAACTACTATACTATGCAAGCATTCATTTGAAGACAAAGGAACAATTAACAACCTACAGAAAGTGCAAAAACTGCCTAGGACAGACAGGAATAGTGAAATTTGTGTCCTATACATCATTTGCCAGTACAAAGATTTCAGGTTCAGAATGTGTGGTATGGCTCAGACATTTCAGTCTTGCAGAATTTCTGTGCCATAGACTAATAGAGACAGAACAATAGGATTATTTGTGTCTTTAAAAAGTAGAGTAAAATTGATTATTGAGGAATTTACTCTTCCTTGGCAGTCCAGTGTGCTTCTGGAGAAGCTGATTTCTTTTATTAAAGTCCTACCAGGGACACATTTAACTCTTGGCTTTAGTTAAACGGCAGCACAGAATGCAAATTGCTTATATTCTCTTCTCAATGTAACTTTTAGGTAAAATGGTATTTTGAAACATATAAAAATATATGTTTTCTTTAAATATCAAAGAACCCTGAGAGGCACAATTATGTCATTAGAGTTGTAGTGGTATAGGCTCCTTCTGGAAGCAAGGCATATTCTAGATACCTGTGGCAATTTACAATAAGAAAAACATCCCTGTTTATGGAGCCTGAGGTGGGCTCTAAGCTCCATCTTTCCAACAACAGAAGTGTGTCATCTGGGAATAAGGCAGAGCTTTAAAAATCTCATTGGATAGAGGACAAACCTCCCAGATGCTTCTGAGTAAGAAGTCCAGTACCAGGGAAATGTGGGACATTGTGCTGTCTTCCATTAGGTCTCATCTTAATCCCCTAGTAGTTGAATATTGACCTAAACTAGGAATGTCATACATGGCCCATAGGCTGGATCCAGCTGGTGGAGCCCTGTGATCTGGTTCCTGGGTGTCTCAGCAATCCCAGGTGCTGCAAGAATGT
The DNA here is from genome assembly GCF_001723895.1 of Crocodylus porosus. Taxonomy (NCBI): domain Eukaryota; kingdom Metazoa; phylum Chordata; order Crocodylia; family Crocodylidae; genus Crocodylus; species Crocodylus porosus. The sequence continues at coordinate 32,183,462 of NW_017728917.1, forward strand.
GGAACTAGTCTGGCACATGGGCTTGACCTAGCATTGCAAGGCTGGATGAATGTGATTCCCCCAACCTAAACCTTGATGCATGAGGTTTTATATCACTTTTGAATTCTTAATTCGTATTAATTTTAGTAACACTGGGTATTCCTGTTGTCTATATGAGTTTTCAGTCTCTCCTTGAATCTTGCTAAAGTCCTGTCTTCAACAACATCCTGTGACAAAGTCTACTTATGAAATGCATAAAAAAGAGTTATTTTTAACAGTTCTGGATGTTCCATCTTCCAATTCACTGAACCGCCCCTTTTTTTTTATATGATGAGACAGGAAAAATAGATGGTCTTAACCTACCCTCTAACTATGATTTACTTCTATCACATTTTTTCTTTTTTTGATTAAAGCAAAGATTCCCAATCAGTTTTTAGCCTTTGTTAATATTTGTATATTGAGTCTTCTCTGCCTAAGAAAGTATGCTGCCCTCATGAGAGAAAGGGAAGTGGGGGAAGGATAGGGGTGCGAAAGCTCCTGGATTTTGGAGTATACTCCTCCAACCCTTAATTCTTCCAATGCAGCCAGCATTGTTGCTGGATCCATCTGCATGTATATGCTTTTGAGCAGGGAAGAAGTAAAGGAAGAGTGGAATTTGGAGTGGGTGGGAGAAGATCCTCATATGCATTGGGTGTTGGTTGCAGCCAAGGTGGGGGATTTTGACAGTGCTAAAACTTGGAGGTTCCTAGCTAGATGATCTCATCCCTCTCATTAGAATCAAAATGATTGCCATATTTTGGGCTAGGAAGAAATTTTAAACCATGATCAGATTGGTGTGGATTATGCCTTTTTTTTTTTTTTTAGCAGGCATTGTAACCCTCTTCCCTGGATCTCTCAAGTGTGTTTTAACAACACATGCTGTAGCAAGACTCTGGCTATGATTGTCCCTCTACTTTGTTTGTGACAGGCTAGGGTGTTATGCCTTATAGTTGTGTGATGAGATTTATTGTGCAGTTTAGGCATAAGTTAGATATGGGTTTGTATAAGATGTTTAGGATTGTGATGCACCTGCTTCAGGCAGGTAATTGGATGTGATGACTTCCAGAGGTTCTTTCCAGGCCTGCTTTTCTATGATTCTATAAGATTCTAGTTCTCAGTGCATTTCCCTTCCATTGCCCATTACTACTCAAGTTTCAGCAAGGAAAATTTAGGTTAGATATTAGGAAAAAACTTTCTCATTAGAAGGGTAGGTAGTAAAGTGCTGGATCAGATTACCCAGAGAGTTCGTGGAATCTTCATCCTTGGAGATTTTTCAGACATGTTTATACAAATCCTTGTCTTGGATGATATAGCTGAGGATGGTCCTGCTTTGAGCACAGGGTTGGACTAGAGGATTACCTGTGGTCCCTTCCAACCCTAATTTTATATGATTCTACTCATCTGCTCTGCTACACTCTTGGGCCTTCTGCACATTTAGACAACTTTTCCCCCTTCGGTAGTATAGACAATATCGTACTTCATTTTCAGATCCAAATTGCAGTTACTCAGATAACTGCCAGTTTTGACACTTGAGGACAGTTTGACTCCTAGTTCACATGTAGTGTGGATGAATAAGCATCCACATGGGTTCCAAGCATGCGCTGTATGTTCTTGCCAGTGTAAGTCATGACACTCTACCTGCAAAAAGCCATGCCTGGAAGATAGCTTATGCAAGAGAAGGAAGCCTTTCTACGTTTTAGTTCAATAGTCTAGTGGTTAGGGCACTTCCCCAGGAAATTGAAGACCTATGTTCTAGGTCCCTCTTTCCTAAGGAGGGTTTGAAGTTGCATTTCTTCAATGTCCTAGATCTCTGTGCTAACTACCAGGCCATAAGCATTAACCAGTGCCTTCTCCAGCTGTCCTCTTGAAGTTGTCCACTGGAAGCCAAGGGAGGAAGATATATGGGACTAGGAGGAAGAAAACAAGCTGAAAGCTGTATAGACCAGTGATGTAGATGTGGTCTGGAAAAGAAGGTGACGTGGATTCTAGCCTTGGTCAGAAGCTTCCCCACTATTTTCTATCCATTTTAGCTGAGGAATATTAAATGCAGTTTGGCAGGGCACTATGTGTGCCTGCCACTTTAAGGCCCTGGAGCTGGTAGCCTCCAGGTGCCTAATGAGGGTAGCTATTTTAGGCTCAGGGCTGCCTATATAAACAAGGCAGTTTGGCTGCTGGAAGTCAGGCAACAGCATTGCTTGGTCTGAGGGCTGCCGAGTTTCATCTGGAGTTAAGGGAGGAGCTGTAGGGGATGATAGGAGGTGTGGGAGCCTCCGGGAAATGCCAGGCCAGTGATCACCCCAATGAAAGGCAGGTTGGGGTGCCTTAACCTCTAGCCCTCACCTTTGGGTGGGTTGCATACATCAGAGGTAGTTGTAGGAGTGCAAGCCCCAAGGAGGAGAGTTGGAGGCCAGGTGTGGCCAAGGCCACCTGAGCCCTGTGGGGGTTTGAGACCTTGAGGAGGAGAGTTGGGGTCAGGCATGGCTATGGCCACCTGAGACCACCTGTGGAGGGAAGCCCTGAGACCCTGGGTAAAGGGGGTGTTACAAGCAGTGTGGATCCCCTAGTGTGAGGGGGGGGCAGCATGTGGAGCACTGTAAAGGGATAGGGGGCTCAACCAGAGACAGAGAGCTGAATCCTGACCCCAGTAAGTCCTCCAATGTGGGGAGGAAGAGTTTGGGTTGAATACTACACCGGTAGTAGCCCCACAATCTGCTGCCCAGGGTGGGAGTGAGAGTCCCCTGTGAGACTCTGAGGCACCAGTCATGGTGTGAGGTAGCCCCAGCTCCCCACATCTGTGCAGGAGGACCCAAGGAGGGGGACCCTGGGATAAGAGTATGGGTCATACATCAAGGCCTGCCACAGCTTCCCCTGACTGGCCCAAGCAAAGACCAGGACCAGGAGGGTCAGAAGGGAAGGAGACCTACCAAGAGGGATGGCCAAGAGCCTGGGGTCCTGACTGGCCTGGAGGTGGGCTGGGGCTAGTGTGAGCCGAAGGTCCCAGTGAAGTGACCACACCCAAAGGGGAACCGGTGGCAGGGAGATAGATGGCCCAGTATGATGGTGGCAGAGTCCACCTGAAGGGAGGAACTCAGGTGGTGGGTCCTACAGCAGGATTTTGGGGCCCATCATGGGAGACTGGCGCATCTGAGAACATCATAAGGTCATCTGTGAGGCTTGGGCTGCGGTGTAGGGGAGGAATGGAGCTGCAGACAGTGCCCCCTAGAAGCAGGGCAGAAAATGGGCAGCCTCCCACCTAATTTACATCTATTAATTAATCAATTAAGAGCAAGGCCTGGCAGGCAAGAAGGCGGGCGATTAGCCCAAGAACAGGGGGCGGACCAAGTGGAGATTGGCCCCAAGCAGACACCCTGTTACATGCAGGTTGCAATTGCTCAGCTTCAGTGTAAGTTGTAGAGAGGACACCAGGTAATGCCTAAGCTGTGGTGTGATTAGAGCTGTTAGACCCCAACTCTGTGTCATCCCAATGACTAGGGAGACAATGGTTCAATTGCTTATGGATCCTGGTACTCATTAGCCAGAGCAAGAAGGGAGCAAACACCAGCACACGTTGCTCACAACCACTTTATTCAGAATGGAGATGGCTTTGGACAAGGGTCCCTCACAGACAGCCCATGAACCAGGGAACCTCACCTGAACAATAGTTCTTTCCAACATTTATATACCTTGGTTCATACTTATTAACATTCACCCCGCTTAAGTTCTTCCTTTGGTTCCACCCATTTCTCCTCCCATCTCAAGCTCCACCTCTGTTTGCTTCTTTAGCATGGCATTGCCTCTGTATTTCATTCATTTACATGCCTCTCTGCTAAGAGCGCATGCATAAGACTTTGACCTTTGCTGCTTTTGGTCACTCATGGCTTCTTGCTGGTTCTTTCTAGTTTTCCTGCTGACTTCAGCACAATCTCCAAGGACATATTTCTGCTTTGTCTCCTGACAATAGCTGGTGGGCTGCATCCTACTTTTACCCAACACATCATGCACTTTGCACCCTTATCCTTTTGTTAAGAATCCACTTACTTAAGCATTAGCCAAGTTAGTTCCTTTTAATATATCATCTAGCCTTGTGACCAGAGGTGTTTGAGACACAGGAAAAAACTTTTATTCAGCTGCACACCCAGCACTCCCTAAAATCTAGATTGTTACCCAAAATCCATATTGTTACCCTAACAAGAGCACTGTGTTGGGAAGTCAGAGAGACGCAGGTTCAAACTACCTCTAAGTGATGGGTACTTAGAATCTGGGTCTCCCACTTCCTGGGCAAATGGCTTATTCTCTGGGCTCTAGGACTAAAATATAGGAGACCACTCCTTGGGAGTTTTTCCAGACCAGAATTTGAGGGCTTATGCTCAGGCACATGTGTACTCAACCACATAGTTGCCCAGCCAGGGGTACTGCACATGCTCAGCAGCTATGTGAAAGCTTAAACCTCCACATGGCATATGGAGGAGGATCACGGCATGGCAGCTATTCAGCTGGTTACCTGGCATTTGGACATATGAAGCGAAATGGGATTCTACCCTATGTACCCACATTTTCTATTAATACCGTCGATACTTAACTTCTTAAAATCACCACTAACAAATACATCCTTCCTCTAGGTTAGTGATTATGACCTCATCTGCTTCATGCAGTCTTTCATATCTACCACAGAGTTTATCATGACCAAAATTATCAAAAGTAGATGGTGACTTTTTTTTTTGCATGTCCAACTTTAAACCACTGAAATGGACCTGATTTTTCAGGAATTATTCAATCTCTCCCTGCTCAACATCTGTCTTCTCAATTTAGACGCTCTCATAATTATTAATAATGTCTGATTTACTTTGCTTAAAAACGCAAAGTGGTAAAGATATGGCACCGGAATCCATCTTCAAATCAAGGGCCATTGTTTTGTTTTAAATCCTAAATTATTCTAGCCTTCTAGTTATGTAAACCCTAAATGAGAGTCATGCTTTTCTGGCTCTGTTTATTGCACTTGTTAGTGATTATGTCCTTTAATTGGAAGCTTCTTTTTTTTTCCCCCCTACAGTTTAACAATGTGTTGAAAGGCTAAACAAAATTGCTGCCAAATACTGAAGAAGTATGCTTAGTGAATCATCTCCTCCTTCCAGGTATTCACACCAAGCAAAAATAAAACATGATGTTAGATTAGATAGTCTGTGATACCTGTTTGAAAAGGGGATAGGGGTTAAATGAGTACAAAATTAACATTTGTCTACAAAATTAATATAAACATTAAGAAAAGATTAGGTTAATAAGACCATTAGTGTTTGCTTTGTTTGGTTTCAATTCAGGGGAAGAGCTATTATTTTGGTGGAGGCCAAGTGCTGTGATTGCCTTCCACAGCTCATAAACCATTCCATTGCTGATGAGTGTAAATGGTAATTGTCATGACTATCATAAGGCAAAGGACTGCCTCATTGGTTCAGCTCATGCAATATGAAGGTAATAGACTATGAAGCACTATTAGAGACTTGTGAAAGGATATGCTGAAGAGAGTAAAAAAAAAACCTTTTGGAACAGGAGAAAAATGAACAAAATACACAGAGGCTTGATTAAAAAAGGGAAGGGGTAACAGGGTGACACAGCAACCCTGCTACTGAAGTGACTGGGAGTAACACTGCGGGGTCAGGAATGGGCAAGCATAGAAAAAATACCGATGTGGCTGAGAAGAAAACTGGCGCTGGTAATTAATTACTCTGATTTTCATGGGCAAATGCCTCACTTTCACTAGACAAACCTGGTGAGGGGGGTGGGAATAAAAAGCAGCCACTCACAATGAGTATCCATCCCCAGGGGCACAATGAGGGGCAAGAGGCTGAGCAGTGAGACCCAGGACAGATCACAGGTGGGTGAGCAAATCACAGCTGGACCCCACCACCAAGAGAGGTGAAAAAGAATTCTTACTTACCACAGTCAAGGTATTCGCCGGGATGCTGATGCGAGAACTGGAGTAGGAACTGCTAGAGAAGGAAAGAGCAGGGTTCAGAGGACGTCTCTGGGACTCGGGGAAAAGCATCAGTTTGCCACTTGAAGTGACAGGCACCTGTTCCAGTTAACACAGAGAAGGGAGTTATTTAATAAAAAGAAATAATTGTAACCGGCTAAAACCTAACTGCATTTGTTTTATTTTTTTGTGGGGTGGGTGGGAGATATTAATTCTTCTTTTTCTCCCATCATAAGTCATGGCAGGAAAGACACCCCAAAAGAACTTGAGGGAACATCACCTACCCTGCTACAGGAAGTCACAGGAGAAAGGCAAACTGACATGCTATATGGAAAGTGTACCTAAGAGGTGATTTTTTTTTCATGAACAGCTATGGTGAGACCAGGGATCAGGTCTGATAACAACTCAAAATAGGTTGAGTTTTCTTATTAATGTCACAAAATGAGTGCATTTTTTTTATAAGTAAAGCTGTTAGTGCTTGCATAAGAACAGCTCTGGGTTTAGATAACAGAGATGGAATAAATTCTCACCACTTGCTTGACCTTTTTTAGCAAATAATATATTCACAGAAGCATGAAGTTTGCTGGCCAGAATTATTTTTTTTAAACTGGTAAGTGTGTGGCAAATGAAAATAAAATCTTTCATTTAGAAATGAAACATTTTGGCTTGTGATTCCAAAATGATAACATTTTAATAAAAAGGGATAAAATAACTTGCAACAGAATGTTTAATTTGGGACCAAACCAAGTACTTTTGTCAACCCAAAATCAACCTTTTAATTGCTTTCAGTTTAGCAACCAAAAAATCCAGTAGTAAGAAAACGCTCTCTATTCTCACCATTCATCTAGTCATTATGGAGTTGTACATTGTTGGCCAGGAGGCATGTGGAGCATTTATTATTGAATTTAAATAATAAATATTAAAGCTTCATACAGTGTATGGTGCTTTAATTGTACTTAGGTTGTGGCATACATGAGAGCTGCAGTTAAGATCTTGTTAAACTTGGAGGTTGTTCAAACTGTAATATTAGGAAATGAAGATCAAGTTAATGTTTGAAATAATTAAAAGAAATTCCTGTGATAATGAACATGCTGATGGAATCTGGATGATGCACAATGATTTCAGGAGTTCCTTTATGGTAAGGAATGTCTCTTCACTGGTCCCAAGACTGTGGTGCCAGATTCTAGCTCAGTGAGCCTCAACCAGGCTGCCATGGCACTCTGGGGTGCCTTAAGATCCTTTTAAGTACTCCCGGGGTGCCATGCAAAGTTAGCTTTGTTAGGTGTGCAGGCACAATTCACAAGATAAATCCAGAGATTTCAAATAAGAATCCATTCCACTACAAATATTCTAATATGTTGTGGTCTCTCTGAGGTTTTTTGTTTGTTTGTTTGCTTGTTTGCAACTGTTAAACTGCTGTATTATTTTTCCATTGTCAAAAAAAAAAAAAAAGTCAAAACTAAGAGTTGGCATTTTCTGAAGGTTGCCTTGAGGCTAAGAAGACTGAATGTCTGAAGTCTAAAATGGTTGAAAACCACTGTTCTAGCTATAGTGTCAATTGTACTGGGGTGCACAGACATCAAGTGGATTTGTAATGAGGCACTATTCAGCTCATCTCCATTTCTTTTTATTCTAAAAGACTTACAGTTCAACAAAAAATTAAAAGATGGTCTGATAATGCAGTCTGTAAATACACACTGGAGAGTCATCAGGGTGAGCTCTAACACAGTGGAATATGCTTATACAGCAGTCAAATGTGAATCCCATAATCTCTCTTACTATATTGCCAATTGTTTATTATTCACTTTACCTTTGCTGCTAAAAATATTTGTGATTTTTGTTTGTTTCTTAAGGTCCCAGTAGCAATCTCAGAGTAAATGCATGCACCTCTGGCCATAAAGATATAGAGTAAATACTTATCTGACACTTATATAAAACTTTGTAAATCACAGCTTCATATAGTGCAATGAAATATCCAGGTAGTGGTACTATTATATAAATAACAAAGGTGTTATAACATATTCCTAAAACACAGCTTTGTTTAAGGAAACACTTAAGGCTGAAACTGTTTGAATCCAGCTAACAAATCTGCAAACTGCTTAGTTTCCTTACAAATACTCTACCACTTCAAAATATTTCAGGGGTTGGATAGATGGGTACAGTAGTTCAGCAACTTTTTAAAAAAGACAAACATGCATGACATTAAAATTAGCAAGGTTATCATGGGAATTCAGTACTTGATTGAAGGCTAGTTCTATGGTATATTTCCAACAGTTGGTTTATCCTATACAACTTAAAACAAGAAAACAAATAAAACTGTATAAATGCAAATATTGCTTCCTTCTGCATATATTTCAAATATGCAAGCATATTTGGGACTGTCTTTATGTAATTTCTCTCTGGATCATGCATCAAATCAGCTTCTATGTTCCTTCAGTGGGACAATGTCTTGGACTAATTGAATTCAATGGAGAAAATTCCTATTTACTCCAATTCAATTCAATTAAATTTATTAAGGAGTATGGCTAAATGCCATGCTCCCAAAGATGACATTACACACACATGACCATAAAATAAATATTAATATTAAATAAATAATAAACATTATATTGAAAATAGTCTGCCAACATAAAACACTAATATAAATATAATAATAAATCAAGACATGAATCTATAATATTGTTGTACATAGATCCACAACTGAGACAAATTTTAACATGAGATTAGAGTTAAATGTCCTTTATTACTGATATGAGTGATTAAAATCTAATCACCTCAGCCTTGTAAGAAAAAAATTGCAAAACAGTTTACTACATTTGGATCTATTTGCTGTAGAAACCAGATCCACTTCACTCCATTTGAAAAATATATTAATTTCTGCAATAACAGTAATAAATAGGTTTTTCTTGCATCATTATATAAAGAACATTCTAAAACATGGTGGATAGTATCTTCCAAAAATCCTGGACAGTCTGGGTGACATCTTTTAGCTCTTGGAATGGAAAGTCTACGTACAACCAGAACAGCTGTGGGCATCTGTTCAGTCCTGAGTCTAGTCAAAGAGGATCACCATTTATTATTGAGATTCAACTGTAAACACGTTTCTGCCCCCACAAATCTAATTTCCAAAGATTATATACAGGATCCTTTTATTTCAAAGATGCTAGAGTTTCACTCTGAAGTTCACTGAGACAGTATGAGCTGAGCAGGACTGAAGTCCTTATTCTGGCAGACGTAGATAAAACTTTGGGTTCTCACTAGATTGTATCCTATTCTTTTAATTTAATCATCTTTCGAAAATTCCAGCCCTTTCTGTTTCATGAACTCTCTCTTTGGATTTGCAGAATGTAACATTTTATACATACATGAAACTTTGTTTTGTGCTGCAATTACTAATAATATCAGCCTGACTGTTAAGCTTCCACTGTTACTATTTCCCCCCCGGTTTACAGCTCTGTATTGTACCTGAACTCAGTCTTTCAACTGATTTCTTAACCTGCATTAAAGACTGATGATGGATTCTCCATGCAGAAGAATGGCCAAGATATCCTTTCCCTGTTGCAAAATGGAAAAATGTTAGCATCCTGTTGCCTTAAATAATTATTATTTCAGTGACCAGCTGATCTGCCTAGCCTGCAATTTTCATTTTTTTTTTTGTTTGAGAGTCTACACAGAAAATGAATACTGCTATTTACAGAGTACTGACCGATTTAGTTGGAGTCTAGTAGGGAATATTGGAAGAAAGGCAATTGGTGTTGTTCAAAATGGTGGATTTTCAATAAATAATCATCTTCCTTCTGAGCATATTGCTGGGGTAATTCCCTGGTGTTTTTTAGAATTAATGATTCTATGGCATATAGATTTTTTTAGTTTGTTCCCTCATCAAAATTGTTTATTCTGATATTGCATACTGATGAAGTAGATAATGGAAAAGCTGTCATAGTCCATGCCATGAAAGGCTGCATTTCAGTAGTGACTGAACTGACTCATCTCTACACAGGAAATAGGCAAGAGTTTTGTGGGTGATATCTTCTATTCAGATAGACAAGCTTTTGAGTAGGGTACTGTGATACCCAAAAGCTTGTATAACTCTATCCCAACCATGCAATGGGTCTAATAAAAGATATCACCAACAAAAACTTGTAACTTGCCCATCAGACAGTTATTAATACTAACTCCCTAGTTGCTTTGCATCACTGCAGCAGCATAATGCAACCAGAAGGTGTTGGGAACAAGGGATCTGGCACCTATTTGTAAGGCACTGGGTTGCCCTAAGCCATAGTTTGGCTCCTAGATGACATACCTCTTGAGGTCAGGGCCCAGTCTCTGTGTAGAGCATTGGGCATACTTGAAGGCACATATCTGTTTGAATTGGGGTCTTTTGTGAGCTCCTGAATTTACATTAGAGGAAGTGGCTCCTGAATGATGCAGCCCTGGGATTGGAGCTCATGTGAAAGTTTTAGTGCCCAATCAGGGCACATTACATTAACCTCTCCCTGGCATGCAGGTTTGCCAGACTGAATCTTACCCAATAGCCTCATAAGATGATTGTTCCAACTGATCAACATTGTTTGAAACAGTACTATAGTAATTCTTAGTAGTTATAGGGCTCTGAGGACTTGATCTTTGTAGGAAGTAAGACAAACAGGGCAGTGTTTACTCACTGGTTCAGTGGCAGATCTGCTGGTAACAGTATTTGTTCTTCTTAGAGTAAACACGCAATTAGCCATATTCAGAATTATCCACTTTCAACTGATTGCCTCATGGCTCATCCTTAATGCACGTATATTAGTGACAGGTAGCCCTGGGTTGTTATTCCAGGGTTAGAGAGGGAGAGGATGACATGCATTATAAGGAAGAAACTGAACACACTAACAGATTTTTCTGTAGCAGTCAATTTGGGGGCTTCATTTAAGCAGAATGTGTAAATTGTCAGTGAACATTGAATTTAAACATAAAGCTATTGCACACAGAGGAAATGTGGAGTAGTGAAATGATTTATGAGGAATAACATTGGCATTAACAGTTTGAGGTTATAACTCAAGCAATCCATCAGATTTCACTTTGGTCCATTTATCTTGTAGTTTTTGTGCCCAGGGGCTTGTTTCTCATTGCAATTTCAAGAGCAGTACACAAAACAGCTCAAACAAAAGTTGATGCACTGCACACTGCAGAGGAAATGCCTGAAAAGGGTTGGTAACTTTTAAAAATATATATAATTAATATTTGCTAATAAAATCTCTCCCTGCTTATTATCTCACTACAGTGGGCATCTAGGATGTAACTCTCTAGCATAGATCAGTCTGAAAGTTATACATGTAGGACATATAGTTCAGTGGTGCAGTGTTTCATGGTGCAAAATGGGGCTGTCCAACAGGCAGACCCCTGGCTACACAAGGCTGGTGAAAGGTTAAATTGCAGCTGTCTGCTCCCACCTAGTTGCTGCTTCTCCCATTGCTCTGGGGCTCCAGACTCCCTCTCTCTCCGGCTTTCTTTTCCCTGCCCCAGAGGCTGGGGTGGTGCAGAGCGTTGCGGCCCACAGTGCTGAAGGAGTTCCTGGGCTGGGGTGCCTGAAGGGCATGATACAATGGGGAAACTTAGGGTACAGTGTGGGGGGAAGGCACCCAGTTGCATGTGTCGGGTGGAAGTATACAGTGTGCAGTCCTGGGAACCAAGGTCCCCACTACTGTGGCTCCCATTAATGCAGCCCATAGGACATATTGCCCCTGGCTGCTTAGAACTGAGACAGTCCTGGTAGAAAAGAGTTTATAGATCTGACAAGGGGTGAGATTTTGCCAGGACCCCAAGCTCTAAAAAGATTTTTGTAGATGGATCCAAAATGTGAGCCTCAAGCCGGTGAAGACTGAAAACAGATTTTCATAGTGCTTGAAGGTCATTCAGAACTCATGCAGCTCTGCTGAACACTGGTTAAAATGAAGAAATAAGCAACCTGTGCAGCGCAGTGCAAATGGTGTCAGCTGGACCACAAGGTAATTTCAGAAGTGACTTTGAAGCAAATGTATGTGCTGGCTATGAGTTTTTTTAATAACTGGCTCAGAACGGAAGTTTTTTGACTGGAAAAAAATTTAAACCAGTATAAAACTCAAAAAGAATCTGGTGTCTTATAAAGATGGGGAATGTGTTTCCATACCCATTGATGTTAATCTCCAGGATGTAAGTGATGTCAGGCACAGCAATGCAGAGATTCAAAAGATTCGATTAATCATGTCTGCAGGTTCTGGAGGTGCCCGTAGATAGAGGATCGCAATCCTGACACTGTGTTTGATCACACATCATGTGATCTACAAACAATTTTCTGCCAAATAAACTTACAGCTTTAATGCGACAGATAAAGTTCACTTCTGCCCATGGGTGTTTCTGTCATTTCATAAATGTAATATCTTTCTGGAATTGTATAGACACGACCTAGGTAATTCATTATAGACCTGACTATATTAGGCATGGCCCTGTTTGAACATGTTCTGTGTGTTTTGTTCTTTAGTCACAGTTCCCATTTCAGTGCTTTGATAAATGTAATTGACAGAGGTAAAGCTCAGCAAACAAATAGGATGACACAGAGTGCCACCAGGCCTCCCTTTCCCTGAGCTGCCATGCTGCTTACTGTTCACTAAATGTCCACTCCAACTGTCAGACTCTTCCTCTACACTGGCACATGCCATTTCTTGTACGTCTCTTTGAGCTGATGTGGAGCTGAAAAGCCTTTTCTGGCTCATTAGAGAGTTCAAACCAGGACATTGTTAGACAAAAATTCTTTCTGCCTATTGGGTTTTAGTTCCTAGAGAACGCTAAGCCTAAGTTTAATGCTTCTTTTTGGGCGCTGCCAGCTACATGTATAAGAATAAACAATCATTCGTAATGATTATGTATTTCAACCTCTTATGGAACCTTTCTGATGAGTTACCTGGTGAGAATGACAGGGTGCATAAAACTCTGATGAAACAATCCATTGAAATAATTAGGATGGCTTTTTTTCCCCTCTCATTTTAGCTGCTCAGAATGGTGAAGATTTACGACTCATGTCTATGCTATCATGTTTATCCTGAGCGCATTTCACCTTCTGTATGGTATCACTTCTGCTGATAAAGACACACTGAGGTATCTGCAAATCAGTGCAGAACAAAACTTGCTTCTCACTGTAAGTAAATGCATGATTCCCTATATATTATTTTAACTTAAAACAAAGTTTCTGGATTGGTTTGTTTTGTGTGATTTTTCTTCTGCTGTACAAAATGGTACATTGTCAATAGGGATTTATATGTAAATATGGAAGAGATAAATTGTGGGGTGTGAAAAAAATAAGCAGATCTGTGAAGGGGAAAATATTTGTGTCTGAAATCATCTTCTTTAGATATCCTATAAGCAGAGCAGAAGAATATTCTTCAAGCAAGATGCTCTACTGTCTTGCCCTTTTCTATTCATTTAAACCCATGTAAATCACCTCTATGTACACTGAAAGCAAACTAGGTGTTAAAATACTACCAATGCAGAATCTATATGTATTTTAACATGTGATGATGGCACACTCAACTTAGCACAAGTGTGTGAGACTGTACAAGGAGCAGAAGAGAGTCCACTACTAAATTTTCATCAGTGACAGTTGAGTAATTAAAAAACAAAACAACAAACTTGATGGATATTTTTGTGCCTAAAATACCACAGTCATTTAACATTTTGGAGTACTTTTGCCTGTTTAATATTAAAAGGGTGCCTCTACATGTTGCAAAAACTGTGATGCTGCAACTACATTGTTGCACTCCCTCAATACAGCATGTCACTATAGGGATGTAGGGGCTAAAATTAACTATGCACCACGTGTGGTACAGTACAGGCTGTTACTGCACCATCATTTAGTACTTCCAAAGGGAAGTTTTTATCACAGGATGTCTGTAGGAGGATGAACAAAACATCTGCTATGGTCCACTCATTGTTGTGAGTTGTCTGGTCAGATTGTTTCTTCAGTGTTGATTAGTCCTTAAATTAATGCATTCATACTATGTTACTGCAGTAGTTTGTTTAATGATAAACAATCTACAAATCGCTCAAGAGAGACTGGACTAATTCATGATTAAAACTAGCCGAGCTTTACATCAAAAGTTTGTTTTCAGATTGGCACTGAAGTTGGACTCCAATATTAACCCACCCTACGTGTACCGAAGGGATCGCCTGATATGCTTCCCTGCTATACCACAGGAGACTGGACTTGACTCAATAGGTGCCTTACTGTTCTCTGTTCCTGCTGTGCCTCTGAAATCATGGCTTCATCACGTTCACTATACAAATGTATGCCATCATTTGCTATGTGGCTAATTCATTATTCATTTCAGTGGCCCAAGAAGGGAAAAAAATCCACTGGACCCAAGATGAAGCGGTTGTATTCTTCCTGCAAACCCTTCCTTTCTCTTCCTTGCCCACAAGAAAAAAAGAGAACAAAACCCTTTTTTAATACAAATTAAATATTTTTTCAACCATAAATAAAAAGCTTTGATTTTGTTTTTATTTTTGGTTTGAAGATATCAATGTAATTTGAGAATATCTGGTCTTAAAACACCATTTTGAAACAAAATCCACAAGTTTAATTCAGAAAGGTGAAATAAAGCATTTGATTTTTCCCAATTTTTAATCCCATTATTTTAGCAGAAAGTATTCAGCCATTTGACCTAAATTTGTACAGACTTTTGATTGCCCTGTAGCTACATTTTTAACAAATAATTGAAATTTCAACCCCTGCCTTGGACATCCATATATTTTAAATAAGCAAAATGCAAATTCAGAGAAAGGAAGGATTATTTTGATTATATCAATGAGGAACTGAGGCTTCTAAACAGTAAAGCTCAGTTCTTCAGCCCAAGAAAACTGGAGTACTTGTAGCAAAGCCAGTGAGTGCTGTGCTAACTTAACACCAGATGAAGATAATGACCCTATTAAAGTAAAGGAAAGCAAGTATTGTATTTGACAACTGCAATTAATATTTTGCTTTTATGGTACCTAAAATTATGGTATACATAATTATATGCATATGTATATAAGGCAAATTATAAAGTTAAATACATTGGGCATTAATCCTGTCAGATCCCCAGATAGAAACATTATAAGACATTCTTGAAGCAAAATAGTGATGTTACATACATGCAAAAAGGCTGAACTGATTTTTTTCCTCATAATTTTGAAAGTGTATGGAAAAAGAGGGGGAGGAGGTGGTCAATTATAAGATCCTGCCTTTGAAATAAATTGCAGACTGAAACTGCTATATTTTATAATCAGGTTATATACCCTTTGATAATAGGAGAAGTAAAGAGAGTATATTCTATAGTGCTATAATGTATGGAAAAGCCTATAATGATAACGCATCCTACATTAGTGGCCCATATATGATTTAAATATCTGTAGCAACAGCAACCATTTGTAAATCCTACTATTTTTCACAAATAAATTGTTACTGTCTGTTTAGCTAAAGAGCGTTATGGTTCATTAGTTGTCTCCTTTTTATGCTTTCTCTAACAGCCTTATCAGCAGCATACCCTGGTTAAGTAAGGATAGTGCTCTCCGTTTTAGTGCAGAATGGTAGACAAGATTTAATGTAGTATGAAAGACACTGAGCACCAAGGAAAAAAAAAAGTTTATGTTCCATTCTTGTCAGCATAATTTTGCCCCTGGAGAATCTATTCTTTTGCTGTGTGCTAGAAGGACCTAGAGAGTGAGGCAGACATGTTGCCTAGCAACTAGAGGTGAACAAACCTATTTGGAAATAAAGGCAGGGAGGGGGCAGGAGGGAATATTAACATATATTGACCTGAAATGTCTCGATTTCAGTTTCTCATTTTGGAAATCAATTGAGGAATCATTTGTGGATGTTCTTAATACTATCCTTTTTATTTATTTTTTTTGGGCAGCAAAAATCCCTTCTGCCCATTTTACTAAAGTACCAACATTCACCCAGCATGCATAATATTGTGAATGTCATGGGGGAAGGAATTTGTTGGCCTGGAAACCACAGAAAAGAGGGATCCCCAGAGTGACAAAGATGCAAAATTAAGTGTGTATTGGTGAAAAATGTGTTTTAATGAAGAAAGTTAGATCATGACTATGTTGGCTGAGTTCTTCAAAGCCTGGATCATAATTGTGATAATGATAGGAAGGATTTTCTCTTTCAAAGAGTGGAAAGACCCAGCTTGGAACTGATTCTATCCATGTTTTCAGATGCTGGAGTAAACAAAGCAGATATTAGGTATTTGGGCTCAGTAACTAGGTTGCAGCAAAGGGGAGCCTTACTTTTCTATACAAAATACAGCTGGCATTCTGTTTCCTGTTGGTTGTCTAATGGTGACATTTTGCTCCCTTCCTGGTCAGCTAGGCATCCAAATTTGCTCATGTACATGACACTTTTGGTCAGCTAAGTGACAAAGAGGTCACTTATGTGCAGATTAGTGTTCTCTTCCTGGGCACATAGCTCTGTGTATGTGGAAAATTATATGTGACTTCATAGTTGATCAGACTGGACATATGCAGTAGCAGACCATGCACATATGTTATGGATGCATAGCAGGTAGGTTTATATCTATCCCTCTTTTGCCCCCACAGCTCAGTGACTCACCTGTGAAAGTGAAGATCCTGAGTTCTAAACTTTCTTGGCTAGAGGAGTTGTACCTTGGGGGCTCAGGCTAGACATTCAGGGCCTTTTATTGCCACCTTTCTATGTTCTTTGCACTGGTGATCCAGTCTGTTTCTTGAAGCCAGGGCTCCACACCCCCATTTTGCAGCCCAAGCATGATGCCAAAGTGCAGGAAAATCATGTTCACAAGAGCACCAGGTTGTTTAGGGAGGGAGCTATATGCCTGCCTAAAATGCACTGGTGTCATATTACAGTGCATCTTCTGAAAAAAAAAATCAGTTAGGACTATCGAAGCACGTGGTATTCTACAAGAAAATAACTATCTGATATAATTCCTTTGCCTTAAAAGATGACCTGGAGAAGGAAGAGGAATTTCCAGCTGTGGGTAATCTCAATCTTAGAAAATCTAGTACACATGCCTAAAACAGAGGCCAAAACCAAGAGGCCCTAGGTACTACGGTACTAAAGCAGAAATGTTAAAGATGAGGTTGTAAGGCACTAGGTGGAAGAATAGCAAGAGCGGACAGTCAGGGTAGACTGATCCAGGAGATTCTTGGTAGACATTAGCACAACCTGTTAGCAAGGTCCAGGAAGATACTTTCACCCTATTCATGCACCCAGGACTTTGGTAGGGCCAGGCTCAGTCATACTTGTAGTGCTGGAGGACCAGGTGACTGGTCTCCAGGAAGGTAGGAAAAAGTAAGATCACTGCGTGGTTGGAGAATCCTAGCTGGCAGGGTGCCCCATTGACAAAGACATGGGGGGATGAAGGAGAAAATCTGTTTCCACCATCATCCCCACCCCAGTTTACTTGTGGCTGCCTGTGCTGTTTGTCCCCAGGGAGCAAGGAGATTAAACCTTTCCTGCCTGCTCTATCCTCCCCTCCCTACCCCATCCCACCCTCTCCTCCATCTTCCTAGGGTCTCTAGACTTTTTTTTAGGCTGCACAACTTGGAGGCTTCTATCCAACCTGATGGTAGCTGCACTGTAAGTTGCTGAGTGCAAGTCACTTATTATCCCCTATGGGAGAGGTCTGGGGGAAAATATGATTCATCTCCAGAGACAGGCAATTCCTGCCGTATTCCTACAATGATGCCCTGCATGGATAGCTCTACCATGGATATCCAGGTGAAATAGGATCAGCACATAACTTTGGTCAGATAAGTTGGGGGGTAGATGACAGCTACACTTCACTGGGTGAAATAGGATTTAATCCTAGCTGTAAAAATGATCTTTCAGAGTGTGTGTGTGTATATATATATATAGAAAACAATGCAAGATAACCTAATGCAAAGTGATTGAAATTTTTGAGAGCTGGGCACCCAGTTCACAAAAGCAGGCTCTGGTACTTTTTTACATTATCATAAGATGTCAGGGTAAAAAGGAAGCTTTTCTGGTGTGATTGGGAAATATAGCAAGTTCATGTATCACAGGATTTGAGGCCCTTCCAGGTAGAATTACCCTACCCACAACCCCCTAAAGAACACAGTCAGGTGCTGTTAGATTCAGTCATGCTGAAAACAACAGTCACAAAGACGGCTAGAAAGGAAAGATTCTCGAATATATCATGCCCCAGAGGCTTTTAGGTCAAATCTGACATCTAGAAAAGAATATTGAAATAGTATAGTAATTTCCTGAATTTACAATGAGTAACTGGATGCTTATCTTGCTGGGATCCTATGACCCTAGCTGACTTCCTGCCCTGTGGGCGGGGGGTGATGATCTTCCGAGGTCCCTTCCAGCCCTAATGTCTATGCAATATATGTCTATGAAATGATTCTTTAATAATTAGATTCTATACATGTAAACTGTATATTTTTTATAATTTTCCATGTATAGAATCTAATTATTTCAGGATCATCTTAAATTCTTCCCCACTACCACTACAGTGGGGAAAGCAGTGGTAGCAGGTCAGGAGGTAGGGGGCAGGCAGTGAAGAAGGCAGGGGGTGTTTGGGGAAGCAAGTAGGAAGGCAGGCAGCTCGCCTCTCACCTGCCCTTCCATTTACCCATTTTATACCTCTCCCCATAGCTTCTGCTCCCCAGTATCCCTTTTCCACTCGCCCTTCCCTATATACCTTTGCTTTGTGTTGGCAGTTTGTATTTGTGCTCCAGCTTGATGCACATAGCATAATCTCAGCCTGGCCGTGTAGCAGCAACATGGACTTGGCACTGCTACATGCTCCCATTGTGTCCTGGATTTTTGGGGGGTTATGAACACTTCTCAGTTTGGTTGCAGAGTTTTAACAAAAATTTCTGAGGAGTCTCAGATGTGTTCTCTAGTGCCCCAGAGCCCCATGCACTGAACTCAAGCACCCAAAATCAGGGAGTTGCTGAGTGCTCGCAACTAAGAAGACTAAGATCTGGAGGAGTCTCAAGGTTTCCATTCACAGTAAATGTAATTTTATTAAAACAAAAAATTGCTTGCTTTCTAAGTGGGAATGAAACCAAATTTTTTCATAATTTCTGGCAAACTGCAAGTTCTCAGGCCCCTTCAGCTCCTTAGAAAGGCTGCTGTTCTTGTTGGTTTCACTGCTGATGCCTGCAGTAGGTATTGAAAAATAAGAAAAAATGACAAGTAAGTGAGTTTACCTTTGTAACTCCAGTAGACTTCCAGGGTTCCTGGTTCTTGCGCAGATGTGCCTAAAGTGCCTGGCCAGAAATCTGCCACCATTCAAAAATTTTGGTCCAGACCTAGGATCTAGGCACAATTTCCAAAGGAAACCTTTTGTTGGGATCAGTGAATGAATCGGAGATATTTTGAACAAGAAACTTGGGCCTCACAAAAAATGAACTCACAATTTTTGATGTAGTCTAGTTTTGCCAGAAAAGTTCTGACCAGATGTTCCTAGTTACTCCAAGGGGTGCCCTGGTAAACAGAGTATCTCCTATTCCTTGCTGCTGTCCCTACCCCTAATGAATTTGTAGGCAGCCACAAGATCACTATTGAGCCTTCTCTTGTGGAGGCTGAAGAGATCCAGGTCCCTCAATCTCTCTTTACAGGGTTTGCCTGCAGGCCCCTAACCATACTAGTGTCCTTCCTCTCAACCCTCTTGAGATTGTCCACATCCCTTTTGAAGTGTGGTGCCCAAAACTGGACACAATACTTCAATTGTGGCCTGACCAATGCCACATAAAGGGGAAGTATCACCTCCTTGGACCTGTTTGTCATGCACCTGCTAATGTGTGATAAAGTGCAGTTAGCTTAACTGATCACTTTGTCACCCTGACATCTCATGTTCATCTTGGAGTCAACAGTGAGTCCAAGATCCCTTTCCACTGTTGTGCTGCTCATGTGCCCTCTCTCCCAGAACCATAGAGCTGTGATGGTAATGGTAGTAGTAATATAGGCTGGCTCACTCAAGAAACATGCTAAGTGAAAAATATACAGGAAGCATGATTTATATATGTGTATAAAAAGCTTCCTAGACATGGTTTTATAGCTTAGGGTAGTAAATAAGTGAGGGTTGCCTTGGATTTTTGTAAACATTGAAATCCATTGTTGTATTGGAGTGCCTTCTAAAAGCTTCTCCCTCTCCCCGGTGGTTAATGAAGTAATGGTCCCTGAAGCAATGGCCAGATAATAAAAACTCAAGATAAATCATCCTTGTTAGAAAAGATGGGAGGGCCTTCAGCTCTTCATCAGATTAAACAGACCTGGAGCTCCCATCCATTGCTGATTCAGATCTAAAACACTGAGTGGTGCTTTCTATCGAGCAGTGCCTCATCTTTCAGATCTAAAATATAAAAGGTTGCAACCATAACACATTTCAGATTTTTTTTTTTTGGCCTAGTGAGTGAGTTCTAGCTTTACATAATAGGTTTTACTGAAGAAATCTTGGATCACCACTCATCTCTACAATGTTTTTAGACGTCTGTCTTGTGAGAATTACCCTAAAGAAACCCATGTATTCTCAGAAGATCTTGGGAAGGAAAACGAGTAACATTCTCAGTCCATGCAATAAGATCTGGAAGACTTTCATTAAAAAAATCAAAATACTTATGCACAACAGCCTTCCTACACCGAAGACCAACTCTGCCTGGCACTGTTATTTGCAGCTATTATACGTTGTAATTAGTGTGAACAATGAAGATTGGCTTAGAGGAACTGCTTGTTAGATCAGGCAAGTATCATATTCCAGGAAAGGCAAATACCTGTTGCCTCAGAGAAAGATATAAAAAACACTGCAGTAGGGAATTATGGGACAAACTGATTAAAGAAAAATTCTCTTGATCCCTAAGAAATCAGAAGTTGATTTATATCCTGACGGAGAAAGGTTGGGTGAAAAAAAGATTGCTACATTTCTACTGTAGTCTAACTATGTCCATGATATTTCTCATACTATAATGGCAACTTCTGGAAGGTAGACAGGATGAAAACAAAAAGAAAATTGAACAGAAAAATGCTAGTAAAACTCCCATGTTTCATTGGATATCATTAGCATTTTCATGGATAAAGTCAAATATAATGATGAATATTTTATATACAGTCTACTTTTATTATTGTGCCTTTTGAGCAAAATAGCACTTGAAATCACAGAGATGACTGGATTTTATTTTATACTCTTTGTCATAACAGAGAAATTTCTGTACATTCAAAGTACATTCTGTGAATCAGTGCTGCCTCTAATTCCCTAAGTGGTGATGCTAAAACTTATATATGGACATTTGATTCAAAAGTGAGAGAGAAATACAATTTAATACTCTGTCAACATTTTGTCTGGAAAGCCCCCAGACCAGGCATGGGCAATTATTTCAGCTGGAGGGCTGCTTAATGAGTTTTGGCAAGCTGTCAAGGGCTGCAAAGCTAGTCCTGCTCCTTGAAAAGTGACCTGCCCCTTGGATGCCATCTTAGGACTGGAAGTCCTTTGCTACCAGAAGTCCCTCCCATCATCCCCAGAAGTACACCATTGGGTGTGCATGGGAGCCCCATGTGCATGCTCCCCTGAGCAGGTCAGGACCCACCACACACAAGCCTGGAGCCTGTGTGATCTGCAGTGCCTTCCTGCCACTGCCAAAAGTGTGCAGCCCCTACCCCGCACCATGCCTACTCCAGATTCACCCCTGCCAGAGTGGATCAAGGGGAACCTGTGCCACATCCCTGACCTGGTGCACCCTGAGCCTGCTCTGGACTTACCTGCTCAAGCTAAACAGTGGCAGCAGCAGTGCCAGCTGGACAGAAACTGCTGCTCAGTGTGGACAAAAAGTGGCCAGTTCCCTTTACCATTGCCTGGCACTTCCTGCTACAGCCACCCACAGCCCACACCAGGCTGCCCTGAGTCTCTGCTGTCGTCACTGCCACCTCTGGGCTGCAGAGTAGCCTGGATGTGGCCGTAGCAGAGTATCAGCCAGTGATGAAGGGGAGGGGCCACATTCCCCCCATACTGAGCAGCAATTTCTGCCCAGCTGAGCAGGCAAGTTCAGAGCAGGTGTGGGGTGTGTGGGGTCAAGTCTAGCACAGGTCTCCACCAGTACCATGAGGCCAGCGGCAATAGCAGGTAGAAGAATACACCACTGCCTGGTCTGCCTAGAAAGACAGTCCAGCCATGGAGTAAGCCCAACCCCAGTGCATGCCCTGGGGGTGGCAGGACATGCCATGGACAGATAGTGCCTGGACCATGTGGGACTGAGGTACCCACTATGGGCTGAACAAAGCCCCACCATAGGCTGGATGTGGCCCACAGGCCATATTTTGCCCACCTCTACCCCAGCCCTTCTCAGGGATTTCATTTTGTGAGATGAAACCCCATGAATTGCTGGTTCAGTGTATTGTGGACAGAACCATTCCTCCACTGTAAATAATTCATGGGTGACAGGCACCTTTAGGGTGCTAAAGAAGTTTCGGGTCATATAATGTTAGGCACTTTGAATTAGCATAGTAAGAGAAAGTCCTGTCCAAACAACTTAGGCTAAATAGATTTAAAAGACCATATAAAGATTATGTCCTTGTTGCCTCTGTGCCATACTTTGGAATAAATCTGTTAAGCTCATTTCATACATTGAATCCCATATATGAAGCAAAGTAACCACTGCTGAGTGGTCCTGAGTGCCCATAGTAATACACAAACCTGAGAATGGTGCAAAGCACTAACTGTAGGTAACTACATTGTCATATTTTCAAGAGTTTTCATGCACAGAGTAGATGCGGTGTGTTTTAGGCTGCAAAAGAGGATGTAGACATAGACTAATATGTGATCACAAGAAAAGTCATAGGCAATATGGGAAACAGTTTGTAGGCAGTTGCTGGAGGCAAGAGGAAGAAGCAGGGGAGAAGCCAGACACCAGATCCTGCCTAGGAAAGGTAAGTGATCCAGCTGCCTGTACCTTTGGTTTTTGCTGAGTATTTGTTTGGTGGCCTGTGTATATTGGGTATGTGCTCACAGAAGTTGGGAGTGACTGCTGACTGCTGAGTGAGTGATGAGTGCTGATTGTTAATTGCTGTGAGATTGTTGACTGCTGTATGATTGCTCCCTGCCCCTGACAGAAGCCCCCAAAAGAGGCTGAGTCAGCCCAGGCCCAGAAGAGTATAAAAGGAGACTCCCCAGGCAACAAGGGAGCCTGTGTCCAGGGAGCTAGTGAACAGGACTGCAAACAGGAGAAGTAGTTTGCAGGCAGTTTGGAGGCCAGTTCATGGGTAGTAGCATTATCACACAATCACTCTCGGCCATGGTGGTGACTTGTTGTACCCATAGGCATCCCAGCATTACTGACACCTTCACCCAGACAGAGCCCATGGCCTCAAACTGTGGGGGCTGTCTGGCGCAGCTGCTGGAAGCTGAGCATGGGGGCACTTGAGTCTCAGGAGGGCTGGGTGCAAGAGCTCAAGGAGGAGATATGTCAGCTGCACACCATTAGTGCTCACAAAGACTTCATTGATGGCTATTGCCAGACCCTTCTCCAAAAGAAGGGAGTAGAGAAAGAAACAGAAATGGTGGCCAACATAATGGTTAACCAAGAAGACCCACCTGGAGTGACCTGGAAGACAGTCACCTCACACTCCAAGAAAGGCAGGGCTAGGACTGTTCCTCCCCTGGCCCTACATAACAGGTATGCCTCCCCCCACACGCACACACGAGGAGACTTCAGTGGTGACAGGAGGAGGAAGGTAAGCAGCTTGCTGCCACCCCCAAAAGGAGCTGCAAGGTGCTGGTGGTAGGGGACTCCCTCCCGTGGGGCACTGAGGGACCCAACTGCTGTCTGGACCCCCTAGCTTGTGAGGTCTACTGCCTCCTGTGACCTCACATCTGAGATGTAGCAGAGAGGATCCCCAGGCTTGTCCGGCTCTCCAACTACTACCCCATGCTCCTCATCCATATGGGAATTAATGACATGGCCAGGGGTAATCCAGACCAGGTCATAAGTGACTACAGGGCTCTGGGGGCTGGGCTCAAGGGGTTGGGGCCAAGCCTTTTTTTCTCTGCTCCCTGTTTTGGGCCACAGTTCCAGAAGGAAAGGATGCATTGAGGAAGTGAACTGGCGACTCCGATGCTGGTGCCACAGAGAAGGTTTTGGATTCCTTGGCCATGGCACACACTTCAGGGAGAGAGGAATCCTAGGAAGGAACAACATCTGTAGCAAAACCCCAAGTTTTTCTTTTTTTAATTATTTTAAAATGCATTCCCTCCCCTTCTCCAACCATGTCTGACTTTTTCTCTCCCTCTCTATTCCCTATAGATAAG
>NW_017728917.1:32207908-32209441 GCF_001723895.1 Crocodylus porosus
CAAGTTTTTGGTTTTGGATATCCACTGTTCTATACTGTATTATTATTAGGTTTGTATTGATTCTTACTGTTGTATATTGTATTATTATCATTTTCATATTGATTTTTATTGTTTCATATGGATATTGTATGGTTTAGGCTTGTGTTTGTAAGTGAAACAAAGTCATGTCAAGTTTCCATTTTATATGTCAAGCCTCCATCTTGTATCCTCTGCCATGTTGCAACAATATGATTCATTGTACCCCTCCCATGTAAATTAGTTCCCCAATGCATGAGAATGATTGTGAATGATTGAAATACAATGGTAGCAGGCCTCTACTGAATGGCCTGTAATGACCGGGCCATCACCTCACATTGATTCATCCAGGAACCACAGACCTTACCCAGGAACAGAGACAAAAACCCAGCATTTGAAAGACAAAAGACCTGCAGAATCAGCAACTCTCACCATTACAGACACCCGAAATAGCAGAACCCTGCATGGAGCACACGTGCTCAGTACGCCGGGGCTGGCCCTTGCCTGGGCATGCCTCCTGTCGCTAGGATCACACAAGGTCTGCCCCTATAAAAAGGGGGAGTGAAGACAGACCCAGGGGGATGCCCTCTCCATCTGAAACAGCACCATGCCACACCACCTATCCACCCAGAGGCCCTGCCGGAGACCCCCCTCTGGACAACACCTACTGGAAAAGGACGCCTTTCTAGCCTGGATAGGTAGCTAATACCTGCACACCTCCTCCTGCAATTTGGACTCTCTATCTGTCTCTGTCTCTCCTCCTGGACTTCAGTGGACTTCAGCCCCTGCACCAAGCCTCTCAAACCCTTGCTGGCATTGCGGGGGGGCGGCGGGGTGCAGGGGAATCAATAAGACATTGTGTCACCATCTCCCCTGTTCAATAAAACCACTGTCATTTGCTACCTCAACTTGGGTCATATTTTACTAAATCCCAGTCCCTTATCTTAAATTCCAGCCTCATTCTCTCTCTCTCTCAGCTCTAGCCCCCATAGCGTCTCCACTAGTTTCCTGATTTCCTTTCAATTCCTACTGCCTTTTCCCTGTGACTTTTTTCTGCCTTTCTCTGCTTTCCTGCTGCCCCTGCCACATTTCAGTCTTTTCTGCTGCTTTTCCTGTGATTTTCTGCTGTCCATCTATGTTTTCAGGCTTCCCCCACACCTTCTGTAGTCATCCCTCCCTGCCCCCCGCAGCTTCCCAGTTCCTTGTGGCTGTCTTGCAGTTTTCTCCAGCACCTGGAGTCTTTCTCCAGCTTGCAGCACCTGTTGCCACTCCCTGAAACTTCTTTAGCTGCCCTGGAGCCATCCTCCGGCTCCCCACATCCAGAGCCCCTCTTTAACACCTGCACTTTCCCTTAGTCATAGATTTCATAGACATTAGGGCTGGAAGGGACCTCAGGAGATCATCGAGTCCAGCCCCCTGCCCAAAGGGCAGGAAGTCAGTTGGGGTCATAGGATCCCAGCAAGATAAGCATCCAATTTACTCTTGAAGGTGTTCAATGTAGGTGCTTGAACCACCTCC
>NW_017728917.1:32209541-32220745 GCF_001723895.1 Crocodylus porosus
TTAGCCGGATCCACTCTCCTCCCTTTCTTGAAGATCGGCACCACATTGGCCTTCTTCCAGTCTTCGGGCACTACACCAGAGTGCCAGGAGTTTTCAAAGATCCGTGCCAGGGGCTATGACGCTCGCCAGCTCCTTGAGTACCCTGGGGTGAGTCCCATTTTCCCTCTCCCCACCTACCTTTTCAGCTCCCCCATAGCTCTGGCTTCAGTCCCAGCCTCTGTGTTGGCATTGATCCCCTGTGCTGTAGGCTCTGGGCATTGTCTTTTAATTAATTAAGGTCAATTAACCTAAAGTTACCCCCAATCCTCAGTTCTTCAGCCCAGGCCTGTCTAGTCTACCGGTTCTAAACCCGGTCCCAGTGACTTTAATTTTCAGCAACTTTCACTCCCTACACTTCTAGTTTCTTACCTTAATCTTTCCCCAGGTATCCCAAGTACACCAAGCACATACATACATACATACATACATACATACATAACACAATACCCATCTTAGGAACTCAGTTGTGTGTATGTGTAGGTGGGTGGTATGTGTATAAATTAGTGCATACACATATATACATATATAGATAGCATTGTGTGTGTGTGTGGTATATGAATTAGTAATCCACATATGTGTATTGGATGTGCAGGTTTTGGTAACTGGTAACTGATTCTGTCTAAATTTGGTGTGTGTAGCATGTATGGGCTTAAACTGGTGATAGGTGTGCATGAACCTAAACTAGTTATTTTGAACATGTGTGTATCTGAGTTACTAGTGTGAGAGTGTGTATGTGTGTGTGCCATATATATATGGCATTGTGTGCATGATATATGAATTATTTATCTGTGTCTAACTTCTGGGGTATATAGTGTACGTGTTTGCATTGGTGATAGGTATGCATGTGCCTAGGCTGGTTTGGATGTGTATATGCTTGAGCTGGTAGTGTGTATGTGTATGCACCTAATTGATTTGTGTGTTTGTATATGTGCAATTGTGTCACACTCTCCTGTCTAACAGCGCAATATTGAAATCCTGAGCGTTGGCTTGACCCCACAGGGCAACAAATCCACCCCAAAAGAAAAGTTCCTGTTCATAGCCAGGATGGCCAATCTTCTGGGCAGAGTTTTAAACTAAGTTTTTTGGGGGATGGGGGATACACAAATTCAAGCATGTCCAGGGACCAACATACATGTAAGCCCTGTAGATAGGGATACTGGGAGAGCCAGTTTTGTGGGAGATGAGGGAATAGTTCTCCATCAGAAGAACAGGAAGATGAGGGCCTCAGTAAGAGGACTCAGGTGCCTATATACTAACACCAGGAGCATGGGGAACTAGTTCTCCTACTTTCCAGTGTGCATTATGATCTAGTAGGGATAATGGAGACCTGGTGGGAATCCTCAGATGACTGGAGTGTAGCTATAGATGGCTACACCCTTCATAGAAGGGACCAGGTGGGAAAGAAAGGTGGAGGTATTGCTCTCTATGTGAAATAGCAGTATACCTCCTTGGAGGCCAACATTGGCTCCAAAAATGGACAGCTTGAAACCCTCTGGGTCAATTTACAGTGAGGGGGAGGGGTGGCAAGAGAGTCCTAACTGTAGGTGTATACTACAGACCACCAAACCAGGAGGAGGAACTTGATCTGGAATTCACCTGAGAATTGACTGAGGCTGCACATGCACATGACATGGTCGTTATGGGTGATTTTAATTATCAGACATCTCCTGGGAGGAACACTCAGCCAACTTGGCTTGGTCGTGATCCTTACTGACCTGTGTTGAGGAGCTCTTCATGACTCAGGAGGTGCATGGGCCAACCAGAGGTGATGCTCTTTTAGATTTGGTCCTGGCCAGAGGAGACAACTTGGTGACTAACATGAATATAGAGGGAAGTCTGAGTGGCAGTGACTATGAAACCAACATGTTCACTGTCCAATGTAAGGCAGACAAATCAGATAGGAGGAATCAAGTCTTGGACTTCAAAAATGCAAATTTCAACAAGCTTAGGTTACTAAAAGGGCAAGTGCAGTGGGACCAGGGACTGAAGGTGAAAGATGTACTTGAAGAGTGGTTGTTCCTTAAGGACATGATCCTTGAAGCACAGAGTCCATTTCCATGTAGAGGAAAGGTAACAGAAGGGCTGGAAAGCCCTCTTGGCCAAACAGGGAAATCATGGTCCTCTTAAGAAAGAAGTAAGAGGCTTATAAACAATGGAAGCTTGGGCAGACCCCAAGGAGGATTATTCTAGGATGGCCCACATTTGCAGGGAACAAATAAGACAGGCTAAATTAGCAACCAAACTTAGAATAGCAATCTGAATCAAAGACAACAAGAAGTCCCTCTTTAGGTATATAGGGAACAGGATAAAAACAAGTAGGAGTGTGGAGCTACTGTTCAACAATTCAGGAGAGCTGGTTACTGGCACCCAAGAGAAAGCTGAACTCTGGAATGACTACTTCACCTCAGTTTTTCACCAGAGCAAGGAAAAAAACCACACCAGGTAGAGTAGAGGATGAGCACAGTAAGAAGAATCACCTTGCTACTATTGTTGTATAATTGGTGTATGACCAATTTAAAAAAATAGACATATATAAGTCAGCGGGACCAGATAATCTACATCCGAGAGTGCTGAAGAAGCTGGCCGAAGTCATTGTGGAACCCCTGGCAAAACTCTTCCACAACTTGTGGCACTCTGGAGAAGACCCTGAGGCCAATGTTGTGCCCATCCACAAGAAGGGCAGGAGGGAGAACTTGGGTAACTATAGGCCAATCAGCCTAACTTCCATCCTAGGGAAAATCCTAGAAAAGTTCATCTAGGAGTCTATCTGAAATAAGCTTGCAGAAGGTAAGTTTCTGAATGTCAGCCAGCATGGCTTTGTCATGGGCAGGTCTTTCCTTATCAACCTCATCTTCTTCAATGACCAGGTAATTCTCCACTTGGACATGAGAGAGCAAGTTGACCTTGTACATCTTGACTTACCAAAGGCCTTTGATCTATCTCACAATGTCCTCATGAGAAACTTGGAGTTTTGTAGGGTTAACTCTGAGACAGTCAGGTGGGTGAGAAATTGGCTGCAGGATAGGACCCAGAGAGTCGTAGTGAATGGATATGTCATCCTGGTAAGAAGTGGGCAGCACTGTCCCTCAGGGGTCAGTGCTTGGTCCAGTACTTTTCAACATCTTTATTAACAATTTGAATGTGGGGATGAAGAGCTCACTGGTCAAGTCTGTGGATGACACCATGCTATGGGGGACCGTGGTCATGCTTGAAGATAGGCTACAAATACAGGCAGACCTAGACAGGCTAGCAAGTTGGGTAGATCAGAACCTGATGAAGTTCAGTGTCGAGAAATGTAAAGTGCTCCACCTCAGGACATGCAACCTACAACACACCTATAGGCTTGGAAGCACCAAACTGTTTAGTACCACGAATGAAAGGGACCTGAGGGTAATAATAGACCATACTATAAATATGAGCTGGCAGTGTGATGCTGTAGCCAGGAAGTCAAATAATACTCTGGCATGAATCAATTGATGCATTTCCAGCAAAACCAAAGAGGTGATTCTTCCACTCTACTCAGCACTGGTGAGACCACAGCTGGAGTACTGTTTTCATTTTTGGGCACCACACTTCAACAGGGATGTGGAGAAGCCTGAAAGAGTCTAATGAAGAGCCACCCATATGAACAGTGTCTTAAAAGGCAAGCCATATGAGGAAAGGCGGAGGGATCTTGGACTCTTCAGCCTGAGAAAAAGAAGACTGAGAGGGGACGTGATAGCAGCTTACCGCTTCACTAGGGGAGTACATCAAGGGCTTGGTGAGCAACTGTTCACCTGGGCACCCAAGGAGTAATGGCCACAGTCGATTCAGGCTCAACATTAGGAAAAACTTCTTCACAGTCAGAGTGTCCAGACTGTGGAATAAGCTTCTTCCAGAGGTGATGCAATCACCTACCTGAAAATCTTCAAGAAAAGACTAGAAAGTCACTTTGATGGGGTCACCTGACCACCAGTTATTTTTCCTGCTTGGTACAGGGGGCAGGACCCAATGATCATCTGAGGTCCCTTCTGGCCTTACAATCTATGAATCTATGACCTAAACCTAGACCTAATCTCAAGGACATGCTACTTTTTTGGTTTAACCACAGAATTCAGATTTTGGAGAACCTTTGGGTCCAGGTATTGCTGCAGAGATGATGGCAAGTCTAAATAGTATTTTGTTCTTGGATTGAGGAAAAAGATTTGGTGTTTATCTAGTTTTGGTGTCATGAAGGACAAATTTCATAAGTGGAGGCAAGAGACACCATTAACTTACCAGTTGGGATGTATTCATATTAGATTCATAACCTATTTTCATTATGAAATGAGGCCCAAAATTGTGGTGCGGCTGATTTTTTTAACTCTTGAAGGTGGAGGGTGGGGGGCGGGGAGAGGTGAAGGAAAGGAGAGGAAGGCTATTTGTACTGAACTAGAACCCTTGTGAGTTTTTTCCTAAACATCTTTAAATTTCACCTGTTTTTTTAATGCCCACACATTTTACCATGCAGTTAATAAGCAAACTGTTCAAGACACTCAGTATAGTTGACAAAAATGATTTAAGAGCTGGGGTATGTTTAAAAACACAGCCAAGAAAAAGCTCATATTTATCTCAGCCGTTAAGATTTTTTTTCAAATGTACATACAGACAAATCATTAACTAAACAATTTCAGTAAATTATCTTGAATCCCAGTGTGTTCAATTTAATAAGATAGTATTTTATTGTTGAGGCTGACATGATTGAATGACTTAGTTCAGCAATATCACACTGCACTTTCTCCAAACCTTTTTTTTAATTTAAGACAATGAAGCATGAGCATTTTTTAAAAAGGCATATTAATTCAAATAGTACATTGACATATTTTGATGTGGGTCCTTGAAATGTTCATCTAGAGCCCAGGCAACACCCCCATCTGGAGTCAAACCATTCAACAAGGAGCGGTTTCCTGGTGCTCTGTTGGAGTTGACCTTGGTGTGTCCTTAAGCTTTACTGAAAACACTGCTGAACTGCTTGGAGGCTAATCTCAGTGAAGAATTGCATGTATATATGATGTCAGCTACATGCCAAAAGGCTTGTAAGGTGCATAATATTTTTGTGCTTCACTGAAAGATTATCTGAAAATGTTAGTGTAGAACAAGAGCAAAATTTCTGCTGCTATTTTTTTCTGGTGAGGGCACAGAAGAAATCAAAAGTGAAAACATGAAATAGGAATGGAAAAATAATAAGAAAATGTTTGGAATTTATCAACAGTATACTAACAGCCAATTTAGCACTAGAAGGTATAAAAACACATGTGGCTTGTAATTAATTTAGGGGAGATTGCAAGAATCTGAAAATGTTATTGGTTTGGGTTAAGCTAACTGATCTGAGAGAGTTAAATAAAAGTAGTCTGTTCTTCTCATAAGCTTAACTTGGATGAAAGGTGTCTGTCATTTTATTTTTATATATAGTATTTCATTTCTGTGAAATAGTTTCTACTCTGAACACAAGAATTGCAGGAAAAAAATGAACGTTAATTTAGAAATAATAATTGTAAAAATAGATCTTTAACCCAGATGTTAAAATTTCAAGCAAAAGCTAAATTTATTTACATAATGAGTTTAAATCTTTCTTACCCTTTAAGTATAGCAGGTAAATTGTATTTCTTAGCTTAAGCCATGGATATGCTTATTAGGGGTCTGTGAATGGACTCTATTTGATTTAGATTCAGATTTAGCCTGAATCAGGGACAGCAATTTGATTAGTTGATTTGGATCACTGTCCCTGATTCGATTTGGCCAAATCTGAATCTGAAGATTCAATGCTGATTCAGAGACACAGCTTTAAATGTTTTTTTCTACATACCTCAAGGTACCAGTGCAGCTTGTGAATGCTGTGATGCTGGGGTGGATGGAGTGTCCCACAGGAGTGTGGAGGGGCCCTCTGTGCTTGGTGGTGAACCCAGAAGTGGACTGGAAGTACTTCCTTACTGCATAAAAAGGCAGAAAAAAAGGTTTTGAGGAATGAGAAAATGTCTTAGTCAGAGACTTAAAGGAGTTGTTCTGATTAGCTTATCAAAATAGCTAATTTTGATTGTTTAATGTGACTTGTTTAATGTGCAAGTCCTGTAAAAGAATAAAATATAATTGTAGAAGAGGCTTTTAATCTATTGGAGAAATTACTAATAAGAAACAGTTGTTGGAAAATGAAACCAGACAAATTCAAATAAAAAATTAGATGCCTTTTCCCCCTTTTTTTAAAACCATGAAATTGATTAACCTGTAGAATAAACTACTCTAGGGAAGTGCTGGATTCTCCCTCCCTTGATGTAATGAGATCAATAATGGATGGCTTTCTGGAAGATATGTGTAATAGCTAAATGCCAGTAACTGGTAAATAACTATGTGTGAAATGTAATGGCCTGTAATACACCAGGGTTAGACTAAGTACAGACAATCAAAACCAACAAGCAAGTGAATGGACATTTACTTTTGATTCTAGAAATGCAGCCACATGTCCACAGTGGCCCAAGCCAAGAGCATGCCTCCCTTCACAGCTTGAGCCAAGGCTAGCCCACCCAGTGAGGGAGTGGGGGTGTTGTGGTAGAGGTGCAAAGCATCCTGGGATGCTGGGGGACTGTGAGATAACTTGAATCTGGAGGGGATCTGTAACAGAAGTTCAATAAACTGATTTATCCTGACTCAGTTAAGTCTGTTACTACATCCATCCAAGTTTATATTAAATCAGTTTCAACCATTTTGAAAGAGGTTTATGTGCACTGAACTTTTATTGTCAACTCTGCCTGAAACAGGTTTTGATCACTTATACCAGCTTATGTGTAATTTCTGTCCCAAGCCAAAATTATTCCTGCTTTAAATTCTCTGCACCATTGTTTAAGCATATGAAATCAGCTTGTAGGATCAGGGCCTAAAAGTTTTTACTAGCCTGGTAGACTCCATGATGTATTGGATCAGGAACTCTATTTCCTCACCTTAAAAGCCACCACTGTAGCAATTCCCTTTGTAGGTGATATCAGTGAAGAGGCAGACAAACTATTCATACAGACTGGATCAGACCGTACTCATAGCAACTCCTTTCTAGTTACGATTATGATGCATTTCTGCAGGAGCATTGGGAAGTTTTTACTGCCACTTCTCAAGCCATAAACATTTGTAAAGGTCATAAATGAAGAGCCCGAGATTACCTGGTAAATGACTTTAGGAAAGTTTATTGAATTCTCTTCCAAATATAAAGTAAACTTGTTTTCCAAATCTTTAAACTGTTATATATGTTCTTCCAGAAAGCAGAGAAGACAGTGTTCTTGTTTCTAAGTTTGGCAGAGAAGTTTTTGGTGGAGGTAGATGATATATGGAGCTGAAGGAATCAATGTTATTGAGATATCACAGATATTAAAAAAAACACTTTTAACATGATATGTCTAGAATGGAGGAGTAATAACTTCTGTCATTTGTATTTGATTTTGGAAACAGAAGTAAATCAGTTCCCTGCCTTGGCCACAGGCTTTTTCTGTTATGAATTCTCAGTGCATTCATTGCAATGAATACAGGAAAGGATAATACCCAGTAAGGGACACAACTGGACTTCAAATTTTTTTTTTCATTTTTTAAGGAACTAAAATATTTTGAGTTTTCAGATGCCTGTGGAAAGGTGACTGAAACAAATGTAAAATAATCAGTGTAAGTATATGATTGAATTCAGATAATGAATTGAAGAACTGGAGATTGATACATCTGTGACAGCTTTGTGGATTTTTGGCAGGCAAGATGGCACCTCAGAAACTAACTGGCTTGGTTAGGCCTAAGATTGTGTAAGCAACAGTTATAGCATTTATTAGATGCTATGGGGTGTGTTTACATGTGAAATTAGTGTGACCCAATCAATTCCAGTGCAGTTTGTATTGAAGTTTATTGCTTCTGGGTGCAGTGTTGACACGTGCTTCCAGGACTGCAGCACATTGAGCTGGGGTGGAACAGCCCTGGCTGGAGGGGACCCCAGGGCTCAGCCTGCCAGCCCAGAGCTGCATCCCCCAGCTTAGCATGGTGCGAAGGGGCTGGCTGGGGCACAAGAGTGCTACAGTGCAGGGCTAGTCACAATCTATATGTGTATTGTGGCAGAGTAAATAATTCTGCTGTAGGATATTTGTGTCAGGCAGTACTAACCAATGGTGGAGTTAGTTTACTCCAGCCTAATAGCTCTTAATGTGTAGATGGTGACACTTTACCATGGAGCTAATTGGGCAACTCTGCATTAAATATCTTGTGTAGATGCCCCCAGTTGCGGCAGCAGAGACAGGCATTTTCACTCCTCCTCAAAAAAAAAAAGAAGGCAGGCAGACAAACAGTTTTATTGCACCTGAATGATTGGTAAGAAGTACACACACAAGTGTTAAGAAACTCTCCCCGTGGAAGAAACTTTGGCTTGATGGAGAAGCACACTATGCACCTTGAATCCCTGAGACAAGACAGTGATCTGTGGGTCGATCAGGGTTCTCCATGGAAACTGCACCAAGCCCAGACAGCTGAGTGATGCTGGGAACTGTAGTCCTGTCACACACAGGAGGGCAGTGACATGCTGGTGCCCTGCCTTTGCCACAGCCCCCCGCCCCAGCCCTACTGATGCTGCTATTTACTCCTGACCTGCAGCCCCCTGCACCTCCACCCTGCCTGCGCTGCTCATCTGGACACAGAGTTCCCCACTGCCCTCAGAGGCAACCCCCGCTCCTTCTGCCCTGTCAAAGTCTCAGCCTCTGCCCCACTCCCTGATCAAATGTCAGGGATTTTGCTTTACTAGGCTGGTGGGAGGATGGGGAGGGTGATCCAAGACAGGTTGGTATTTGGCTCCCGCCTGCTGAAATTTACAGAGAATTGCACATAGGATTTAATTCATCCAAAAGCCTGTGTGGTACAAACACAAACCTGATGCATCAAGATAAACCAGTTTAAAATTTGTAAGGCACAGTAAATTGATGAGAATTAAATGTTGTGGTGTGTACAAATGCCCTAGCTGACCTACAGCAGAGCAGAAGAGTGAAGAAAATGACTTTCTTTTACTGTAGATAGTAATATATGTGAGGGCTAAAAGAAACTATCTTGTTAAAGATCTGCAGAGGGCTTGGGGAATGGAGTGATTGGAAAATGTTTACTTCACAATGGATATCCTACAGTCTTTCAGAAATGTTTTTTAAACTTCAGCAGAAAAACAGGTGAAGGTAAGTACATTAAGCAGCCTTTCTATTGTTTGGTTTTCAAACCCGGCTGGTTCTCAAACCCTCAAACTTGTTCCAGCTGCAAAGCTCATGTGACATGTTTATCAGCTTGGTAGGCTAGAAGAGATATGTTAAAGACTGACTGATGAAGTAAATTATTGTGTTGTGGGGGCCAGTTGAAATATACTTTGTATGAGATGAATTCCTTCAGAACACTGGAAGAAATTATTTTGTGAAAATACCTATTGTTTCCAGAATTCATTCAAAAAGTTATTTTTAATTTTAACCCTATAAAATCTGGGGCCATACAGTGCATATCCAATATAATAAAATCTCAAAGGACCTAAGATGCTTGAGAACCATATGTTTCATTGAAGTGTTGAGGGTGAACACTGCAAGAATGTTTTGGCCCCTAAAAAGGGACTTTTTAGTCTGTTACCTTGAGAAGATCACAAGCGCTGGTGACCATGCTGGCATGTGTACTGAGGAAGGTTTAAGAGAGGCAATGGACATATGGTGTGGCTGAACAACAGCCAAGAAGAGGCTACAAAGCACTATTTCCAGATAAGAGTTCTGTAACAGGTGAAAATTAATTAGTGGGATTTAGATAATTTATTTGCCTGTTCCCATACATGTGATACATTTACTGAGATAGTAAAATCTTAAGAGGCCCAATAATGATTAGGGTCCTAGGTGTTGTACAAACCTGGCTTGATAAAGACAGTCCTTATCATGCAGAATTTATAATCAAAATAGTTAAGACAGATGAAAAGGTATCAAGTGGGAGTAGACAGGAGACTCAGGACTTGTTCCAGAACCCAACAAAGTTAGTGGGAAACTTTCTGTTTTTAAAACTAAGGCCACCAAGAGAGATACAACAGCTGAGGGCCTTGTTACACTATAATTCTGAGTGGCTCCTAGAGCTCTTAACACCTGGATTGCCTGCACATTAACATCTGAAACTAGTTTTAAGCACTAATTGGGTGGCTCAAAGTTATGCCACTGCAGAGCAGGATTATTTTGATCCACATTACCCAGATTGTTACACTAAGTGTAGCCACTGTAGGCACTAATATTGATCAACATTTGTGTGGCTCACAGTGTAAGGTGTAAGATACCGGAGATAAGCAGAGCTAATGGGAACATGGAAAGTGGTATCTCTTTTTACATGCACTTCTACCCATCATTCCAAACAAAAAAGCAGCATGTTCAGGGTAAGATATTTTCTCTCTAGAGCAAAAAAAGATGCTGCAGTAACACAATCTGGTGCAAGTGGGTGGTGTCAGCCAAATGCAGACAGAATTGAGCATCATCTTTTAAAAAGCCACTTGAATAAACAAGCTAAGGATAGTGTAGAAGGGACATCTGTTTACAGACTTGTCTATCAGAACTACTTAGGAAGTGTTATTTGTTAATATAAACAAACATGAACCTACAAGCTCTGGGCCAGATCCAAACTGCACATAGGAAAGACAGCAATTGATAAGTGGCTAATCACATGGTCTGCCTCTGATCAGTCATGCCTCTGCTTCAGGAAACAATACTGCAAGCCTGCTAGAGGTCAGCACTGATGGCTTGCAAAACAAGGACCTAAACCAGCAGTGGGCAATTATTTTGGCTGGAGGACTACCTAATGAGTTTTGGTGAGCTGTTGAGGGATGCTAGGGTAGCTCCACCCCTTGACAGGTGTCTTGCCCCCGATCACCATCTTGGGACTGGAAGTTCCTCCCCTAACCTGTGACCTTGGCTGCTGGAACTCCCCCGCCTTGCTCCTGGAAGTATTCCTTTTGGGAAGGAGGTTTCCCACCTTGGAACTGGAAAAAACAAAATAAATTTTATACCAAAAATCAAACATCCACAGTAACATATTTTTATTTTATTAAAAAAAAGAAGTCCTGATTTGTGTGTGTCTGTGTTGTGTATAAAGAGGTGATTGCATAATAGCGCAAAATGAAGTCTTACTCTTGTATATTGTGAGGG
>NW_017728917.1:32220845-32232525 GCF_001723895.1 Crocodylus porosus
GGTGGGTGAGTATGGAGTTTGTGGGAGGATGTGTTTGTAGATGTGTGTGTATGTGAGGTGTAGGGAAGCGTGTGAGGTATGTGTGAATGTGGGTGGGTGGTTATGGGGTGTTTGTGGGAGACTGTGGGATGTCTGGAGGTGGAGGGTGGCTGGGGGTGTTTGTGTGTATGCGGTGGGATGTGTGTGGGTATCAGTGAGTGGAGCTCCCCCCAGAGGCACACGGGTGTGTGTGTAGGGCAGGGTGGGGTTAGTGGGGGGAGAGGGAGGGTGTCAGTGGGTACAGTGTTTGTGGGGTCCATGTGCATGGGGGAGGGTGTGGTGGGGTGTGCACCCCCACCTGAGCCAGTAAGCCCCTACCCACAGCCTACACCAGTCTGAAGCCTGCATGCCCTGCTATGCCTCCTCACCATTGCCAAGAGTGTTCAGCCCCAACATGCCCCACACCTCCATACCATCTGGCTGTGTCACATCCTGCTG
Organism: Crocodylus porosus; assembly: GCF_001723895.1. Taxonomy (NCBI): domain Eukaryota; kingdom Metazoa; phylum Chordata; order Crocodylia; family Crocodylidae; genus Crocodylus; species Crocodylus porosus. The sequence goes on from NW_017728917.1 coordinate 32,221,323, forward strand.
CCCCTAGTTAGGCAATGGGGCTGGGGCATCTCCACGGCAGAACTACCTTTATAGGCAGCTCAGTTGGTGGCAGCTTCCTCTGGCTGCTGCTGCCACTGGCCCTTGCCCCATAGTACTTGTGGGGACCTGTGCCACAGCCCCAACCCAGCAAACCCTGCACCTGCTCCAGACTTGCCTGCACCAGCTTAGCAGCGGCAGCAGAGGCCAGGCAAAAATTGATGCTCATTATGGGGGAAAAGCAGCTTCTCCTCACCACTGCTGGTGCTTTGTGGTGCAGCCAGCACAGCCCGTGCCCTGCGTAGCTGCCCTGTATCTCTGGTACTGTCACCGCCACCTTTGGGCTGACCAGAAGCTCCTCTCTGCTGTCAGCACTGCTGCAGTGAGCAACTCAGTGGTGATGGTGCCACAGTCACAGGGCAGCCCAGCAGGGCACAGGCTCTGTCAACTGTATCAGGAAGTACCAGCAGCAGTGAAGGGGGAGGGGTTTGTTTTCCCAGTGCTGAGCAACAATTTCTGCCTGGCCGCCACTGCTGCTTCTCAGTCTGGCAGAATGAGTCCAGAGTAGATGCTGGGTAAGGGCTGTGGCATGGGTCCAAACTGGTACCTTGGGGCTGGGACCAGAGGTGGCAACCAGAAGGAGCTGCCACCACCTGAACTGCCTAGAAAAGCAGTCCCACTACAGAGCCACTTTATCCCCTCTGTGCCTCCTGGGGTAGCAGGATGCACCGAAACTGGATGGTGCCCGGGCCAGGTGGGGTCAAGGTATCTGCCATGGGTTCAGACAAAGTCCTCCACAGGTTGGATCTGGCCTTCAGGCCATATTTTGCCCACCCCTGATCTAAGCTTGGACTTGAATGCAAAACTTTATTGAGTGCTGGGGCACACCAAAAGGTAGCCTGAGGCCACTCCATGCCCTGTGTCCCCCTGGATAGGCCACAAGATAGCTTTACCAGCCTGCCTGCCAACCCTCAAGCCCAGCTGCAGGCAGCTTCTGGCTGGGAGGGCCAACTCCACCTGCCTGCTGTCTACCCCTAGCAGCATGCCCAGAGCCTGCAGGTGCAGTGGGATATTGCCTCTGCCATGTGGCTGCCAGTTCCATGCTGTGCTCCTATTCTGTGTGCTGCTGGCAGTTGTCCAGGCCCAACAGCTCACGGACAGGTATGCAGAGGCCCTGAGAGCCAGCACAGAATTCCCAATGGTGTCCTCATCCATACCTGTGACCATGCCTGTGCCCACCACACAGGGCCCCAACTGGTCCAAGGAGGAGACTGGTGACCTCATGGTGCTGTAGGGTGAGCCAGAGGCTCCTCTCCATGCACAGCAGGGGTGTGTCATCTCAGAATGCTGTCTCAGTCTCTCCCCAAACTCTGCTATCAGACTTATTACCTATCTGACAACTTGGTTACCATGGTCACTGCAAAGGGCAGACACTGTTGTCTCTATCTGCTTCAGGTAACCCTGAGTTGTAACCTGAGCTGTATACATGCCTGAGGGAGGGGAGCTCCTGTTCCCTTTGTCTATGTGACTGGTTCCACACACCTGGGTGGGGGCTTAAACTCTCTATTATTCTAAGTAATGGCATCAAGACTAGGAGGGGGACTAAAGACCCTTCCAGTCTACCCACCAACCAGTGTTGCATTTCAAATTAGTTGTCTGGCAGCCAACAGCTGATGGCCTTCATTGGATCAGGTAAATGAGGTCATAAGGTCTATCTATATAAGTTAAAGACTGCCCAGGAGAAGGAGCAGAAGCCATGATGAGGACTCTCAGAGAAGCTGGCCCATCTGAAACTCACTCTCTTGAAATTCATAGTCAATGAACTGCTATTTTCCAAAAGGAATCTCCACTTGCCTCTGGATGATACTTGTGAGTAAGCTATTTAAGATCTAATTAGATATATAGTTTGCAGTAATTCAGATGTGTCATCAAAGGCTACCATGCCACTGTTATTCTTTGATATTGCTCTACCTTGTACTGTATTTCAAACCTAATTCTTGTAATCAATAAAGTTCTCCTTTGTACCTAGCATAGGAAACTTATCAGGAGAAGGTCTAGATTGTGCCTTGGGGTCCCCTTGGTCTGGCTGACTAAGGGAGACCACTATTTGTGCTCCATACTAAGGGAAACACTCCAAGTCCTTGCAGTGGGTCGAGTGCCCTCAAAGACTACTAGGCCTGTGATTCCCAGGGGGCACAGGGCAAGATTAGTCCAGGCTCTGGGTGGTGGCGGCAGCTTGCAGGTGTGCTCCAGGAAGGGTGTCAGCCAGATATGAGGCATCCTCAGAGAGGCACTTGGAAGGAGGACAGGTACAGTGAGGTGAGTGGCTCAGTGCAGGAGCACCCCCTACTGGCCCACTATATGCTTGGGGTACAGTACTGGCATGGGCGGGGGCTGGTCCTGGGGCACCTCCTGGAGAGGCCCCCTGAGGGGAAGTTGGAAGCACAGGCAGATCCTCATCCTAGTCATCTGGGATCCCTGCACTCCCTGAGCCCAGCCACTGTGTGCTGGGCAGCAGCACAGGAGAGTCACTGGTCTGCAGAAGGAAAAGGGGAGGGGCAGTAGGATCTGGAGCCACTGGAGCAGGTGCTGTCAGAAGCCTGGCTTGTCCCACTCTGGGAATGGGGCAGTGGAGATAGGCTGCCCATGGCCAGCACCCAATAGCCCACCAGCCCCAGGGGAGCAAGTGGGGATGCCCCCATCCCCACTTGCTCAGCTAGTGGCCACTTGGGCCCAGGCCTGCCAAGCTGACTTACCATGGTCCCTGGCCACTTGTGCATGCTCGACCCCAGATCTGAGGCCTGGTACACAGCATATTATCTGAGTAAATGTTGCAAACTCTCACAAACAGCTTCTTTCTTACATTCTGCAGGTCCCGTAGCTGCACATGGGGAGAGACCACACTTGGCAGCTGGGATGTGAACTCAAAGTTGATGCCACCTACAGCTGGAGCTCTGCAGATGCACTGGCTCCACCAGAGATGGATTCAGGACTGCACTGTCTTCCTAGAGTGGCTGGTGGAAATAATAGAGGACTGGCTGGAGGACTGGTGTTTAATGCTGAAAAATCCAAGGTTCTCCACTTTGGGAGGAAAAATCTGCAACATGCTTACAGGCTCGGCAGTGCTACACTGGATAGCACTATAGGAAAAAGAGACTTGGGGGTCATCATTGACCACAAGATGAACATGAGCCTTCAATGTGATGCTGCAGCTAGTCAAGCGACCAAAAAGCTGGCTTGCATCCATAGATGCTTCTCAAGCAAATCCCAGGACATCATTCTCCCCTTGTACTCAGCCTTAGTGAGGCCACAGCTGGAGTAGTACATCCAGTTTTGGGCCCCAGAATTCAAAAAGGATGTGGAGAAGCTTGAGAGAGTCCAGAGAATAGCCATGTGCATGATCAGAGGTCAGGAAAAGAGACCTTATGACAACAGGCTGAGAGACATGGGGCTCTTTAGCCTCGAAAAGCACAGGCTCATGGGTGACCTGATGGCCATCAATAAGTTTATTGGGGTGACCACCAGTTTCTGGGGGAACATTTGTTCACCAGAATGCCCCAAGAGATGATGAGGAAGGGCTGGTTTGCTGAGGAAAATAAAAACATTTGTTCTTCAGAGAGATGTCTGCAGTGAGTGTGCTGCTGTGTTTGGGTGTGGGCGATGGTTCAGGCAGGCTACCGTGGGGAGTGCGGAAGGAGGAAGCCAGCCAGGACCTCTTGCACTTTGTGTCCTGGCCACAGTGGTGGGTGTGTGGGTCACCCAAAGCCTGGATGGGGGGCCCACTGCTGTCACTGCTGCTGCAAGTGATGCTTCCATTGCCAGGTGGACTCTGCCTGCCACACCTCCTCCACCCAGGCCTTATGGAAGAGATACCTTGGGGCCTCAGATGTTATGCAGCACAGAGGTTGCAACAATGACACAGGTGAGGTTTTTGTCTGTGAACTCAAGGCAGGTGGTGAGGGTGCACCAGTGCCTGTTCAGATGGCTGAAGGGACACGCCACCAGGGCATGGTTCTGGCCTAGGCACCAGTGAAAGTGGACCTACTAGGGGTCCAGCTGGCTGATGTATGGCTGCATGAGCCAGGACAGGAGCCAGTAGGTATAGTCCTTGATGGGGAGGTGCAAGACCACCAAGGTGCCCAGCTGCAGGTCTGGTACCCCCAGCAAAAAGCACCCACTCTCCACCAGGCCCAGCAGGATGGAATTATGGAACACGCAGGCATTGTGGGCACTACCCGCCCAGCCAGGACTCATGTGCATAAAGGCAACTTGGTGGTCCATGATGGCCTGGAGCAACACAAAGTGAAAGCCTCTCTGTCTGTAGTAGGCCAGTCTCCATGGGGTGGACAGGTGGTGGGGATGTGGGTCCTGTACAGGGCCATGATGCACTGGGAGAAGCCCAGGGCATGGAACCCTGCCACCACCACCACCAAGGGGTTCTTCACCTGGAGCACTGTGTGCTGCAGCATGTTCTGGAGGGTGCCATCCACCTCCAGGACAGCCTCCTCAGCAGTAGCCTTTCCCACCACAAAGGGATGGCCTTTGTAATGGAGGCTGGTGGCTGTGGCCAGCTTGAGCAGGGTAAGGGCCAGCCCAGCGTCCATGGGGATGGGTGGCTATATTGCAGTGCCCTGTTGCTCCAGGTGTGGGCAGAGCTTCCCCAGGAGGTCCCAGAAGGTTGCCTGGGTCATCCAGAATGCTTCCAGTGACTGCTTATTATCCCAGGTGTGCTGGATGCTGTGTAGCCTCCACTGCTGGCTGACCCAGTGGGCCCAGAGCTGATGGGGCTAGAGGCTCAGGAGGGCAAGGGTGGCCCCAGTGGTGGCATCCAGGAACCCATCAACAGTGTCTTTGCCTGGTTCTGGCCAGTCATGTGGGGTTCAGATGGCAGGTATGCAGTGGCAATGGTTGAGCAGTGTGGGCAGGTGTGCAGTGGTGCTAATATGCAGTGGCACTGACAGAAGGTGCGTAGTGGCTCCCTGGCTGGGAAGATGGTCACTGTGCATGGGAGAACTGGGAAGGGCCAGACAGCCATGTGCCAGCTAGCAGCTGGCACAGTGGGTGAGCAGGTCTGGGGTGGTGGCAGCAGGAGCCTGGGTTACCAGGGGCAGGGGCTGGTGCAGCCATTGTGCAGGGAGGCAGAGTTGGTGAGAAGGGAGTTGCTGCATGCTGCTGCTGGCTGTGCATGCTCCTTTTTGGCAGGGAAGTGGCTGGCCAAGGAGTAGAGTTCAGGGCTGGCTTTTCAAGAGGGCTTCCAGAGCCTGGAGCTCCCCCCAGTGGTGGCAACTCTTCCTCCCTGCACCATTGTAGGGCTGCAGGAAGTTTGGTGCCAAGAGCAGCAAATCTTCTCCCTAGTCCCAGCATGTGTAGATGCATGCCTGGGAGCATTTACTTGCAAGTAAACTGATCTCAGATTAAAGGAATGTATAGATCCACCCTGTTTTTACTAGCCCACACATTAAATACTGTGTGCTGTTCTGGTCCCTGCATCTCAAAATGGATACATAGGGCCCACAGGGACTTTAGACAGCTAAGAAGATGTAATAGAATTGCTGTTGGTGCAATTATACATAGGGCAACTGCATGCCTCTGGAGATGGAGCATGGATCACTGAGTATGGTCAGTGGATATATGGGCAATTTAAAACACAGTTGCACAGTTAATTTATACATGTTAGTGTGAGTTAAATTGGAGGAAAAGAGGGTAGTAGACTTGCATTTGACATCTAGCCACAGAAGCAGAACTTTGATGTCACTTACATGGCTACTAGGGGTAATAGAATTTAAGTAATTAGTTTTAGTGTGTCTACCCTAAAGCTGATATAGCTTTTAATGCAAGTTAATTAAAGTGGAACACATCCTTTGATTTTAGTCAATGGAGAAAGAATTAGTCAGCATGTGCTGACAGTTACCATCGCATGTAAAGAAATTATGTCTAAATTCCCATGACTCCAGTCACACATGGATTTAAATCTATGTGATAAATATGACTTAGACACTACAAAAGAAATGGAGACAATTTTTCTGTACTCCCCACCCCCTCCTTCCATTGTATGCACAACACAGCACAGTCACTTTAAGTTACCAGTTGTGATCTCAGTTCTTGAGATGAATTTTTAGCCTGAGGAAAGAAAACAAGAATGAGCATTAAAAATCCTTGTATCTAGCTGAATGCACAACAGACATTTCCATAAGATGATTATTCTTGAAGAATCACCAGCTCATTTAGCTTCACATCACTTTACCATAAATTTGCAAAGCAATTTCAGGTTGGTTTTAAATACCATGCCTGACATGCTTTCACTAACAGCAACACACTAATGATTATATGGTGACCAAGGAGTCATGTTAAGGTTACATACAGTGTTATCCTTTAGAGATTAGCTAATTATAAAAGAGCATTCAAAAGCAGCAACTGTTATGTTTGAAGATAATACACTGATGATGGAGATGGTTGGCAGACTTTATGACCTATGAGGTCTATTCCAACTCTGGACCTTTGTGACAAAAACAGTATCAACAATTCCATCTCACCTGCTAAGTGCTTAGTATTTTTACTTATATTTGGCTAAATAAAGTATAGGGCAGATGGGGCAATTATTTTGGATGGAGAGCTGCTTACTGAGTTTTGGCAAGCTGTTGAGGGCCACATGGGTAGCCCTGCCCCGTGACAGGTGCCCAGCCCCTAATCCCCAGTCTCCAGCCTGTGACCAGAAGTCCAGACTTCTAACCTCTGACCCTTGCCACCAGAAGTACTCCTTTCATCAAGGGGTTTTGCCATCTCAGAACCAGAAAAAATACCAAATTATCTATGATTACTGCCCTGTCCATGTAAATTTGGTATGAGGAGTGTGAAAGGGTCTGCCTCAACCTATAGGTGTAAGGTAAACACATAAGTTTTTGGCCTAATCTGACCACCACAGAGGGGATATTTCTGATGTAAGTACAACCCTGCTTCAACCTTTTAAAAACTGCTTGACATCAGCAAAGTAATTTGGGAAGGAGTACTTGTCACTTGTGAAGTATTACTTGGTATTGGTGATAATCAGGGATCCTGGTTTTCTCTCTTTAAAATTGCAAATTCTCTGATAAAAAAATTGTAAATTCTATTATTAAAACCTCCAAAATCTGTTTTTCCATGATTAAAATGAAACACAAATATATATATATATATATATAGGTATCAATTGAACACACTTTCTTATTGATATATTTACAACTTTAAATCGATTTAGAAGCCTACCAGTGCCTCAATCATTATAATAAAATACATTCTAAACACCTATAAATTTTGGCATTTGATTTTGGGATTTTATTATGGAAAATCAGTTTCCCCTGTTCCCTTCACTCACCAATGTGGGTCCAGCTGCATCTGTCCCCCCTCCCCCACTGCTTCATGGCACTGCCCATGCCATTGCCCCACACTCCCAAGCCACATCCCCCCTCCCTCCAGTCATATTGGCACCCCTCACTCCCAACCCACAGCCCACTGGGCCCAGTCAGTGCCCCTCACTCCTGACTCACAGGCCGCTGACCCTCACTCCCAATATGCTGACCCTCTGCCCTCAAAGTGGGATCAAAGGAGTGGGGATGTGGGGAATGGCGTGGGTTTGTGGAGAAGCGGGGTTGAGAATACAGCAGGGCATGGAGCATGGGGTTGCAGAAGGGACAGATCAGCTATAGGCATGAGCCAGATCTGGATCTCAGCAGTTCTGGATCCAGTATGAGAGAGAGCACTGCACTGCCATGGCCACCAATGTGAGGTGCCCCTGCCCACCCAGCAGCAGGAGGGCACACAACTCAGTACCTCCACTGTGCTTCACTTTGGCAGCCATGGTGACATGGTGCTTCCTCTCATGCCAGGCTCTGTGTGCTGTGCTGTGGAGGTGGTTCCTCTGGAACTGGTCTGTCCCTGCTGCAGCCCCAAGCCCCACTGTGGGCACAGAAATCTTGGGGGACATGTGCCCCTCTACCCCATTACTTGTGCCCCCTCTTAGCCCCCCAACATATGGTTTGTGCCCCCTTCCCTGCCCCTGTAGATTTTCCTGCAGGGAGCTTTACATCACTGCCTGGCTACCATGTGCATGTGTGAGCAAGCACATGCACGTGGCACCTCTTTCCTTGATTGCCCTCCTTCTGCTCCTCACAGCCCCAAGCAGCCCCTTGCAGGCTGGAACTCTGTCAACCTGCAAGAGGAATCTGCCATTTCCTGCAGTTTTATGTAGTGAGCTATTTTCATGGTCAGAGAAAACATGGGGTACCTATATGTGTGCTAGTTAGCTCACATTAGAGCTGACTTGATTAATCAAGTATGCTGGAGCATGCTAATTATCACATCCAGAAGCCTCCAAGTCATTTTTATTCAGCATCCCCAGACTTCAGAAAGGTAGCTCGGGCACTTTAACTAAAGCTCGTTGAATGAACTTTAAAGTGCCCCCACCACCATTTTGAAATGTGGGACACTGAATACATGTGACATTGAGGGCAATTTAATTAGAGATTAAAGCATCTCTTGGAGCCACTCTAATTAAAGCATGTTCCTACCCCTCACCCCCCCAGGCTGGAGCACATGTAAAGATGGTGTATAATGGCAGTGTCAGCTCATAAACACCACAGCTTAATTGAACTATTTAGTTTTTGAGGCAGCTCTTCACTGGTTTTTGAGCTTCTGGGGAGGATTTATAAACCATACCTATTAAAGTCCTTTGTGCATCTGAGTCTAAACAATGCTGTCTTCTGAAGAGCTTACTGTTACCTCTGCAGCTTGCAAGACACTGCTTCATGATATTGTGCTCATAGACACTACTTAAGTGCATATTGACGAAAATGTTTCAAGGGAAATGTTTGAAAAATAAATATTGAAAGAAGTTCCTAATGTCATTGATTTCCCCAAAATCTAAAGCAGGACCAGTTATCTTACATCTTGCTTAATATAATTTGTTTCTAAATGTAGTTGTTTGTTAGGAAAATTCTGTGCATTGAACTTGATTAATACAACATATTAATTATTTCTAATAAAATAATTTCTAATAAATCAACAGCTTCACTGAACAGCTTATGTTGATGTTCCACCCTGTGGAGCATTTTATAAACATTGTATAAACATTCAGTATTCTATAGTTGCTATTAGTTACCGGTGATTTCTTACTTTTAGGATATCTGTTTATGGTCCAAGGCAGTTGTGTACAAAGCTGCTTGAGTTAGCTCTGCTCTCGGAGCAATACAATTATATTAGTATGACACTGAACCTGAGCTAATCTGATGTGTTAAGAAATGGGAAATGCAGTGCTGAACTAACACAGACCTATTGCTACTGCTCTGAACCAAGTGCACACAGATAGTTCCATGCTCTGCAGTATGTGACCTACTATGCTGGCAAGTAGCTGCATCTATCTCTCCAAGTATTGCTCTGTGCCATGTAGCTACACCATGAAGACATGACATAGTTTTGGAAATATCATAGTAAAAGGGTGTCTGAAGACTAGTAAATATTACTTTATTGGTGCATTTTTGATTGATGGAAAAATTTCAGGAAACTTTCAGGATTTATGCACATTTCTACATATCTCTGTGTCTAAATAATTATAAATAGTTTGACCATGGGTAAAAATAATAAAGAAGTTTAGATTGAAACATTTCAACCAGCTGTAGTTTGTATGCATCATTCCAACAGTTAAGTTCTGTTGAACTGATCTTGCTAATGGCTCTGTTAGGTATTGGTTTTATTTAATTTAAATAAATTAAATATAGCAAGATCCTATCAGATTTGCATACTATTTGGGGTTATTTCAAGAGTAGGATGTCTGTCTCCTTTGATGCAGTTCTGTCTATATCCCATATCAAGACTAGTTGAGCCATCTTTTATGTAAGCCTTCAGCCAGGCACTGACACCAATAATAAGGGTGAAGTTCAAATTCAGGAGTTTAATACCAATTTTCCAAATCTACCCCTGTAGCAGGAGACTCTTACCCCTGCTACTGCAAGAAGGAAAAAGCAGTGTTGCAGAAGGCAGCCTGGAGGAATACAGCTTGTGGAAAGTAGAGCTGCAGTGTTCTGAGTGGATAATGAGGGGATCAAGGGCCCTTGTTGCTGATTTGGATAATTAGCAGCACTGGAAAATTAGCATCCTCAATTTTCCAGAGAGACAGATCAGGTGGCCAGAAGGGGAGGAGCCAAGGGCCATATAAACCTAGGCACAGGACTGAGAGATCAATATGGCTCAGATTCCTAGGAGCTTTGCAGGGAGTTGTTTACAAAGAGATAAGTTATATGTTTTGCTTTTGTTTTAGGTTTGTGTTAACTGTGAGGTTTGGGGTAATTTAAAGCAGAGGTAGAGGTCATGGGTGGGGTACCTTGGAGGCACTCTGTACTATAGCCCGGTATAGCTAAACCCCAAATAGAGCCTTACCAGGGTCTGCAACACAGTGGGCTGTGTAGGTCTAAAGCCTGTGGAGAGGAGCTGTATTCAGGAAACTGCCTCCAGGGACATTGGCCTTTGGGTGCTGTGTTCCACGTGCTTATCATCAGGTTGCCAGTATTCCTAATCCTTGCACCCTAGCCTAAGCAGGGCTCTTTCTCCCAGCCTTCTCACACTGGGACCCTGGCCCTATGTTGGCTTTAGCACCATGACGTCTTCAACTCCCCTACCTCAGCTCTAGGCTTCCTAGTTTTGGTCTTTCTCCTGGTCCTGAAACTAGGAGACATGCAGCTGGTTGCAAAGTGGAGCTTGATCCCCCATACTCCCCTGGATCCAACTGTAATTTTTTGTTGATTTGGGTGGGTGAAGGGGGAGGGTCACTGTAACTCATAGCATTCATGAGTTACAGCCAGGAACTTCATGTCTGTCAGTGCCCTATATACTAGGGGTGTGCAAAATGGGCCATATTTGATTCAGATTCAACCTGAATCAGGAACAGTGATCAAGGGAGAAGAGATTGAAGTCATATATCTTGACTTCAAAAAAGCCTTTGAAGTGTTATCCCATGGCACCTCTTGGCAAAACTGGCCAATTGTGGCTGTGGGTCCACCACAATCCGCTGGCTGGGAAACTGGCTCCATGGTTGGACCCAGAGGGTGGTAATTGATGAAAGTCAATTGTCATGGTGCCCTGTGACCAGTGGGGACCCCCAAGGCTCTGTCCTTGGACCCATATTGTTCAACATCTTCATTAATGATGTGGACATTGGAGTCAGAAGTGAACTAGCCAA
>NW_017728917.1:32233045-32250591 GCF_001723895.1 Crocodylus porosus
GGTTCAAGCACCTACATTGAACACCTTCAAGGGTAAATTGGATGCTTATCTTGCTGTGATCCTATGACCCCAGTTGACTTCCTGCCCTTCGGGTGGTGGGCTGGACTCAATGACCCTCCAAGGTCCCTTCCAGATGTCTATGAAATCTATGAAACCTCCCATCCCCATTCACTCCACAGGGACAGGTTGTCTGTCTCCTAACAGCACCTGTTGCCCTGGTTCCAGAACCATCCCCTGCCCCCCCACCCTTTCCTCCTTCAGGCCAGATTGTCTCCTGTGCTGTCACCAAGCCCACAGCTTCTAGGTTTGGGGTTCAAGGCCCCCCTGTGATGACTGGGACATGCAGCTGGTGGCATCCCTTCCCTCCCCCCAGGGCCAGCCCCTCACTGTACCAGTGCTGCACCCCAAGTGTGAGGAGGGAAAAGAGATCAGGGGAATGGGGATTGAGGCCATGCTGGGAAAGAGGTATTTCCACAACAGCTGTTCTTTAAAGTTAGGAGGCAGTGGTGCAGCAGGGGTGTGGTGTGCTGAAATAAGAGGGGAAAACAGATTAGGGAGAAGAGGAGCTGTGGTGCGGAGACTGGGCTGGAGGGGTCCCGGGAGTCAGCTCTAGCTAGAAGAGAGGAACTCAACCAGAAGGGAAAGCCAGGAGCCCTTGAAGAAGCAAGGACAGTTGACTCGTCTAGACGAGGAGAGAGATACAGCAGAAGCTTCAAGAAAAACAAACAAACATGAAAAGAGAACAACGGTGGATTTCCAATAGGGTAAATTAAGGTCGAGTTCATTTTTTTCTGTTTTTGGTTTCCCAGTCTCATTTAGGATCTTGATTTGGACAGATTGTGCTCTGGGAGCCTAAATAAATAAATAAATAAAGGTGGGGGCGGGGGAGAAAAGAAGCAATAGACTGAAGGAAGTTTCTTTGTTGTTTAATAAAAGAAAAATATAAACAGTTCAAACAGTTGACTTTAGCTAATTTCATGCATGTTGTTTTATGTTAAATAAACACACAAAAGTGTCTTGGAAAATTGATAAATAAAAATAATTTAAAAGATTATTTTGTTTTACAATAAAATGAATTGATCAACCACATAAACATTTAAGAAGTGGATTTTTTTTAGTGGTACAGAGTCTGGAGGGTTGTCCAGAAGAGCAGGAAGCAATATATTAATTGAAGAGAAAAATTTCTATCTATATTGCCAGAGTCATTCTGCGTTAGTAACACCTCCTGACCGATAACATCAAAATAGATCAAGATGTGGTGGGCAAGAGTCATTTTTAAAAGACAGAGGTGCTCCAGTCGGACTACTCAAGAGGTAAGATCAAAAAAACAAAACAAAAATTTAAGTTAAAAAAGGAAAAACCCCACACCAAGTGTGCCCCTGATGAGAGTGTCCTGGGTGTGCCATGAGGAACTGTTTGCCTGTACTGAGGGGTCCATGACGCACTAATATTGATCACCATGGTGCCCCAGGAGCACCAGAAATCCTGGCATAGACCCTGAGCTTTAATGGTGCAGAGGGCAAGCTACCTGTAGCTGCTGCATAACATGTCCCTACGTCCCACAGCTGAGGACAACACTGCTGCTGGCATCAATGCATTCTTTGGCATGTGAGAGGCTTGTGTTTTGTCCATCTGAGGGGGGACAGGCTGCTCAATAAAGTTTTGCACTGTCTCTTTCCTTCATGTGTGCTGTGTGTGGGGGAGGCACAGGCAGGCCAGGCAGGGGGCAAGGCAGGGTACCGGGGCAGGGGCAGTGCAGCGGCAGGGAGGGCCCTCCCCCAGTGTGGGGCTTCCCAGATTGGTGTGGCAGGTGTGCCCAGCAACCCAAGTAGGTCTTCCCTGGTGGGAAGGACATGCAGCTCCCAGTGATGTCCTGTGGCACAAAGGTGCAGCATTTGGCTGCCCAGACAGAGGCCCCCCCTGGGGAGGAGCTGGAACTGCTGCTGGCCAGTAGTGCTATGGGTGGCCTGGCCTCCTGGGCAAGGCTGCACCCCCAGAGCTGGCAGGGCAAGCTCTTACCTGGGCTCCTGGAGCTGCTGGATGAGGTGAGGGGCAGGGAGTGCACTGAAACCGGCTCCTGGTGGCCTGAGGGGCTCTTCCCTGGTGATGTGTCACCACATGTGCCAGGCTACAGCAGAGGATCAGGCAGGATTTTTGTGCTTGAGTACATGACCGGTAACTAATAGCAACTATAGAATACTGAATGTTGGCCAGGGTCCCAGGGCAAGATGATATTTTCCAGCTGCTGCATTAATGGCATGGACTTGAGGGCCTTGATCTTTATGCCTTGACCTTCTAGATAGAAGTAGCAAATTTACTCCCAGTTAGAGAGATTTACTGCACTGTAAGCATCTGCAAGTGCAAACACTGCAACTCACTGTGCAGTAATTTGCTCTACTGCACAGTAAAGCATCTTGAGTAGATGCACCATGTGTGTAAGTGCTAAAAATGCCACTTTAATGGCAGTGTTTTAGCCATGTAGGTGCACAGAGGGAGCTAGGATTACACTTTTGGACTTCCCATACCATTTTGAAGTAAACACATTTAAAATAGTATTTACATTTTGGGGGCAGATGTGATGCCTCTGGGAGTAAGGGGAGCAGGATATTGCTATCTCCCTCAACCAGGTGGCATTTGTGTTCCCTGAAGGGGTGACCTACCTTTGCTGGGGCTGGGCAGGATTTTGGCCTTTGCTTTCCTCCTGTTTCTACTGCCACTCTCAGTGCTTGAATTACTTGGACCAGTGGGGAGGGAGGTAGAGTTGCTGGCTCCCTAGCAGCCCACAGGAAGCAAATCTGCAGTGCTGCTTGTCGTGGTAGCTGTCGCAGAGCTACTGCTACCCCACTCCTCTATGATGGTGGCAACAGCTGATTGGGGTGAGGGAGACCACCTCATAAACTATGGCTTCCCAGGTGCTTTTCAAGCAGCTATGTAAGCTGTTACTATCCCCAGGGTGGAAGAAGCTGATCAGGAAGCTGAGACTGACCAACAAGGTAGTGTCAATGCAAGTGGCTGTATGGCAGCCTCATCAGCTGTTTTGGGGAAACAAATGTTTGGGTGAGTTTGTTGGTGATCCTGTCTGGTGCTCTGCTGGAGGTAGAGCTAAGGAACAGACAGCTATCACCCCCTGCCTGGACAGCGCTGCAGCCAGGGACTATAGCACTACAAAAGAATATGGGTCCAAGGCCTCAGGAACCAATTAATTTAATAACATGCTTTAAACACCCATAGATCTCACTCAAGTCAATGAACTTCAATGTGGACAAATGAAAGATGCTACACCTTGGGATGAATAATCAAAAACACAAATATAAAATGGGTGACACCTGGCTGGTAGGCCTGTACGAAGTGGCTAGTATTTGCTACAGATTCAGCCAGTTCGGGGGACAGTGATTCCATTCAGTGATTCAAATCACTGTCCTGAATCAATTCAGCTGAATCTGACTTGGAGATGTGGCTGCTGCTGAACCTCTGAATCTCCAAAACACCCAGGCCCATCCCTCATCTGCTCTCCCAGCCCTGGTAATGCCTGCCCCACCCACCCCAGCTCCCAGCACTTTGGGGAAAAAAGCTCCAACTCACGGGGTGGTGCCGGTCGGGGGGTAATCCCTGCTGCTCCCCACTGCCTCATGCTGTGTGGGGGGGGTCTCTGCATGAGCCCCCAGAACCCCCCTGCTCACCCAGTCCCTCTCCATGGCTGCCCTGCCCACCCAAGATTTTTTCCCTTTAAGGAAAAAAAACCTAACCCCCGCAGACTCACCGGTTCCTACATTGTGGGAGGCAATCCCCACTGCCCCCAGCTCCGCCTGCCATGTGCGGGGCTCTGCACAAGGCCCCTGAAGCTCTGACTTCACTGCAGGAGCCCATGAGTCCCAGGGTTTTTCTCAGTTTTTTTTTTTCTTAAAGGGCTGGAGCTGGGGTGGGCAAGGCAGCCATGGGAGGAGCTGCAGAAGCAAGGGAGGTCATGGGGCTCATGCAGATCCCCACACACACAGTGTGGGGCAGTGGGAGACAGCAGGGATCACCTGCCCATATGGCATTACCAGGTGGTTTGGGGCTTTTTTTTTAAGCACTTGGACCTGGGGTGGGTGGGGCATCTATGGGGGAGATGGGCCCAGGCAGGGGTAACCCAACGGTCCCCTCACTCTTCCCCCTCCCCTACTTACTAGCTCCAGGTCCAGCTGCAGCTCCCTGCTGCAGCGGGCAGGGGCTGACTGAATCATCAAAGCTCTCTGAATCTTTTCCAAACATTCAGAGAGCTTCCAATTGATTCTGCCCTTTGTATTGGTCCCCTGATTTGATTCAGATTTGGATTTTATTGGCCCCCTGATTTGGTTCCCCACTGAATCATGCTGAATCTCCTCTGAATTGAGTCACCACCTGAAGCTTTGCACAGCCCTACTGGCTGGATGGCAGCTCTATGGAAAAATAATTGGGAGTTTTGGTAGACCACAGACTCAACATGAGTTCACAGTGTGATTTAGCGGCACAAAAGGCCAACGCAGTTTTGTAATGCATCAAGCACTAGGTGCAAGACACAGGAGATGATAGTGCCTCTCTATTTGGCACTGGTTAGGCCTCATCTGGAATACTGTGTACAGTTCTGGGCTCCGCATTTTTTAAAGGATGTGGAGAAGTTAGGAAGCATCCAGAGGTAGGCAACAAAGATGTTCAAGGGCTTGGAAGGCAAGTACTAGGAGGAGAAGCTAAAGGATGCATGCATGTTCAGTTTTCAGAAAAGGTGCTTAAGAGGCTGCCTACACCTGAATGCAGAAATTGGAGATATTTATATTTCATTTATGAAAACCCCATGAAATTTGGTCCTTTGCACTCAAATGCATATTTTATTCTGAAATTTCTATATAATACTAACATTTTTAATTTTTGAAATGATAATTAGTTTAAGCAAAATCAGATGTCACTGTGAAACTTGAAAATAATACATTTTAAAACCTTCTGTTTTATAATCCCCCAAAACAAGATTTTGTGGATATAAAATTGCTTGAAATGTTGTGAAACTTCTCAGTTTCATATGATCCATTATTTCTATTGTGAATTCATTCAGCAGGACATTAAGTCACAGAAAGTAAACAAATGTGGTGTATTGTACATCTGAAATTACTAAGTCTTGTATCTCTTCAGAACAGATCTAGTCAATATATTCCTTTTGTTTTATTTTCAGATCTGTCAAATCAGCCATCATTTGAAAAAAAAAGCTAAATTAGGCAAACGTGCTTTTATTAATATGTTTTCATTTAATTCCTTTTCATATTTCTTCATTATCTTCCATTTCACTTTTTTAGATGGCATTTGAGCTGTTCCAAATAAGAGCAAGTGCCAAAGGGAAGATGCTTGTTTTCCTGCTCATAGAAATCAAAATTAAAAAAAATGTATTGCACTGATATTTTAAAGTCCAGAGAAAAGTCACTGGCTAATCACTTTCTGGAAATTTTATACATACAAAGAACATGGATGAGATCCCAAGCTAACAAATTCAAACAATATCTACAAAATCTATATCATCTACTTCATTTGGAATGGAGGAATCTGAAAACTCAAATTTAACTGCTAACTGGAACTGTCTCATCCTTTGTTAAAATTATACAATCTTATGATTCACTGTAAATAATTCTTTCAGAGGTTCAGTGAAAACGGCACTGTCATTGCAAAGGGACTGTATGGGAGATAGGAGGATTTGTAGCATTTTGAACTTGCTGATGCAGAACTGCCTCAACTCATTTTCAGCAAAAAAGCACAGAATTCAAATCAAACTAGTCATACCTCAACTAATTAGAACAAACATTGAAAAAACAATTGTGAGGAGTTGTTCATAGCTGAATATATGAAGCCATATACGTTTGCTTCCATTATTGTCAGAGAGAGGGTGAATAACAGCAGAAAAATGTCTGCCATGATGGAACACGTCAGATTGGATGCAATGAGACATATGGGAAATGGCTGTATTTCACCCACTCCAACACAAAATCTACTTTTTTTTAGGTTCTGTAGTTCTCATTTATGTAGTAGGCTGAACTTCACTCAGGCCTGGAAGTAGGAAAGAGCTGCCCTGTAAAGCATCATCTCTTTATCACCCATAAGAATGTCCCAAAATTATTCTCTGGAGAAGAGAAAAACAGGACTTAGGATTCCATGCTGCCGTGGGTGATTGTAACATGGAACCCCACAAGATTTTTCTATGAATCCTGGTACATCCATTGACCTGAAGGCTCACTTCTCACAAGTTATGAAAACCCTTCTTCTCTTCTAGTTAACAAGATTATTCCACAGAAGAGGAAGCCTTTTGTACTTAATTTTGGACACGGAAGAGTCAAAATAAAATGTTCTGCCACTATATTTTATAGAAGCCGTGTGGTGTCATTCAAGGGATAAAAATGTAAAACAGTACTTTTGGACTGCATCTGTTAATAATTATTTAATGCCCTTTTAACTTGCAATACATCATTCAGGATCTAAATCAGAGGTCTAAGTGGTCAGCTGTGCACTCGTGCAATGCCCAGATTAGCACTGGCTGCTGCAATTCTGGTCAGTTACGTGACTGGCCACCACCCAAGTAGCAGCTATTTTTGTGCCCCCTACACCTGCAGCCCCACACCGGAGCACCCTCATGCCCCAGCCAGCCCCTCTGCAGCACATTGAGATAGGCTGGAGCAGCCTCAGGCTGGCAGGTTTACCCCAAGACCCCCTGCCAGCTGGGGCTACTCCACCCCATTTTAACATGCTGTGGTCCTGGGCCCCTATGCAAACATGACACCCAGGAACAATAAACTCTGGTGCAAACTGCACTGGAGTTTATTTGGTCTTCTCCAATATCCACCTGCTTTAAGCTACAGCATTTTTTTCATTATCTCCTAGTAATCAATGTATGGGGAGGCTCCTGGGCTTGTAACTGGAATTGTACAGAGCACTCCAGGCAAAGCTACTCCTAGATTATCCCTGACTAATGCTTAGCTAATATTCTTGAAAACCTTCAATGATGGAGTTTCCATAACTTTCCTAGGCAGGCCCCTACACTGCTTTGCTATTCTGACGGTGACAATTTCCCCCCCATTTTTCAATCTATACCTATTTTGCTGCAATTTCAAGTCATGGGTACATTTTCTGCTCTCTACAGTAATAGAAAAAAAAGTATTCAGCCTCTTCTTCATGGAAGCCTTTCAGATGTTTGAGGATTGCTAACTAATGTCCTCTTAGTTGCCTTTTCTGCAAGCTGAACATGCCTATTTATTTCAACTTCTCCTCACATGGCTTGCCTTCCAAGCAGTTTGTCATTTTTGTCACCCACCCCTGGAACCTCTCCAACTTCTTGACATCCTTTTTAAAATGTAGAACTGTAAATTGCATACAATATTCTAGATAAGACCTGACCCGTGCTGAGTAGAGAGATATTATCTCCTGTGAATTGCACTTAATCATAGAATCATAGAAAGTTAGGTTTAGAAGGGACTTTAAGAGGTCATCTAGTCTAATCCCCTGCTCAAAGCAGGACCATCCCCAACTAGATCATCCCAGTCAAAGCTTTATCTAGGATGGTTTTGAGAACCTCCAAGGATGGAGCTTCTACCACCTCTTTGGGTAAGCTGTTCCAGTGTTTTACTACCCTCCTAGTGAGAAAATTCTTCCTAATATCTACCCTAAATTTCTCTTGCTGCAACTTGAGATCATTGCTCTTTGTTCTGTCATCTGCCACCACTGAGAACAGTCTAGCTCCATCCTCTCTCACAACCCACTTCATGTAGTTGAAGGCTGCTATTAAATCCCACCTTAGTCTTTTCTAAATTAAATATGCAAAGTGCCCTCAGTCTTTCTTCATAAATCACATCCTCCAGCCCTCTCACCACTTTTGTTGCCCTCTGCTGGACTCTCTCCAATTTGTTCACAATTTTTCTGTAGTGAGGGGGCCCAAAACTGAACACAGTACTCCATATGTGGCCTCACCAGTGCTGACTTGCTGGCAACACACCTAAAAATGCACCCCAGTATGGCGTTAGCTTTTTTGGCAACAAGGGCACACTGTTGGCTCATATTCAGCTTATTGTCTGCTGTAGCCCCTGTTACACCCCGACTCCACGCGGCGCCCAGTGACTAGGGAAGCAATGATCCAATTGCTTATGAACCAGGTGCTCAGGGAGCAAACACCAGCACAGATTGCTCACAACAGCTTTACTCAAAATGGAGACAGCTTTGGACTAGCTCCCAAAATAACCAGGGAGCTGCAGTGAACATTAGTTTTTTTCTGACATTTATACACCTTGGTTAAAGCTCATTAATGTTTACTCCACCTTTGCCTCTCCTTTGTTCCACCCATATCTCCTCCTATGTCAAGATCCACCCCTGTTTACTTCTTACTTCATTAGCATGGAATTGCCTATGCATTTCACTCATTTACATGCCTGTTTGCTATGAGCGCATGCCTAAGACTTTGACCTCCGCTTCCTGTGGTCACTTAGTTTCATAGTTGGTAGGGTCAGAAGGGACCTGAGCAGATCATTGAGTCCAACCCCCTGCCATGGCAGGAAAGAATGCTAGGGTCAAATGACCCCAGCAAAGTGATTATCTAGCCTCCTTTTGAAGACTTCCCTTGGAAGTTGATTCCAGATCCGAGATGCCCTGACTGTGAAGTAGTGCTTCCTGATGTCCAGCCTCAACCTACTCTCAGTCAACTTATGGCAGTTGTTCCTAGTTACTCCTGGTACTGCTTAGGGGAACAGGGTCTCTCCCATTCCCTGCTGGTTCCCCTTGGTAAGTTTATAGATGGCCACCAGATCCCCTCTCAGTCTTCTCTTGTGGAGGCTGAACAGGTTCAGGTCCCACAGCCTATCCTCATAGGGTCTGCCCAGCTGCCCCCTGATTATGCGAGTGTTGGTAGCCCCTTCGGGAGGACATGAAGCTTGCCATGTTTCAAGGAGATAGGTTTGTAGGTTTCTGGGAAACTGTACCTCAAACTGCTGAAAATAAAACTCATGTCACTTTTGTGCGTTAAGGAAAATTTGGATGAAAACAACAGGGATGGTCACTTGTAATAGGGGTCTTCCTGGTGCGGGTTAGATCTCTACCAGCCCATCTGTTTCTGGGTCAGCAGCCCACCCCTTTTTTGCTCAGGTAGAAACAGCTCACAAAAAGGACAGAAAGTCTGCAGACAGAGGCTTGTATTCTGTTTCTACATCTATCCCCCAGAGCACTGCGATTGGAAGGGGACTCAGGGAAAGATCACAGTCACTGACTGGCTAACTAAAGTCCACCCCCTCGCTCCCCTCTCTCTTCATTTGGAGGCTCCAATTCAGTTCTGAGGTGGGGTTTTTTGGTCTCCTGATTTGATTCAGATTCAGTGATTCAGCCTCAAAATTGGGCTGAAACTTCGCCAAATCAAATCAGCGATCAAAGCTTTACATACCCCTACTGAGCACTACCTGCCTTATGGTGGGGTCTTGTGCCTCTGGACCCCATCATGGAAGCCATGCTTTGGGCTCACATCAGCAGTGCCTGTGGTGGAGGAGAAGACTGCCTGCTAGATGGCATGCTGGCATGCATAGGGCAATAAATCCCCCTCCTTTACGTCCCCCTGCCCCAGCCGTTCTGCCTCCCTGACTCTGTTCACCAGCACCTCCTGCCGACAGATTCAGGATTTGGCTGCTGCAAATTCCCTCAGTACAGGAATCACCTGGCTAAGGAAAGCATCGGGAGTGCTGAGGGTCTCAGTGGCTTCAAGGAAGGGCTTGAGGATGAGCAAAACCTGGGAGATGGTATCCCATTTAGCTTTGTTCAGGGGGCGTCTGATCCCAATCTCCCTGAGCAAGTCCATCTCATGGATGGACTTCTGTTGCTCCACCAGCCTCTCAAGCATCAGGTATGTGGAGTTCCACTGAGTCTTCACATCCTGCATGATTTTGTGCTGAGGGATGCTCAGTTCTACCTGTTTATCCCACAAGCATCTTGTCCCCCTTGATGCTCCAGTGGAAGTAGCCCGCCACCTTCCTATGTTTGGAAATGAGCTTGCTGGTGGTGCTGGTGCCCTTTACTGACAACCCTGTCCCTCTCCAAGGCATCCCTGACAATGAGGTGCAACTTATATGCCACACAGTGGATGCCAACAAAGTTGACATCATGGACTGGCTTGACCACATTGGCCTGATTTTCAGTGACCATGAATTTTTGGGTGAGCTCACCCTGCCCAAGGAGCCACCCCTGCACCAAGTGGTTCATGGCCCCATGATCTCAGCTGCTATGTGGGACTCATCTATCACCTTGGCTTGAAGAAAAGCCCACCCACAGCCTGACTAGTTGCACCAGTGCCCTCTGAGGGAGAGGTAGACATGATTTCCATCCCAGCTGCTCCAGATGTCTGAGGTGAAGTGTAAGGCCACCTGCAGACGAGCCTTGCACAGCTTCTTCCTCAAGTACTGCCTGTATGTCTCATACAGGGAGGGCACACTGTCCTGCTGAAGGTGGTATGTGTGGGCATTTTCTATGATAGGACCATGAGCGCCATAAGCTGCCTGAACCCTGGCTTCTCAACAAAGGAAGAGGGCTGACCATTCACAGCAAGCATCTTGCTAATGCTCTGGCTGACTTCACTGGCCTTGGGAATGTGCCTCTCTGTGGACCTGCCTTTCCCCCACTGTTCTAGGGTGGCCTTCCTCTGCTTTGGGGTGATGGGGGCTTTCAAGTGAGAGGGGGACTGCTCTTGGGGTACACTCCCACTTGGTGCCAGGCTAAGGAGAAGCAAGGGCAAGGGGGTGGTGCCTGCAGAGATGCATCAGCATTAGGGCTGTGTAAAATTCTGGTTGATTATTTGATTTGGAGGAGATTTGGCCCAATTCGGTGGCCAAATCTCTGAATCTGAATTGAATCAGCATACCAATTAAAAGGTCCAAATTGATTCAGAAAAGATTTGGAGAAGATTTAGAGATTTGGCTAGTCCCTGCTCACCACTGCAGGAAGTTGGACCCGGCTCCCTACTGATACACCTGAGTGCCAAGAGCACAATAGTAGGGTGTTGTGTGCACGAGTATGATTGGTGAGATGAATAACTGACACGTGGTGTGACTTTGGTTAGTATTTAAGGAATCCTGAGGTGTGATTCAGCATGTGAATGGAATAGGGATGCTTGAGAGTACTTGAGGTTTGAATGGTGTGCGAGTTGCCTTGGTTGGTGATCATACCTGTGTGTCTGAGGTGCATGAGAAGTGACTGTAGCAGTGAAGGAGAGAGGGGTGATCTATTCAGATGGGATTATAATTGGATACTTACCTGTAAAAATGTTATTGGATCGGGACCTTGATCATCCATTGGTTTGGTAATTATCACCCTTCCCTCGCTCTCAGTCTGTGTACCTTCTGAGGGAAAAGACTAAGGGCCTGTCACTCCAGTTCAGTGAGCCTGTGAGGGCCCTGATGCTGACCTTCACTGCCCCCTCATGCATTGCAGTTAATCAGAGTATCTAGTTAATACTTGGTGTTATATACGTTTCTTACTGTTAATCTTGTTTTTATTGTGATTGTGAGTTTACTTTTGACCTTTATTGGAGCCTCTGTGTATTTATAGGGTATATGAGGGTGGGCTGTAGCTCTATGTATATCTGTGACCCCCAAATCCACCCCTAGCAGAGATAACACATGAAAGGCCCTGCCTGTCTGGGGAGGCCTAACAACCCTGCACATCTTAGATTTCTTAAAGGTGGTGTCCACCTTTCAGTAGGCTCATGCTGGAACCTACAATTATGGTGGAGGAGACTGTGCTGCTGGTGCTGCTTGTTGTCATGCTGTTGGTGCTGGGGTTTTATTATCATAGCTGGTGTCAGAGGGCATGCAGCTTCAGGCACTGCTGTGACCTCCTTGCTCCCAGTACCAGCAGAAGCCTCATGGCTGGTTGAAAAGAGGCTGCATTCTCAGCTTGGGCAGCAGGAAACTGACACATCTCCCCCTGCCCCCTCTTGCTCCCCTCCCAGACTTGGCAGTACCAGCTTTTCCAGCATGCTTCATGTTTTCCTGTGCTGGAAAAGGTATCTGACTGCGTGTAGTGTATGTGTATGTAGGTGTCTGTGTGTGCAAGCTATCTAATCTATGCTTTGCTTTCCTGAACAGTGCCCAGCAATTACACAGTCAGGCAAAACACAGATTTCTTTTTCTTCAGGAAAAAAAAAGAAATGATATAGGGATAACAGTACTAGTATTGAAGTTAGGCTAGTATAGCTAAGCTGTCAGTGTAAGCTGTATTCTATTCAATTCATTGCAAGTAGAAACACTCTCTAGCTAGACAGTAGCAGCTAGGAAACAGTCAGAGTCAGTGCCTTTCAGATGCTGCTCTCTGGTGAGAGACAAGCTGATAAAGGCTGACAGCTTAGGCACTCACAGGCTTAGGGTGTGTGTAGACAACACGGGTGTTAATGTAGAGTGCCTGAAATTTTTTACACAGGTTTTTTTTTGGTGTGGTGTATTTTTTGTTTGTATGACACAACATTTGTGTTCACATGAACAGCACTTTCAAGTGAGTTAAGCCTCATGAGTCATTTCCCACAGATTCAGTAGGGGGAGTCAAATACCAATTTACCTCCTAGAATGTCTTCCCTAATGTATTACAGCAGGTAAACAACCAGGGTCCCCAGCCCCCAGCCCCGAACCCTCCCATTCCCTGCCCAGGTAAACTGTCATTCTATTTGTGTGGTGCCACATACGGCTTTTGCAGGTCTGTGGTAAATTGTTTTATAAATGTTTTTGGCATGTTTTTGAAAATGTAGGTTGCTGTTCATCTTGGTCTCCCACCTGCCTAGTCCACCAAGAGCTCTAATATACTTATCCTTGTCACCCACGTCGGGTAACTCAAATATTGGTGATGGTGTGTAATGCTCCTCTCCCCCAAACCACCCACCGTCTGGAAGCAGCAAAGCCCTAGCTAAGTCCAGATTTCCTCCTCCTTCCCTGGCCTGTCCTCCCTTCCACCCCCAATCCTGTCTGCAACACCGCATGCCCCAGTAGACAGACACAGCTTTATAGTGTAAAAAAATGGTTTTTTTTTTATTTTAGAACAAAGCACTCCTAGAGATTGTTGTCAGCAATATAGCCTGCCACACAATCATGCACAAGGGCTGCCTGACCAGACTCTCCATGAGGGTATCTCCTTAGTCCCTGTGCTGCTGCCCCATGTCTCTGTTGTCTGGACACTGCCTGTCACACTTCTTCTTCCCATGAGTTCTTGAAAACCTCTCCACGGCTC
This sequence comes from Crocodylus porosus, assembly GCF_001723895.1. NCBI lineage: Eukaryota > Metazoa > Chordata > Crocodylia > Crocodylidae > Crocodylus > Crocodylus porosus. Next base: position 32,246,276 of record NW_017728917.1, read on the forward strand.
TTACAGATATTGTGCAGCACACAGGCTGCCACTAGAAAGGCCATAATATTTTCTTGCTTCATCTCAAATGCCCTCCGTTGTCCTTTCAGTTGCACATTCCATGGCCACCCTGCAACTGCAGAGGTGATAGTTAAAAATCAGCTTCTGTGAGTCAGTGATGTTCCCTCCATAAGTTTTCATGAGCCAGGCTTTAGGGGGTAGGTAGCATCTGCTAATATAACTGGGGAATGGTGACACTGTAGGTCACTGTTTTCTCCATGCCAGGTGTGTAGTGTCCTTTCTCCATGAAGGCAGGCAGAAGGGAGTTTCTAAACATGCATGGATTATGCACACTGCCAGCCCACCCAGTATAAATGTTCATGAACCAGCCCTGGTGGTCCACCACAGCTTGCAGGATCATGGAAGCATATCCTTTACTGTTTGTGCAACTCCTCCCACTCCCTGCAGGGCACAGCACTGGGATGTGAGTGCAGTCTAAAGCTCCCACACAGGTCGGGAACCCCTTCTCATTAAAGCCATCTAAGACTTGCTGCAGATGTGTCAGGTGGATAATTTTATTTGCAACCATCTCCTTAAACAGCTGGGAAACCTCATGAGTTGCCTGCCTGACTGTGCAGGCAGCCATGCCAAACTGGTTACCAATGTAGTGGAGGCTGGATGGACTGGCCAGTTTCATGATGGCCATTGCAACCCTCTTGTCTGGTGAGATGGCCTGACACATGTTAATGTCCTGCCTTGTGATGTGTGGCCCCAGCATCGAGATGATATGTTAGAATGTTTCCCTTTTCATTTGGAACATCTTCAACCACTGCTGCTCATTCCAAGTCATCAGAACGATTTGCTCCCACCACTCCGAACTGCTTGCGTGGGTCCACACTATGCAGATTCTGGTCCTCCTCAGGTTTCTCAACAGAGCCCAGTCAAATTCCACTTCTTCACTTTCCTGTGTGTATTCCAAGTCCCCTGGGTACCTGTTGTATCAGGATGCCACCTCTGTCTCTCCCCAAGAACTCAGCTCTGTGACAATTTGGTTAATATGGGCCCTGCGGAGGGCAGACATTCCATCTCTTTAGGTAACCTGAGTTGGATACATTCCTGAGGGAGGGGGGGAACTTCCTCCCTTTGACTATGTGACTAGCATTACATATCTGGGCGAGGGGCTTACACTCCCTATTGTTCTCAGCAATGCCAACCTGATGGGGAGGGAGCTACCAGACCCTGACAGTCTACCCAGCAGCCAGGGATGCATTTCAAATCGGTTTGCTGGCAGCCAACTGAAGCTGGTTTCTATTGGACCAGGTAAATGACATCATAAGGTCTATATAAGTTAAGGATTCCACAGGAGGAGGGGCAGCAGCCATGATAAATACTCAGACAGAAGCTGGACCATCCGAAACTTGCTCTCTCTCTCAAAACTCATGATCAAGGAACTACCTGCCTGCAGAGGGAACCTCCACCTGCTTCTGGATGATACTTATGAGTAAGATACCAGAGATCTAACCAGAGACATAGCTTTCAGTAACTCAGTTGGGGCAACAGCGGGAATTTCAAACCGCAGCCTTTAAAAGCCATGGTTTGATGTAGCCTCCAGCACTCAGGAGCCAGAAGCAGGGAGGAGAGGAGGGATCTAGGCACATGTGCATCCTGCACACACTTGTGCCCCCCCTACCTGACCCAAGGCAGAGGCAGATGCAGCAGCAGCAGCTGAACCAGCAGTGGGGAAGCAATGGCTGATCCCACAAAGGTAAGTTGGGGCAGAGGGACCAGGCACAGCTGAGCCGCATCCAGAGGGACTTCCCTTTTAGCTGCGTCAGTAGGGAGCCACCCTTCCGAGCTGCGCTGCGTGAACCGAGCACATAAACAGGGGGAGGACTGGGGGGGACTGTCCCCCCAGGCTAGGGAGCAACCCCAGGATTAACCCTTAGGGAGCAGGCTCCAGAGGCACTGGAACCCCCAGCGGGGGAGTGTAAGGGGCAGGACTGCCGGCAGGCACTTTTGGGAAGACTGGAGCACCTGTTTGGCTGTTGGGGCAGCGGCAGGAATTTCAAACTGTGGCCTTTAAAAGCCAAGGTTTGATGTAGCCCCTGGCACTTGGAGGCCAGAATCAGGGAGGAGAGGAGGGATCTAGGCACACATGCAGCCTGCACACACGTGTGCCCCCTTTACCTAACCCGAGGCACAGGTGGACACAGCAGCAGCAGCAGCAGCAGAACCAGTAGTGGGAGAAGCAACAGCTGATCCCCCAAGGGGAAGTGGGAGCAGAGGGACCCGGCACAGCTGAGCCAGATCCAGAGGGAAAGCCCCCCAGATCCCTTTTAGCTGACTCAGTAGGGAGCCGCCCTCCTGAGTCGCACCGCACCACGCCGCGCCATGCGAACAGAGTGTACCGGCATTTGCGCCAGTGTTCATGCCAGCAGGCAGGCAGGAAGGGCCAGGAGGGAGACTCCTGCAAGGGTAGGGTGAAGGCATCACACAAAAATATACATAAACAGCAACTTGTATAATGGTGTTGATGCAGAGTGCTGCTAGGGCCCTTGCCTGGGGGGTGCTGCCTACCCGAACTTGTCTGAGGCCTCCACCCAGACAGAGCCCATGGGGGAGCTGGCGTTCCCCTACACCCTGGCCTATGGGGGATGCCCAGCAGGGCCAGGGGGGCAAGGAATGGGGGCCCCCACACCTGTACTTCAGGCACCCGTCTTAGGGCCCTGGAGGTGCAGGTGAGGGAGGTCCAGGAAGAGGTTAGCAAGCTGAGGGGAATCAGGGAGGTGGAGGATAAAATTGATGATTATTTCCTTTCCCTGCAGGGCCACGCACACAAGGAAGAAGCACCCCGGGAGGTGCCCTCCACTGCAGAGTGGCAGATGGTCACATCCAGAACCATGGTTGCTCATAGCAAAGCAGTGCAAGTTCCTTCAGTCAGGCTGGAGAACAGGTACAAGGCCCTGGCGACACTGCAGGAGAAGGAAGAAGAGGAAGAAACCTCCAGAGAGGAGGCAACTCCACACTCTCCACACTCTGAACAGGCTGAAGGAGCTAAGCAGACCAGGAGGAAAAAATGTAGAGTGATCATCATAGGCGACTCCACCCTGAGAGGTACAGAGGGCCCCATCTGTCACCAGGACCACTCAACACATGAGGTCTACTGCCTACCTGGAGCAAAGATCAAATGCCTCTACACAAACGCTCATAGTATGGGAAACAAGCAGGAGGAACTTACCCTCCTGCTAGCTGACACCAACCCAGACATAGTGGGGCTCACAGAAATGTGGTGGGATCCAACGCATGACTGGGCAGTGAATATCAAGGGCTATAGGCTGTACAGGAGAGACAGGACAGGGAGGAAAGGTGAGGGTGTGGCACTCTACATTAAGGAGGAATACACATCCTTATCAAGTAGCACAAGGTCAGAGGATGGGCACTTTGAAGTGCTCTGCGTTAGAATACAAGGAAGTTGAGGGGAACGGGACTTAACGGTGGGAGTCTACTACAGACCACCCAACCAAGGGGAAGAGCTAGACCAGGAATTCTTAAGTCATCTCACAGAGGTAGTTAGGTCAAAAGACGTGGTCATCATGGGTGACCTGAACTTTCCAGACATCTGCTGGGAAGAGCAGTCAGCCAGATCTGACCACTTATGTAGGTTCCTAGCCGAAATACAGGACCTCCATCTAACCCAAGAGATGCATAGTCCCACCAGGAGAGATGCCTTGCTGGGCCTGGTGCTGGCCATGGGTGATGACCTGGTGAGGGGGCTGTGGGTGCTCGACCACCTGGGTGACAGTAATCATCGCCTGCTGGAATTCATCATCCAACACAAGGTGGCAAAGGCCTGCAGCAAGGCAGCAACCATGGACTTCAGGAGGGCGGACTTCAATGAGGTAAGGAGAATAGTCAGGGAGGCACTGAGGTCCTGGAAAGGAGGAGAGTTGGGTGTCCAAGAAGAGTGGTCGTTCCTTAAGGAGATGATCCTCCAAGCCCAAAGGGAGGTCATCTCAACACAGATCAAAGGGGGCAAGAGGTTGCAAAAGCCCCCATGGCTAATCAAAAGCATATGGGAATGACTCCTAGCTAAAAGGGAGCCATACACCCAACAGAAGGGAGGGGCCATCACCAGAGAGGACTATACCTCGGTTGCTCAGGGCTGCAGGGGGGTGGTCAGTGATATAAAAATCGTGGTTCGTTTCTCGGGAGGAGGAAGGAAAAAAACTCTAGCCACAGACACACTCTATAAGCAACACAAAAGGTATATATTTGCAAATAGGGTCAGAGAGAGAGACAAAAGATCAAACACTCTGCTGCCCCCGAGGGAAACTGCC
>NW_017728917.1:32303750-32304770 GCF_001723895.1 Crocodylus porosus
CAGACCAACTTGGTGGCCTTCTATGACCAGGTCACAAAATCCTTAGATGCAGGGGTAGCAGTGGATGTAGTCTTTCTGGACTTTAGGAAGGCCTTCTACACTGTCTCTCACCCCATTCCCATTAAAAAACTAGGGGACTGTGGCATCAACACATACACAGTCAGATGGGTCACTAACTGGCTGGAGGGCTGAGAGAGTGGTGGTGGATGGGTCATTTACGGCCTAGAGGGATGTGGGGAGTGGGGACCCCCAGGGCTTGGTCCTCAGGCCCACACTCTTCAACATCTTCATCAGTGACTTGGACGAGGGGATAAATAGCACCCTGTTCAAATCTGCTGATAACACTCAGATGTGGGGGATGTGGGCATGCTAGAAAGGCGGAATAGGCTACAATCAGACCTAGACAGGTTACATGGGTGGGCGGATGAGAATAGGATGGGATTCAATATCAACAAGTGCAAGGTGATGCACCTTGGGAGGAAGAACCAGCAGCATACCTACAGGCTGGGGAACTCCCTTCTCATCAGTACAGAGGCAGAAAAGGATCTTGGAGTCATCATTGATGCCATGATGAACATGGGCCGGCAGTGTGGAGATGCAGTCAGGAAGGCCAACCACACCTTGTCATGTATCTGCAGATGCATCTCAAGCAGGTACATGGAAGTGATACTCCCCCTCCTTGCGGCACTGGTCAGGCTGCAGCTGGAGTACTGCACCCAGTTCTGGGAGCTGTACTTCAAGAGGGATGTGGACAACATGTAGAGGGTCCAGAGGAGGGCCAGTTGCATGATCAGGGGGCAGCAGGGCAGACCCTATGAGGAGAGGCTACGGGACCTGAACATGTTCAGCCTCCACAAGAGAAGGCTGAGGGGAGATCTTGTGGCCTGTTACAAACTAGTCAGAGGGGACCAGCAGGCACTGGGAAAGTCCCTGCTTCCCCAAGCACTACCAGGAGTGATCAGGAATAATGGTCACAAGCTGGCAGAGGGTAGATTTAGGCTAGATATCAGGAGGTGCTAC
>NW_017728917.1:32305795-32307418 GCF_001723895.1 Crocodylus porosus
TGAAGACCCTGAAAAGATGAGGGACTTGTTTCGATCCATTGGGCAAACCCATCGACCCACTTGGGCTGATGTCCAGATGATGCTCCAAACCCTCCTGACCTCTGAGGAGAAGAGATTAGTACTGAGGACAGCAGAGCGCATTGCAGGAGCCAGGGTAGAAGCGGAGGGAGCTGCTGGTAGTACCTTGCGTGATACCTGCCCTGTTGAGGAACTGGGATGGAATAATCATACCGCAGCAGGAAGAGAGCTGGGTGCACGGTATCTGGGGATTATAGTGGAAGCAATGGAAAAGGCAGTACCTCGGGTTACTAATCTGTCTAAATTGTATGAAGTGAGACAGGGAAAAGAAAAAAATCCCTCAGCTTTCCTCGGGAGGCTGTACGAGGCGTTCCGGAGGTTTTCGGACCTAGATCCAGAAGCCCCAGATAATCAACGCATGATAACTCTTATGTTTATTGGTCAATCCACTGCTGATATTCGTAGAAAGCTACAAAAAACTGAGGGAGGTGCTGGGAAACCGATTTCAGAGCTGGTGAAAATTGCATATAAGGTATATGAGAATCGTGAGCAAGCGCAGGAGCGCAAGGAGGATAAAAAGGCTCAGTGACAGACGGCAGCGCTGGCAGCTGCTATAACTGGAGGTAACCCTAGAAAGGCTGGGATACAGAAAGAGAAAGGAGGAAGAGTAAGAGCAGACGTTTGTGCTTACTGCAGGGAGAAAGGACACTGGAAGAGGGAATGCCCGAAGTTGAAAGAGAAGAGAGAGGGTGAACCAAGGGGTCACCTCATGCGGGCAGAGGAAAAGAGTGAGAAGACAGAATGAAGGAGACAGGGATCTAAGACCACTACCCTTTGGGCTGGAGCCCAAGAAGATTCCATGGTAACTATTAGGGTTGGTGGCAGAGACTTTGAAGCCTTAGTTGATACTGTGGCTTCATTTTCAATGATTCCAGAAAAAAAAACCCTGTGCAGGAACTAGTGAACAGCATGTTCTTGTGGAAGGGATTGAGGGAACACAATCCCGACTCCCCATTTGTAAGCCACTCCTCACCAAAGTGGGGGACCATTTGCTTGAGCACTCCTTTGTATATTCTCCAAGTTGCCCGGTTGCACTACTTGGGCGGGACCTACTCACAAAACTGCAAACTGAGATATTTTTCAGAGACGATCAGATGGTGATCCAGCTACCTGTCAAGCAGAGCTCGAACTATCAGATGGCTCTCCTGGGGGACCGACGCCCTGTAGTAAGTTCTGAAGATCACATGACTGGAATAGACCCTTTGGTATGGGCTGATGGAACCCCTGCGTGAACAAGTCGGTCTCCCCGGTAAGAATCATACTAAAAGATGGTGAGGAGCCCGTTCAGGTAAAGCAGTATCCACTCAGCCGAGCGGCCAAAGTTAGACTCAAGCCGTTCATAGAGAAATACAAGAAGTACATATGGCTAGTGGAAGGGTCCTCACCATATAATACCCCCATTCTTGGAATGCCAAAGACAGATGGAGTTTCATATAGACTGGTCCAAGACCTGCGAGCAGTAAATAAGAAGGTCCTTTCAGACCATCCTGTAGTCCTGAACCCACACACGATTTTAACACAAGTACCGGGGGAAGCTGAAATATT
>NW_017728917.1:32307852-32310060 GCF_001723895.1 Crocodylus porosus
AGCCCCCTGCCCTGGCCGTCCCAAATAATAAAAAGACATATCGACTGTATGTTCATGAGAATCGAGGGGTCGCATCAGGGGTGCTGACACAGCCATCAGGCCCAACCTGGAGACCCGTGAGATATTACTGAAAGGTTCTAGATCCAGTTGCGCTCGGGTGGCCAGCCTATCTTCGGGCTGTGGCAGCCACAGCAGTGGTTGTCGAAGAAGCCCAGAAGATAGTCATGGGTGTGGACATGGAAATACACACCCCACATAGAGTTCCCCAGATTCTAAAAACTGAGGGAAGAAAGTTTCTCAACCCCTCCAGACAATCACGGTATGAAATATTTTTGCTCTGTAATCCAGAACTTACTTTCAAACATACTACAGCCTTGAACCCTGCAACCTTGCTGCCGGAAGCAAGGAGACCAATGCATAACTGCCTTGAGGTCCTGAATCAAACCACACAGGTGCGACCTGATCTTACTGAGGACCCAATTGAAAACCCAAATGCTGAATACTTCGTAGAAGGCTCCAGCTCTGTCATAGATGAAAAAAAATGAACAGAATGTGCAGTAGTAACTTTGGATAAGATAGTATAGAGGGAATCATTGCTGAGCTCATGGTCAACACAGGCCACAGAACTCACTGCGCTCACCCGAGCATTACAGTTGGGGACAGGCCGGCGGTTTAATGTATATACTGATTCTCGCTATGCTTTTTCTACGGTTCATGCGCATGGGCTATTGTAGAAAGAAAGAGATTTCGTTACAGCTTCTGGAAATAAAATTGCTAACGACCCCCAGATTATCAAGTTACTAGATGCACTCCACCAGCCTAAAGAAATAGCAGTAATTCATGTGCGAGCCCATGAGAAGGCTGCTGAGGAAAAGCATAAGCTTGGAAACGCAAGGGCTGATGCGGCAGCAAAAGAAGCCGCATTTATTAGTGGAAAGGTGGAGGAAGTATCCAGGCAGGCCTTGTCCCATGCCATATGGCCAAACGTCTGGGATCTAGTCCCACAGTATTCCCCTGAAGAAGATGAATTTGCACAGAAGGCTTGTGCAGAAAAGAACTCCCATGGGTGGTGGATAGTACCAGGAGAAAAAGTCATGATACCCAGGCCATTGCTTCGAGAGATGCTGCACCAGCTCCATACAAGTACCCATATGGGAGGCTTGGCTATAGGTGATCTAGTGATCCGCCAAGCAGTAGCCCCAGGGCTATATGAAAAACTCAGCATATTGCTACCAGGTGCATCACATGTCAGAAAGTAAACCCTCGAATGAAACCTCCTGTACCAATGGGAGGTAGACCCTGGGCAACGTACCCTGAACAACCATGGCAGATTGATTTTGCCAAGCTCCCACGATCCGGACATCATAGGTTTTTACTTGTCATGGTAGACCAGCTCTCCGGTTGGGTCAAGGCATAGCCCACCAGAACTGCCACTGCGGCTACAGTAGTGAAGTATCTGTTGCAAAAGATCATTCCCCGGTATTCTCTGCCCGAATCCATCAAGTCAGATCAAGGACAACACTTTGTGGGAAAGGTAGTTCAAGAAGTCGCACAAGCCCGCAAGATCACTTGAAAACTACACACACCATAGAGACCACAGAGTTCAGGACAAGTAGAATGCATAAATAGGACCTTAAAAACTCTACTCACCAAGATCTATATTGAAGCACACCTTAAGTGGCCTCAGGCATTGTCACTAGCTCTTACTTGCATTCGAAACACTCCCCAACGGAGCATTAAATTAACCCCATATGAAATTATGTTTGACATGCCTCCTCAAGTCTTACCTCCTGGAATGCGAAAAAATGTAACTTTTGAATTAGGTAATAGTGAGCTTCACATGTACGTTATTACTTTGCAGTCGGTCTTGTCTTCTCTTCACAAGTATGCAGCCTCCTTTCAACGTCTGCCTTTAGACGTTCCAGTACATAAATTCCACCCGGGAGACTGGGTCTTGGTGCAGCAGTGAAAAAAGAAACCTTTGACTGAGAAGTGGAGTGGCCCTTTCCAGGTACTTTTAACAACCCACACTGCTATAGAGATTGCTGGCCATGACCGTTAAATACACCATACCTGTGTGAAACGACATCCACAAGTGTCAGAAGACACCAGCTCCCAGGACGAGCTCACTCCGGAGGCTGAGCCGTCCTTGGAACAAGAAGCCAGCAGGTGGAGCTGTGAACCTACTGGTGATCTCCAAGTGCGCCT
>NW_017728917.1:32310647-32312600 GCF_001723895.1 Crocodylus porosus
AATACATCCTTTTGTGCCAACTGATGTCTGTGTGTCTGTGATCTCTGGGTTGCCTCCAGGGAAACGAACTGCCTTTGTACAACACTGCCATGGCAGGGGGTTGGACTCGATGATCTGCTCAGGTCCCTTCCGACCCTAGAAACTATGAAACTATGTGTGTGCCCTAGAGCAGGACTGAGTGAGTGCTGGACCCTACCAGGCCGCAAAGCCTGCCAGATGCGTGTGTGTCCTAGAGCAGGCCTTAGTGAGTGCTGGCCCCTGGCTATCTGTGAAGCCTGGCTGCCAGCTATGAGTGTATTTCCTAGAGCAAGCCTAAGTGCTGGGCCCTACATTTCCTCGAACCCTGCCAGCCGGGAGTGGGGGGGCGAAGGGTGTGTGTGTGTGTGTGTGTGTGTGTGTGTGTGTGTGTGTGTGTGTGTGTGTGTGTGTGTGGTGTCCTAGAACAGGTCTGAGTGAGTGCTAGGCCCTGCCAGTTCACTAAGCCTTCCTGCCACGTGTGTGTATGTGTCCTAGACCAGGCCTCAGTGAATGCTGGGCACTCCCAGGCCACAAAGACTACCTGCCAGCTGTGTATGTGTGTCCTATAGCAGGCCTTAGTGAGTGCTGGTTCCTGCCAGGCCGCGAAGCCTGCCAGCCAGCTCTGTCTATGTGTCCTAGAGCAGGGCTGAGTGCTCGGCCCTGCCAGGCAATGAAGCCTGCCTGCCAATGAAGCCTGCCTGAAAGCTGTCTGTGTGTGTCCTAGAGCAGGGGTAAGTGAGTGATGGGCCCTGCCAGGCTGCAAAGTCTTCCTGCCACCTGTGTGTATGTGTCCTAGACCAGGCCTCAGTGAGTGCTGGGCACTTGCAGGCCACAAAGTCTGCCTGCCAGCTGTGTATGTGTGTCCTAGAGCAGGCCTGAGTGACTGCTGGGCCCTGCCAGGCCTCGAAGCCTGCCTCCCAGCTGTTTGTTTCTGTCCTAAATCAGGCATGAGTGTGTGCTGGGCCCTGCTAGGCCACAAAGCCTGCCTGCCAGTGGCATATGTATGTCCTAGAGCAGGCCTTAGAACCTGCCAGACAGCTGTGAGTGTGTGTCTTAGGTTAGGCCTGAGTGAGTCCTGGGCCCTCCCAGGCCATGAAGCTTGCATACCAGCTGTGTGTGTGTGTGTGTGTGTGTGTGTGTGTGTGTGTGTCCGTCCTAGAGTGGCCTGAGTGAGTGATTGGCCCTGCTGGACAGCGAAGCCTAGCTGCCAGCTGTGTGTGTGTGTCCTTGAACAGGCCTGAGTGAGTGCTGGCCCCTGCCTTTCTGTGAAGCCTGCCTACCAGCTGTGAGTGTGTCTCCTAGAGAAGGCCTGAGTGACCGCTGGACCCTGCCAGGCCTCGAAGCCTGCCTCCCAGCTGTTTGTGTCTGTACTAAATCAGGCCTGAGTGAGTGCTGGGCCCTGCTACGCCACAAAGCCTGCCTGCCAATGGCATTTGTGTGTCCTAGAGCAGGGCTGAGTAAGTGCTGGGCCTTGCTGGGCCTCAAGGCCTGCCAGCCAGCTGTGAGTGTGTGTTCTAGTGCAGCCCTGAGTGAGTGCTGGGCCCTGCCAGGCTACAAAGCCTACCTAGCAGCTGTATGCATGTGTCCTTGGGCAGGACTGAGTGCGTGCTGGCCCCAGCTTGTCTGTGAAGCCTGCCTATCAGATGTGAGTATGTCTCCTACAGCAGTCCTGAGTGAATGCTAGGCCCTACCTTTCCTCAAACCCTGCCAGCCAGTTGTGTGTGTGTGTGTCCTAGAGCAGGCCTGAGTGAGTGCTGGGCCCTGACAGGCCTCAAAGCCTGCCAGCCAGGGGGTGTGTGTGTGTGTGTGTGTCCCCTATGTTACAAATATTATTAAAAATGTATAATGAATAGAGTGTTGTTAGAACTGCACAGTTTGTATCTTGTACCTGATAAGGAGAAACACCACCAAGGACATCTCGCTAATTTACTATCT
>NW_017728917.1:32312860-32328324 GCF_001723895.1 Crocodylus porosus
CACACATGCCCAGGAGAGGAGGGATAAAAGCCAGCTGAGAGTTTTCCTCGGGGGCAGAGTGGTCTTTTGTCTTCACTCTGACCCTATTTGCAAATATATCCTTTGTGTTACTAACAATGTGTGCCTGAGGAATTATTATTCGTGAGCCTCCAAAGAAACGAACCGTGATTTTCATATCACCTAGATCAGGGCTGAAAGAGTGCTGGGCCCTGCCATGCAGCAAAGCCTGCCTGCTAGCTGTGTGTGTGTATCCTAGGGTAGGCCTGAGTGCTGGGCCCTGCCAGACTGTGATTCCTGCCTGCAGGCTGTATGTGTGTTTCCTAGAGCAGGCCTGCGTGCATGCTGGGCCCTGCCGGGCCGCAGAGCCTGCCAGCTTTGTGTTCTAAAGCAGGCCTTTGTGAGTGCTGGTCCCACCCAGGCCACGTAGCCTGCCAGGCAGCTGTGTGTGTCCTAGAGTAGGCCTCAGTGAGTGCTGTGCCCTGCCAGGCCACAAAGCCTGCCTGCCAGCTGCGTATATGTATCCTAGAGCAGGGCTGAGTGAGTGCTGGGCCCTGCCATGCAGCAAAGGCTGCCAGCTGTGCACGTGTGTCTTAGAGCAGGCCTGAGTGCTGGGCCTTGCCAGGCCATGAGGACTGCCAGCTGTGTGTGTCTCACTAGGGGAGTCTGTTGTTTGGGGCTCTGCACTCCAAGCTGCTGACAGAGAAAACTTGTGATAGTTTCATAGTTTTATAGTAGCTTGGGCCAGGAGGGACCTGAACAGATCATCTAGCCTGACCCCTTGCCACAGGCAGGAATAAATACTGGGTTCACAAGACCCCAGACAGGTGATCATCCAACCTCCTCTTGAATTTGCCCAAGGTAGGGGTGAGGACCACTTCCCTAGGAAGCTGGTTCCAGATTTTGGCCACCCTAACTGTAACATATTACCTTCTGATCTCTAACCTAAACCTATTCTCCATCAGCTTATTACTATTGTTCCTTGTCACCCCAGGTGGTGCTGGGGAGAAAAGGGCTCTACCTATTTGCTGTTGATCTCCCCTGATGAGTTTGTAGGCAGCCACCCCCTCAGCCTCCTCTTGCCAAGGCTGAACAGGTTCAGGTCCCTCAGTGTCTTCTCATAGGGCCTGTCCTGCTGCCCTCTCACCAAGCGGGTGGCCCTCCTCTGAACCCTCTCCAGGCTGGCCACATCCTTTTTAAAGTACAGCGCCCAGTACTGGACGCAATGCTCCAATTGCAACCTAATGAAAGTCGCACAGAGGGGGAGTGTCACCTCTCTGGACTGGCTTGAGATGCATCTTTGGATGTATGACAAGGTATGGCCGGCTTTGCTGGCTGCAGTCTGGCATTGGCAGCTCACATTCATCTTGGAGTCAATAATGACTCCGAGATCCCATTCTGCCTCTGTGATTTCAAGAGGGGAAGTCCCCAACCAGTATGTATGCTGTGGATTCCTTCTCCCCAGGTTCAGCACCCTGCATTTATCTATGCTGAACCCCATCCTATTCTCACCTGCCCACTTTTGTAGTTTGTCTAAATCTTGTTGCAGCCTTTCTCTGCCTTCAAGTGTGTCCACCTTGCCTCACATCTTAGTGTCATCAGCAAGCTTGGACAGCGTGCTTTCCACCCCCTTGTCCAAGTCACTGATGATGTTAAACAGTGCGGGCCCAAGGACCGAGCCCTGGGGTACCCCACTGCTCACATCTCTCCAGGTTGTGTACAACCCATCCACCACTACTCTCTGGGTGTGTCCCATCAGCCAATTTTTACCCATCCAACTGTGTAGGTATCAATGTCGCAGTCGCTTAATTTATTGATGAGGATGGGGTGAGAAACAGTGTCAAAGGCCTTCTTAAAGTCTAGAAAGACTACGTCCATGGAGACACCATCATCCAAGGATTTAGTTACTTGGTCATAAAAGGCAATCAGGTTGGTCAGGCAGGACCTACCTTTGATGGTCCCATGCTGATTGCCCTTTAGCATGCTCTTTCCTGCTGACCCCCACAGATGTGCTCCTTGATGATTCTCTCCAAGATCTTCCCAAGCACCGAGGTGAGGCTTACAGGCCTATAGTTACTTGGGTCCGCCTTCCTCCATTTCTTGAAAATTGGGACCACATTTCAAAATCAGCTGGCTTATAGCAGTACTGGTGGTGGCACCATCACCAGCAGCCATGTCCTCCTCCAAGGCATCCCTCACTATTAGGTGCAGCCTGTGTGCCACACGGCAGATGCCAACAAAGTTGGCATCACAGACAGCCTTCACCATATTGCCCCATTGTCGGTGACCAGGAACCCATGGGTGAGGTCGGCCTGCCCAACAAGCCACCCCTAAACCATGTGGTTCATGGCCCCCATGATCTCCCTTTCCATGTGGGACTCATCCAGCACCTCGGCTTGCAATAGAGCCCGCCAACAGCCTGACTGAGTGCACCAGTGCCCTGTGAGGGAGAGGTAGGCATGACTGCCACCCTGGCTGCTCCAGCTGTTGGAGGTGAAGTGCAAGGCTACCTGCAGCCCTGCCTTGCACAGCTCCTCCCTCAAGTACTCCCTGCATGCTTGATACAGGGAGGGCACCACTGCCCTGCTGAAGGTAATACAGGTCCGGGCACTTTGTAAAATGGGGCCAGAAGTGCTATGAACTGCCTACGCCCTGGTCACTCAATTAGGATGAAATGCTGGTGTGGCAGCACGGCCTCTAGGGGTGCCATGACCTCCCCTAGCACCCCTACCTACCGTGCCAAATTGGGCCCTGAATGCACCCTCTATCTCACCCGCCACATCTTGCTGGTATATTATTAATGGGAGGCTGCCTTCCTTGGCACGGTGCCTGCCTTGCTGTACCGGGACTCTGTCCTACTCCCTGCTGCGCTCTCCGGGGGCCTGGTCAATATCCGCGCCCTCTCCCGGGGCCTGCTCAATATGCTCCTGCCCGCACTGGGGCCCTTGCGCTTCTCGCGCTCCCCGCCTACATTGGGGCCCTTGCTCGTGCTTCTCGAGCCACTGCTCAGGTTGCCAGAGGGGAACTGACCCTGGCCTCAGCCTTCTCTGTTTATAAAGGCCAGGCCCTGCCCCCTGGCAGTCAGCTGACCCAATCAGTTGCCATAGCAACTCCCACCTGCTGCTCTGGTGAGTGACAGCTTAGCCCATTTACTACTATTCAGTAGCAGGCACCCTAGTGCCCTGCTACAGCTGCCTATCCAGAGCAAGCATCTCCTGAATGCTCTGGGTGATCTCACGCCCCTTAGGAACGTGCCTCCCTTTCTGTCCACCTTTCCCCCACTGGCCCGGGTGGCCTGCCTCTGCTTTGGGGGTAAGGGGGCTTTGGAGCAAGCTGGGGACTTCCCTTTCAGCACACTTGCACAGGTGCCAGGCTGAGGAGAAGGAAGAAGGGCAAAGGGGTGGTGCCTCTTCAGATGCAGTAGAATGGCCATGGTGAAGGAGTGTCTCATGTCCTTGTTGTGGCTTATGTGCATTCGGCAGTGGTGGCAGATGGCAAACCTGGGATCATCTGCCACCTCTACACTACACGAATGATCCCACACTACACTACTACCCTGCTTCTGGGTTGAGGGCGATGATCCTGCCTTTTCCCCTTTCTCAGCAGGCTGAGACTGAACAGCAGGAGGAGATGCCTCTGCTGAGCCACTTGTCTCCACAACCTCAGCCTCCTCTGAAGTCCTGCTTTCTGGAGGAGACCTGGGTCTAGGGGAAACTTGAGGGGTGTGGAGCACAAACTCTGATTCCTGCTCAGTGCCCAGAACAGCTTGAGCCAGAATGCTCAGCATTCCTGGTTCCAGCTCCAGCTTCTTCTCTGGCAGTGGGAGGCTCACGCTGAGAGCTGAAATTGGGGTGGAGGATGTAGTGACTCCACTGCTCATGCCCACTTCTGGACTGAGCAGAGGCGGTGCAGGTGTAGACACTGCTCCCACTGCCTGGCTTCCACTGGCAGCACTGATACCATGGCTGCTTAGGAATAGAATGCGTCTTTGTTTTGGACAGGGGGGCTTGCAGCTTTAGTTTTCTCTGAATCCACTCTCCCTCCCCTGCCAGAAGACCTGTCACCTGCCTTTCCAGCACACTTCATATTGATCTTTCCTGTGATGCAAAAGGTCTGTGTGTGTGTGTGACTCCTTTTGTATATCTGTCTTGTTCTCCTGTGAATATCTATTTCTATCTTGTGCTATGAGTGAAATTAATTGTGTGTCTTCTTTGTGGCTCTCACAATATTGTCTATGTTGTGCTGTGAATAAAATTATTCATGTGTTCTTTGTGGCTCTCATGATATTGTCTCATGCTGTGAATGAAATTATTTGTGTGTCTTCATAGTTTCATAGTTAGTAGGGTCAGAAGGGACCTGAGCAGATCATGAAGTCCGAACCCCTGCCATGGCAGGAAAGAGTACTGGGATCAAACGACCCCAGCAAGATAATTGTCTAGCCTTGTCTGAAAGGCCCCCAGGGTAGGAGTCAGCATCACTTCGCTTGAAAGTTGGTTCCAGTTCCTAGCTGCCCTGACAGTGAAGTAGCACCTTCTTTGTGGGTCTCACAGTATTGTCTTTCTTGTGTTGTGAATGAAATTATTTGCATGTCTTCCTGTGTCTCAATATATTATCTGTGTCTTGCTCTTCTGTAAATATGTCTGTCTCCTTCTGCTGTGATTTTTTTTCTATATTCTGTGTCTCTATGCATGTGCGTGCGTGTGTGCATGCATGTGTGCATGGGTACATGCGTGCAAGCAATCTGTGCCTCCCTGCACAGTGATAGATAACACTGGCTGGGAAAACATAACTGTCTCTTTGCAAAGTTTCCAAAACAAGTTTCAAAAAAAAATATTCAAAGAAATAAATTGAATTGCAGTACTACTAATAATTGAATAGAACAGCTAAGCTAAACTAAGCTAAGCTAAACTAAATCCTAACCACTCCTTTAGAACATGAAAATGCAGCAGGCAGGTCTCAGTTGCAGGGTTCCTCTCTCACACAGGCACTGACAGGGAACATGCTGCAAAAGGCAAAGAAGGGTTGGAAATGGGCTTTTATACTTTTTTTAGTCTCAACCCACAGATGCTGCCATTGGAAAGGTAGCCAAGGAGAAATCCTTTTTACTGGCTACCTACAAACATCAGTCTTCCCTCCCCCCTCCCATGCTCCATCACTCCCCCACTCCCCTTCCCTCTTCTACTTGCCTCAAAATAGCCAATGTGAGTCCAAAGCATCCAAAGCGGGTCCAAAGCATTTCAAATGCCCCCGACCCACTCTGGACACCATTACTGGGATCCCACTGTGATTGGAAGTGCCATTTCAGATGCCGAAGGATCTGAAGTGATCCGGATCTGAAGCGGGATCCGAAGACTCGCACAGCCCTAGCATTTAGTTCATATTTATTGTAAACAAGGCTGGTGGAATTTTATGGGTATGAAGGAAGGTACATGAGGTACACAAGAGGCAGCAATACAAATTCTGATGCTCTTTCTATCCTCCCTTCCTCTGGTTTTTAGATCCCCTTCCACTGCTAGTTGCAGGGAGTTCTATCCCTGTTGGTGTGACAAGAGGCAGAAAAAGAAAGAAAGAAAGATAAAATGAAGAGGATGACAACAGTTCCTTCAGGATTCTCTCGACAACAGAAATATTATGCATTATAATTATAGTTGACTTTCATCTTGACTGATATAGACTTATAATATAATAACAGGTAATACTAATAATACAAAGCAACTATTCCAATACTAATATATTAATAAGAGTTTATAGTTATAGTAATATTAACAACGATTTATTAATGGTTAATAATGATTGTAATGGTTCAATTCCTTGTCCTTATTTCAAAGCAGGTAGATAGATTTGGCTTATCACCATGTACACATCACACATCCTGGGCCTCTACCATATAGATATAGGTTTTCCTGAATTTATGCAGGTTGTTTAAATGCAAATTCTCTCTTCTGTGATGAGCATATTTAGACCCAGAATTTGTTATATGCAAGGTAAATTCGCTCTTATGCAACCAGCATAGCCCCCCCATCCCCTCCCCCGCCCAAGCAGGTAAGTCTGTGGGGGAAGGGGAAAGGGCCATGGCCCAACTCACCCCAGACCTAGCTGCAGTGTCCCCAGGAGTGGTTGGCACCAGCTGCCTGCAGCTGCTGGGCTGCACCATGCTCCACCTGTCCCCACTCACCTCTGCTCCTGGGCTGTGCTTTGTGTTAGTGCAGGCAGCTGGTGTTGGCTGCTCCAGCATGGGCTGGAGTGAATGTAGAGAAGTGGAGCCCCAGGCAGCATGGGGCATGGCACTCACCCCAGCCCCAGCTGCAGTGGCCTCCGGAGCAGCTGACACCAACTATATGCAGCAGGGCATGGTGCAGCCCAGGAACAGAGGTGAGTGGGAACAGGCAGAGCATGGTGCAGGCAACTGGTGCTGGCCACTCCCAGGGCCACTGCAGCAGAGGCTGGGGTGAGTTCCATTCCGTTCCCTCTGCTTTGCTGCCTTGTGCAGCCCTGCAAGTGGCACCCCTCCCCCCGCCCCTTCCCTAGTCCCAGCTTCCCTCCCTCCCTCACCACCATGGGAACCTATCCATATTTGTTACATTGTAAAGTGGGTTTGCTTTATGTGAATTCAATTTATGCACCATTCTCTGGGAATTCATTTACTGCATAAATGGAGGGAAATCTGTATAGCCAACATATGATATACACTTATGCTATATAGAGTTCTGGTATATAGACTTATAATTACAGATCAGTTCCTTACAATGAAAAAGCAGATACTGAGTGTAAGGCGGGTGATTATGCGCCCTCCCTGCCTCTTTCCCCATGGGTGGGGCGGGTCAGAGGGAAATGCCCACCTCCTGGTTCAAGCTCCTCCCTAGGTCCCTCTATTCCCATTGAGAAGAGATATATAACCTTCTGCTTTACATCCTACCCTTGCTGAACTTGTATTACTTCCTCCTCTTGGTTGCTGGCCACAAATACTGCTGAAGCTTCTCTTCTGTGTACTACTTGAATTGTGATGGCTTTCTTTGCAGGCTTTGGCCTGAGCATCAGCTTGAGTGTGGTAAAAGTTGCTCAGGTTCTGCAGATCCATTTCATATTATTTTAGCCCTCCTCCTGGCTGCTGGCCCTGTTTGCTAATCAGCGTATTTGGAATTGTAATTAGAGGATTGCTGCTGGCCAAAAGTGTGACATCTTTCTGCTTGGTTGCTAGCCAAGACCTCCAGCAAATTCCCTCCCGGGATCTAGGTAGTAGGCCCAGGTCTGTGGGCTCCTGCCCACTTCTGCACCTCTCTGTTTCACCCTTGTAACTTTGGAGTCATTGTTAGCCACAAAGAAAGCTTTGCTCCTGAGCTGTGAGCACTGCAGTGGCAGGAGCTGAGGCTTCTTCACTGGCTTTGGCCCAAGCATCAGCTCGATTTGCACAAGCTCTGCAGGCCCACTTCATACAATCCTCTCACCCTCCTCCTGGTTACTGGCTATGTCCCTGCAAATTCAGACTGGAGTACATGTCTTTTGACTGGGGGAAAGTTTCTTGCTGGGGAAAACCCTCGCTGCCTTTCACAGTCTTCTCCCCCTCCTGCTTGTTACTGGCCATGTCCTGCATCAGTACGAGCAGGATAAGTTGTGCAAGCACATTGCATTCATTGCTGCAGAGGGCTCAGGTCACAGATGGGACCTTCAACTAAGGAAGCTGGGGCTTGAGTTTCTTTTCTGAATTGCAGAGGCCTTGTTCTTGGTTTCTGGCCAAGACCTCTGCAGTCTGGGTAGCATGCTCTTCACCCCACTTGCCCTCTTCCTTACACTTCTCCATTTCACCCTTGCAACTGTGGAGTCATTGCTAGCCACAAAGCAAGCTGTGGTTGGGAGCCAGGACCACTGCAGTGGCAGAGGCAGTCTGGGTAGTAGACTCTTTGCCCCACTTGCTTTCTGCCTTACACCTCTCCATTCCTTACACCTCTCTGTTGCACCCTTTGAACTTTGGAATCATTGCTGACCACAAAGCAAGCTGTGCTCAGGAGCCATGTCTACTGCAGTGGTAGAAGCTGAGGCTTGGGTTTCTTTTCTGAATTGCAGAGGCCTTCTTCTTTGTTGCTGGCCAAGATCTCCATGGTCCAGGTAGTAGGCCCAGGCCTGTGGCTTTTTGTCCCACTTGCCCACCTCTGTCTTACACCTCTCCATTGCATCCTAGTAACTTTTGAATCATTGCTGGCAACAAAGGAAGCTAAGCTGAGGCTTCTTCACTGGCTTTGGCCTGAACATCAGCTTGATTTGCACAAGTTCTGCAGGCCTACTTCATAGTTTCCTTACCCTCTTCCTGGTTACTGGCTATGTCCCAACAAATTCAGACTGAAGTACATGTCTTCTGACACTCACCCACCACTCTGTCTCCTTGAAGTTTCTGCCTCCTTGAGTTTCTTCTCTGACTTGCAGAACAAAGGAAGATTTTAAATAAATAAATAGAAATTAGAAAGCCACGCCCCCACCTGAGGGAACCCCTCCTTACCTAAGCTTTGGGCCCAGTAAAGATTCCAAAGTTACAATGTAACATACAGTAGCATGGCTGACTCAGCCAGCCAACTGAGTCAGGCCATTCATCTCCACCTGAGAGGGCCCCTCTGCAACCATGCCTGGGAGCCCCCCCTTGATAAAGCCGTCTTCCTGCTGGGACATGTTCAGTAGCCAGGAAGTAGGCCTGTGTGAAAGAGCTAGTATTTACTTCAGATTCAGCTAATTTGGGGACCATGATTCAATTTGGTGATTCAAATCACTGTCCTGAATTGATTCAGCTGCATATCATTCAGAGATTCAGCTGCTGCTGAATCAGTTGAATCTCTGAATTACATGGGCCCATCACCTGCCTGCTATACCAGCCCCACCTGACCCCAGCTCCCAACTATTTGAAAAAAAAAAAAGTCCTCACTCATTGGCTCCTGCCCAGCAGGGGCCAGTCCCTGCTGTCCCAAACTGCCCCATGCTGCATGGGGGGCTTTGCCATGAGCCCTGCCCACTCTTCAAGCCCCCCCACGACTGCCCAGACTGCCCCAGCTCCTGGCTCTTTACAGACATAAAACCCCAGACTCACCAATTGCTGTCTGGCATGGGGGGGTGATCCCCGCTGCCCTATGCTATGTGGGGGGCTCTTCCATGAGCACCCAGAAGCCCTGAAGATGGTGCAGCAGCCAGTGAGTCCAGGTTTTGGGGTTTTTTTTAAGGTCGGGAAGCTGAGGCAGGCAGGGCAGCCATGTGAGGGGTGGGCTGGGAGCGTGGGCAGGAGTCAGAAGTTTCATGGTAGAGCCCCCCATGTAGCGTGGGGCAGTGGGGGGCAGCAGGGATTTGCCCCCTGCCTCAAAGCAGCCTGTGAATTGGGGCTTTTCTTTAGAGCCAGGAGCTGGGCCAGATGGGACAGCAATGGTGAGGTGTGGCTGGGACAGTGGGCAGGGGTTTGAGGTGCCCACTACTTACCAGCATGGAGGTCCAGCTCCCTGCTGCAGCCAGCAGGGACTGTCCAAATTGCTGAAGCTCTCCGAATATTTTCTGAATCAACTCAGAGAACTTTGAATTGATTTGGATCTTTTATTATGTCATGATTCGATTCAGAGTCAGAGATTCATCCACCAAATTAGGCTGAATCTCCTCCAAATTGAATCAGCACCTGAAGCTTCACACAACCCTACTAGGAAGGGGATGCAGGAAACCTCCCGCCATTCCTCTCCCCCATCCACCCACCTACCTGGGGGCCCCTCCCTCCCTAACTAAGCTTTGTTCCAGCAAAGATTCCAAAGTCACAATGTAACAGAGAGTAGCATGGCCCGACTCAGCTAGCCAGCTGAGTCAGGCCATTAATCTCTACCTGAGGGGGCCCCCACCTGGCCTGGTGTCTTCCACCAGAGGGGCCCCCTGGGGGACTGCCTGGGGGCTGCCACCTGAGAGAGCCCCTTTGTGACCATGCCTGCCCCCTTCCCTTAACCCACCTGTCTTCCTACCAGGACATGTTCAGTAACCAGGATGTGAGTGCAGGATGTCTCCTTCTATCCCTCTCCACCCACTCACCCACCCACCTATCTGGGGGCCCCTCCCTCCCTAAGGTTTGTGCCCAGCAAAGATTCCAAAGTTACAATGTAATGGAGAATAGCATGGCCCAACTCAGCCAGCCAGCTGAGTTGGGCCATTCCTCTCCACCTGATGGGGGCCCCACTGTGACTGCGGGGCCCCACCTGAAGGGACCCCTCCCTGGTAACTTAGCTGGTTGAAAAATCCTTTGTGTGGCTAAGTCAGCTCCTGCAATTGGTGTGTCTGTGTGCTGTTACTGGATAGAAGGAATAGTAAAGAAGCCAGAGGCTAACGTGTAATGCAGGTAAGAAAGCCAGTCACTAAAAATTGAAGTGGAGGCATCGGGGTGAGGGATAGGATGGGGTGAGGGGTGGGGAGGGCGATATAGCAGCTCGAGTAAAAGTGCAGAGGTACCAGCAGGGAGTCAGATGTCCAGAAGGTTTTAGTGTCTCAGAATTCAACTGGCTATATTAAGTCCATGAGTTTCTGTACCTACTACCTAGGAGGCTGATGAAGTGAAGTTCATAGGCCCTGCTCTGAAAAGTAGTTGGTAAATTCACCTAACTTCATCACCACAACCGAAGGTGACTTCCTACTAGGGCTGTGTGAGGCTTCGGACAGTGCTTCAGATCTGGAGAAGCTTTGGACACTTTGGCATCCAAAGCAGCATGTCTGGATCAAAGTGTTGGCTTCATTAGGCTTTCCAAAGAAGTTTGGCGCTTCCAAAGCAGTTCAAAGCCACTTCAGAACCACTTTGGAGATCTGGCCATAGGGTATAATGGGGAATCAATGAAATATCTATAACTTTGTTGTGTTTTGTCTGATTTGGATGAAAATTGCAGGGATCATAGCCCCTGCTGGGGGCATGAAATATGCCAAGTTTCAAGAAAATTGGTGCAGGGGTTTGGGGGAGCATGCACCTCAAATTCTTGAAAGCAAAACTCATGCCATGTGTATGTGTTACAACACAGGGGGGTGAAACCTGTAGGGGTGGTGGCTCCTGGTAAGGCCACAAAGCTTGCCAAGTTTCAAGAAGTTTGGTGCAGGGGTCTGGGGGGGAACTGCACCTCAAGCTGCACACAAGCAAAACTCATGCCATGGGTGATGCTGTGTGTGTTAAGGTGTAGTGGGATGAAAGCTTTAGCGATTGTAGCCCCTGCTGCAGCCATGAAGCCTTCCAGCTGTCACGGAGATTGGTGCAGGGCTTCCAGGTTCTGAAGCCCTGCACCTCTAGCTGCTGACAGACAAAACTCATGACCTGGGTACTTGTGCAACTGACTGTCTCTGTCCTGGGTCATGGGAGACACTACTGCAGGCCTGGCTGCTAAGCTACTGTGTTACCAGTTACCCATCAATCATGATTCACTCAAGGACCAGCTCAATACACAGTAGTTAGCTAATGTAGCCAGTTACTTACCATCAATTAACACCTACAAAACCAGACTAAGGAGAGGAAATAATCAATATAGACAATAAACTACTGCAAGACAGAGACAGTCAGTTGCACAAGCACCCATGTAATGAGTTTTGTCTGTCAGCAGCGAGGGGTGCAGGGCCCCAGAACCCCCCTGCACCGATCCCCTTCACAGCTGGCAGGTGTTGTGGCCTCAGCAGGGGCTACTATCCCTGCAGCTTTCATCCTGCTGTGCCTTAACTTACACAGGTTCACCCATATCATGAGTTTTGCTTGTCCGCAGCTTGAGGTGCAGTTCCCCACAAACCCCTGCACTGATCTTCTTGAAACTTGGCAGAAATTTTGGCCTCACCAGGAGCTACCATCCCTGCAGTTTTGACCCCCGTATGTATACACATGACATGAGTTTTACTTTCAAGAATTTGGGGCACAGTTCCCACTGAACCCCTACACCAATCTCTTTGAAGCTTTGCAGACTTCATGCTCTCAGCAGAAGCTACCAACCTGCAAGTTTCATGGAAATCAGACAAAAAACAACAAAGTTATAGATATTTCATTGATTCCCCATTATACCCTATGGCTGGATCTCCAAGGTGGCTCTGAAGCTTGGGAGCCACTTCAGCTGGATCAAAGCAGAAACCCGGTCTGGAGCTCCAGATTGAATCACAGTCATCTGAAGTGGCCAGATCTGAAGCCAGATTGGATCACTGCTGACTCACACAGGCCTACTTCCTACAGCTCAAAACACAAAAGCTGCCAGGAATCTCCAGTACTCCGACAAACTGCACACCAGAATCTATCAAAGATAACAATACCCAACTACCTGTGGAGGCACATTCCTCCCCCAAAAAACACTCTGCCTCTATTGTCTCAGACCTGATCCTGAGGGGAAACAATTTACAAGCCACTTTTCACAGCTGTGCTTATTAACTTCACTTCATCAGCCTCCTAGGTACAGAAACTCATGGAATCAATATAGACAGTGGAATTATGATACACTACAACCTGCCAGGCATCTGACACCCCAGGTACCTCTGCACTTTTCCCTGTGCTGCTACAACCCCCACCCCAGCCTGCCCCTCACCCCCTGATGCCTTCATTTCCATTTTCACTGTCTGGCTTTCTTGCCTGCATTGCATGCCAGGCCAGCATCTGGCTTCTTTACTATTCTTTCCACCAGCAGATACACCAACTGAAGGCATTTACTCAGCCTGATAAAGGGTTTTTCAACCCAAAAGTTGGCATCCCAGATAGCTAAGCTGAGCTCACCTGGAGCCTCACAACTCCACTGCAGCTGGCAAGCCTCAGGCCTCTCAAAGACATAACAGGTCTGGGCTTTCTCCAACCAGGACTGTGTGTGTGCATTAGCTGAAGTATATGGTGCCTCCTACCTGTCTTTCACCAGGGGATCCTCAGTCCTGGCACATATGGGGCTGCCACACTACCAGCAGTCTCACCAGGCCTCCATGACCCTTACAGGGTGCAGTTTTAGTGTTCATGCACAGGACTTGGGGCCCCCTCCTTCCCATAGTCCCAGCTCATTACTCCAAGTTCATCCTGGCACGGGAGCTCAGCAGGAACATTGTTCTCCCTCTGCTGGCTAGGGATGCAGTGAGTGCCCACTCCAGCTCTGAGAGTATTAACTGTTTTTTTAAAAATGAAAAAATGGAATAGGTGCAGACAGAGTGAGGAGGGTGGCACTCACTCTGTCTGCACCTGGACTTGGGGAACCCCGGCAGTGAGAGGTTCTCCTTCAAGAACACCAGCTGCTCCACCAAACCAAGATCCAAGCAGGTGAGGTCAGGTGTCACAACATCCCCAGTGATGCTGAAAAACCTCTCACTTGGAACACTGGTCGGTGGACAGGATAGGTGCTCATGTGCAACTATGGCCAGATCCAGCCACATCTGGCTGTGGCTTGCCCATTAGGCCAAGGGGTGGCACTGCAGTGCCTCCACATCCTCAGTAAGATAGGCAGCCACCAAGCGCTACCTGCCTGATGATGAGGTCTGGTGCTTCTGGAACCCACCATAGAAGCCATGTCCTTGGCCCACATTGGCAGTGCCTGTGATGGGGGAGGAGACTGGCTGGTGGATGGCATGCTGGCATGGAACAGTTGATCCCCCTCTTCCACGTACTCCTGTTTCTGCCATTCTGCCTCCCTGACTCTCCACCAGCACCTCCATCCTGGTTCAGGGTTTGGCTGCTGCATACACTGCCCTTCACCCTCAGGTCACACATGGTGGCCGGCGTGTGGGCCATACTCGACCACAAGAGATCAAGCCATTCCCTGAGGCCCTCCTTCAGCCACCTCACCAGTACTTGGATGTCTGGTGTCAGTGGCTTGCCCCATCCAGGAACATTGAACCCCTGGAAGTTCTCCATTGAACTCTAAAGTTCCCTCATTTTGGGAAGGCCGTTGGCAACACTAAGGGTCTTGGTGGCTTTGAGAAAGGGCTTGAAAACTGTGCTGAAATCGGGAAAGGGGGACAGGATCCCCGATGGTCACAGTGAGCTGAGGTTGTACGAACAGGTGGGATTAGCGGCGGTGGAGTCTGAATGGCACACAATCGTATGATTTCAAACAAAGTGGTTTATTTAACTTACGCTTTGATGGCAAAAGTGCAGGTAACTTCTTCGGTTACAGTATAACACAAAACAACACAGGGGTCTGTCGGCCCACGAGGTTCCCCAATGAGCCCTTGCTATCTACCCCTAATGGGATAGGTGAGGCTGCCCGTTGGATAGTCTCAGGGCTGGTCGACAGCTCATGTAGGGATAACAATAACCAACAAAACTGTAACGTTGTGGTGCCAGTTCTAAGCGGCCGAATGGATGATCCAACAGTGGTGAGTGAAGCCGAGGTTGGATGCCAGGTAAGTCGTGGTCATGGTAGGTGGGTTAGCGCAGAATCGCGGTCGAGGTTGAGAGCCAAAAAGTCCAAGAATCCGGAAAGATCAATGCCGTACGAACGAAACGCAATCAGAGATGCAGCGAGAATCCCCACTGGAAGAGATCGATAGGCTGCGAAGCCTAACTGAGGGACAGTCCCTGGACCCCCAGCCTCTGTCCTCAGCTGAACCGATCTCCTTCCCCAGGGAGGGGCTCACTAACTTTTTATATCAATTTAGTGACCAATCAAAATGTTCTTTCCACAGAATTTTCTGGTCTTATTACATCAGGCAGTCAGTGGACTGATCATGCATCTGACTGGGTTCTGTGAGAGAGTTTCATAGTTTCTAGGGTCATAAGGGACCTGAGCAGATCATCTAGTCCGACCCCCCGCCATGGCAGGAAAGAGTACTGGGGTCAAATGACCCCAGCAAGATGTGAATCTAGCCTCCTCTTAAACACCCCCAGGGTAGAAGCCTGCACCACTTCTCTTGGAAGCTGGTTCCAGACCCTAGCCACCCTGACTGTGAAGTAGTGCCTCCTGATATCTAACCTAAACCTACCCTCTGCCAGCTTGCGACCGTTATTCCTGGTCACTCCTAGAGGTGCTCAGGGGAACAGTGACTTCCCCAATGCCTGCTGGTCCCCCCTGACTAGTTTATAACAGGCCACAGGATCCCCCCTCAGCCTTCTCTTTTGGAGGCTGAACAGGTTCAGGTCCCGCAGCCTGTCCTCATAGGGTCTGCCCTGTTGTCCCCTGATCATACGAATGGCCCTCCTCTGGACCCTCTCCATGCTGTCCACATCCCTCTTCAAGTATGGCGCCCAGAACTGGACTCAGTGCCGCATAGAAGGGGAGGATCACCTTTTTGGACCTCCTCGAGATGCATCTGTGGATGCATGCCAAGCTGCTGTTGGCCTTCCTTACTGCCTCCCCACACTGCCGGTCCATGTTCATCTTGGAGTCGATGACCCCCAGATCCTTTTCTGCCTCTGTGCTGACAAGAGGGGAGTTCCCTAACCTGTAGATATGGTGCCGGTTGTTCCTCCCCAAGTGCATCACCTTGCACTTGTCTGTGTTGAAACCCATGCTATTCTCGTCCGCCCACCCTTGTAACCTGTC
>NW_017728917.1:32328424-32362164 GCF_001723895.1 Crocodylus porosus
CACTAGGTCCAACAAGGCATCTCCCCTGGTGGGGCTGTGCACCTCCTGGGTTAGATGGAGGTCCTGCACTCTGGCCAAGAACCTACGTAAGCATTCAGACCTGGCTGACTGTTCTTCCCAGCAGATGTCCGGGAAGTTCAGGTCCCCCATGACTACCACATCCTTAGCATTCACTACCTCTGTGAGCTGATCCAAGAATTCCTGGTCAAGCTCTTCTCCCTGGTTGGGAGGTCTGTAGTAGACTCCCATCATTAAGTTTCTTTCCTCTTGACTGCCATGTACTCTAACTGAAAGCACTTCAGAGTGCCCCTCCCCTGACTCCTTGCTAATTGACGAGGATGTGTATGAGTAAGCATGCGTGCAAGTGGAAAGTAGGTCAGACCTGATTGACAGTCCCTCAGGTCACTCAGGGGGCACGTGTTGGGTGAGCCTTGGAATTTTACTCTCATAGACATCAATGCGCATATCAGTTTTTAACTCTTCTGTGTTGTCAGCACTCATAACTAAGATCTTTCCACGACAAAAACCACCAAGATCTGGGAGATGTTATCCCACTCAGAGGGGCATTGATCCTAATCTCCCTGAGCAAGGCCATC
Source organism: Crocodylus porosus (assembly GCF_001723895.1). Lineage (NCBI taxonomy): Eukaryota > Metazoa > Chordata > Crocodylia > Crocodylidae > Crocodylus > Crocodylus porosus. The sequence continues at coordinate 32,329,021 of NW_017728917.1, forward strand.
TCATGGTGGGCTTCTGTTGCTCCACCAGCCTCTCAAGCATCAGGGACCAGCTTGACCTTATTGGCCCTATTATTGGTGACCATGAACCTGCAGGTGAGCTCACCCTGCCCAGTGAACCACCCTTGCGCCAAGCAGTTCATGGCCCCCATGATCTCTGTTGCCATGTGGGACTCATCCAACACCTCAGCTTGAAGGAGAGCCCACTGATGACCTGATTGGTCACACCAGTGCATTGTGATGGAGACGTTGGGATGATCACCAGCCTGGCTGCTCCAGATGTCTGAGGTGAAGTGTAAGGCCACCTGTGGGCTTGCCTTGCGCAGTTCCTCCCTCAAGTACTCCCTGCATGCCTCATACAGGGAGGGGAAAACCTTTCTGCTGAAGGTGGTGTGTGCAGGCACTTGGTCCGATGGGGCCACAAGTGCCATGAGCCACCTGAACCTTGGCTGTTCAACTAAGGAAAAGGGCTGACCTTCAACAGCAAGCATCTTCCCTATGCTCTGGGTGATCTCACTTGCCCTTGCAACATGCCCCACTTTCTGTCCACCTTTCCTACATTGTTCCAGGGTGGCCTGCCCCTGCTTCATGGGGACAGGGGCTTTAAAGAAAGAGGGAAACTTCTCTTTAGGTACACTCCCACTGGTACCAGACTGAGAAGGAGCAAGGGCAATGGGTTGGTGCCTGCAGAGATACATCAGCATCCCCATGGTGCTCATATGTTTTATTCCCTTGCCCCAGCAAGTGTTAACTTAAGGTGCTAAATGGACTTTTGAGTGGCATGAAATCCCAGGTCACGCAAACACAAACACAGTTGTGTCGACATGAAAAGTTTTACAACAGCATATAAGGGGATGGGTAGATGAAGTAATATTTACCATTTAGGTCCCTCCCCCAGAGCACTGAGAATGGAAGGGACCTCAGGGCCAGTTGGCAAACACTGGCAAGCTACAGATGTCATTCTCCCCCCTCCCTTGCCTCACTTCATCTTTACCTGCAACCCCAGCTTCAAAACACCTTCAAAATACAGAAATATCTTTGAAAAGTTTCAACTTGTTTCATTTAGTTTTGAACATATCAACATGTCTCCTGTTTTGTTTTGGATTCAGAGTTTCAAGCATCAACATGCTCTAAACACAACTGAAATGAAATGGTGGTCAAAATTTTGCACAGCCCTACTAAGCACATGCAGTTGGCTAAGCACTGGCCAGGCATATGCACATCTACAGACATATGCCTGTTTGCATAAGTGTGTGTAAGTCAAGATAATGTAGCTGGCCAGGAACCCATGATGAACAGGTGTTAGACACTGTAGGGACCTCTTATATTTTAGCACAGTAGCCTACTAGGTAGGGCACTTGCCCAGAAGGTAGATTCTACACCCTCCCTACACAGAAGAGGTTTGAAATAGCATTTTTGTGATTTCCTAGCATGGTGCTCTAACCACCATGCCCCAGGGTAGGCATTATCTAGTCCCCACTTCAGCGATCTTTTAAAGGGTGAGTAGCACCACCATTTTAGGCAAATGAGGGAAATATGTGGATCCAGAAAGAAAAGAACAAATTTGCAGGTATATGCTTCTTTAAGCAGAAAGGGCTCCTGGGTTGTAGCCTGGACCCTTACTTTTAGTGGGCCAGAAACTTCCCAATGTACTTCTTTCCATCCATTTTGTCCAAGCACTACTACATACAAATTACTGTGGCTCAGGTTCAAAAGGAGTGTTAGGAAGGGCACTATATAATGCCTAACTTGTGGGGTGGTTAGAGCACTATGCTCCAAAATCAGATGCATGCAGGCTCAAGGTCCTTCTGGGGGAAGGGCATACACAATCTCAGGGCATGTTTACAGGTGCTGGGGGGGGGTGTTTTAAGGAGAGTGGCTCAGACAACCTCTCTAATTCAAGCTGCACAAGTTCTCATGTATCAGCATCCGCATGCTTCAAAACAGCCATGGGGGTGCTTTAACTAAAGCTCATTCAACCACTGTTTTGAAGGGCAGGGACACTGGTACATGAGATGTGGAGGCTGGATGGAGTGCATTAAACTTGATTAATCAGGTCTGCTGTGAAGCACTGCAATCTCAGCATGTCAGAGCAGCCTCCTGGCACATCTCCAGACACCCTCAATTTCCAGCTTCCTGCGCAATTGTCATAACCACTGAGATATTGTAGCTACAACATGGTAGAGCCCATCTTTATGATTTCTCTGCGCAGTGCTTTAATCCCCTTTCACCTCTGCCCTTTTTGGACTGATATGCATACTGGCCAAAGCAGTGCACAGCCTACTGTGAATATTATTTCTTCACACACACCATTAGTATCAGCTTTGCAGGGGAAATAGAATTATAATCTGTCAACATGCTGTAGCAAAACCCCCAGTTTTTCTTTTTTTTATTATTTATCTTAAAATGCGTTCCTTCCCCTTCCCCAACCATTTCTGACTTTTCTCTCCCTCTCTATTCCCTATAGATAAGTATAAGTGAGATCAAACTTAGGATAAGCTTTAAACTCTTTTATTTTGGTAGCAAATTTTTGGTTTTGGATAGCCATTGTTTCATAAGTATTAGGTTTGCATTAATTTTACTGTTGTATATTGCATTATTATCATTTTTGTATTGACTTTTATTGTTTCATATGGATATTGTATGGTTTAGGCCTGTGTTTGTAAGTGAACTAAAGTCATGTCAAGTTTTCATTTTATATATCAAGCCTCCATCTTCTGTCCTGTGCCTGGGCATCCCATGTTGCAACAATATGATTCATTGTACCCCTCCCATGTAAACTGGTTCCCCGATGAATGAGAATGATTGTGAATGATTGAAATACAATGGTTCAGGCCTCTACTGAATGGCCTGTAAGGACCAAGCCATCACCTCACATTGATTCATCCAGGAACCACAGACCTCATCCAGGAACAGAGACAAGACCAGCCTTTGAAAGACAAAAGACCCTGAAAAACCAGCAACTCTCACCATTACAGACACCTGAAACTGCCCATCCCTGCATGGAGCACACATGCTTAGTATGCTAGGAGCTGACCCTTGCCTGGGCGTGCCTCCTGTCACTAGGGTCACACAAGGTCTGCACCTATAAAAAGGGGCAGTGGAAACAGACCCAGTGGGACACTCTCTCTCCATCTGGACCAGCACCATGCCACACCACCTATCCACCCAGAGGCCCTGCCAGCAACCCCCCTCTGGACAGCTTCTACTGGAAAAGGACCCCTTTCCAGCCTGGATAGGTAGATATTACCTGCACACCTCCTCCTACACTTTGGACTCTCTGTCTCTCTCTCTCCTCTCCTGGACTTTAGTGGACTTCAGCCCCTGCACCAAGCCTGTCTAACCCCTGCTGCCATTGTGTGTGTTGGGGGGCGAAGGTACAAGGGAACCAATTTGGCATTGTGTCATTATCTCCCCTGTTCAATAAAACCACTGTCACTTGCAACCCCGAATTGGGTCATGTTTTACTGAATCCCAGTCCCTTCCTTATCTTAAATTCCAGTCTCATTCTCTCTCTCTCAGCTCCAGTTCCCACCCTCTGTGCTAGTTTCCTGATCTCCTCCCAATTTCATCTCCCCTTTTCTGTCACCTCTCAGCCTCTCCTTGCTTTTCTGCTATCCCTGCTGCTTTTCCTGTGATTTTCTGCTGCCCCTCTCTCTGTTTTCAGGCTTCCCCCCCTGCACCTGCTGTAATTTCCCCCCTGCAGTTTCCCAAGTCCTATTAGCTGTCCTGCAGTTCTCTCCAGCTCCTAGCACCTACTGCCGCTCTCTGCAACTTCTCTAGCTGCCCTGGAGCCATCCTCTGGCTCCCTACACTCAGAGCCCCTCTTTAACACCCACACTTTCCCTTAGGCACATTTACTGTGCAGTACGGAGGTGCATGTGCAGATGGGTGCCTGTACTGCACAGTAATTTCAGTTACTGCACAGTAAATGTGCACATGTATATGTAACCACTGAGTCAGGGACAACTCATAGGGGGTGTACACATGTGCCACCCCCTCCCACCACCACCAAGAGTGCAGGCAGTGTCTGTGGGAGCTCTCTTGCTTATGGCCACCACATTCCCACCGCTTCTGCCACCAGGCTTTTGCCACTGCCCTGCCACCACAGCCACAGGAATTAAAAAAAATACTTATTTTCCTACTTGAATTAGAGATAGATAAAATGGGAATAAGTGCTTGGATACAGTAGCTCCCGAGACCATCCAATAGAGTTTTCAATTCTCATTAGGAAGCACATTCTGGGTGGATCTACACATGCAATTAATGGGATACTATAGCAAAACCCCCAGTTTTTCTTTCTTTTTAATTTTAAAATGCATTCCCTCCCCTTCCCCAACCATTTCTGACTTTTTCTCTCCCTCTCTATTCCCTATAGATAAGTATAAGTGAGCTAAGAAATAAGATAAGCTTCAGAATTTTATTTTGGTAGCAAGTTGTTTTTGTTTTGGGTTTTTTTCTTCTTTATTTCAAATAAATGCCATGTTATGGATATCCACTGTTTTATATTTGTATAATTATTATGTTTATATTGATTTTTTTACTGTTCGATGTTACTGTTTTACTGATACTATGTGACTTAGGTCTACATATGTAAGTTAGCATAAGTCATGTCAAATTTCCATTTTTTTTGTCAAGTCTTCATCTTGTGTCCCCTACCTGGGCATACCCTATTGTAACTCTGTCCTAACAGTGTGACTCATATTTACCCCTCCTATGTAAATTAGTTCCTGAATGAATGGGGATGAATGGGGGTGCTTGAGAGACAATGGCAATAGGTCTAAAAATAGCTCCCTCTGAATGACCAAACCATTAACTCAATAACCCAGCCATCACCCTGCATTGACCCTCCCTGGCTCAAGGTTTGGAAGACAAACACTGCTGCAGAAACCACCCAACCCACCATTACAGACACCTGAAGCTGCATGTCCTGACCTGGAATGCACATGCTCAGTGTACCGGTGCTGGCCCTTTCCTGGGAAGGTCCCCTGCCACTGGGGTCATAGGAGGTCTGCCCCTATAATAGGGGGCAGTGAAGATAGACCCAGTGGGAATGCCATGTTCCATCTGGACCAGACCAGCTCCACATCATGCCTCCTATCCACCCCAGAGGCTCTGCCGGTGACCCCCTCTGGACAACACTGAGCTGAAAGAGACCTTGATTGGCCATCGAGGATCAACTTTCAGCCTGGGATAGGTGGATATCACCAGCACACTTCCTTCTACAATTTGGATTCTCTCTCTCTCTTCCTCTAGCTGGACTTCAGCCCCTGCACCAAGCCTCTTTAAACTCTACTGCCAGTGTGTGTGCATGTGTGTGTGTGGGTGCAAAGGAACTAATAAGATATTGTGTCACCATCTGTTCCTGTCCAATAAACCCACTCTTAATTTAGAATCTGAGTTGGGTTTTGTCTTAATGATCTCCCAGCCCTACTCCAGTTCCTGTTCTCTGCCCCTCTGATCTTCCTCCCGTGTCTCTCTCTCTGATCTTGCCCTCTCCCTCATCCCAGTCTTTTCCTGCCTTCTCCCCTTGATCTTTCCTGTCTCTCTTTCTGTTCTTCTACTTCCCATCTCTGCTCTGCTTCCTCTGTGATCTTTCTCTGTTCCTAGCTTTCCATCTCTGCTCCCCAGAGCCCTCCTCACAGCTTACTGATCTTGCTGGATCCCTTATCTTGCATCTGGCATTTCCTGTGAGTCCCTGAAGCCTCTCCAGCTGCCCCTTAGAACCCCTGAAGTCCCTGCCAGCAGCCAGAGCCCTTCTCTGACTCCCAGCACACGGAGCCCCTCCTCCCAGCTTACTGATCTGCCTGGAGTCTCATCTCCAGGACCTGCAGTCTTCTCAGCATGCCCCCACCAGCATTCCAGAGCCCCCTGCAGTACTATGGCCTGCCTCCAACTTCCCTGCAGCCCTCCAGCCTGGCTTCAGGTCTCTCGACCCAGCCCTGGCACTTCCAGCACTGCCTCACAGTTTCCCCAGCAGTTGGAGCCCTTTCTCCAGATCCCAGCACTGGCCATGCCTCCCTCATAGCTTCCTGAGATCCCCAGCAGTCCATCTCCAGCACCCAGTTCCCCTTTGCCACTCCAGTTCCCCCCAGCCTCAGTTTCCCTCTCCCTACCTTTTGGCTCCCCTGCAGCTCCAGCTCTGGTCCCAGCCTATGTGCCGGCTTTTCTCTGGCATCGCTCCCATGTTCTCCAGGCTTTGGGCATTGTCCTTTAATCAATTAACCTCAATTAACCTAGAGTAACCCCATGCCTCAGTTCCTCAGCCAGCTTCTCTCTAATTTACCAATTTGAATCCCAGTTCCAGCAACTTTCAGTCCCTACACTTTCTCTCTCCCACCTTAACCTTCCCACAGGGATCTCAAGTACCCCAAGCACACACATACACACACCATACCACCCAAGTTAGGAACTCACCTGTGTGAATGTGTAGGTGGGTAGTATGTGTGTGAACTGGTGAATATGTGTATATATGTGTGTGTGTGTGTGTATATATATGTGTCTGTATATATATCATTGTGTGCATGATATATGAATTAGTGATCCATCTACGTGTACTGAGTGTGTGGGTATTGACTGATTGTTGTCTAATTTTTGGTGTGTATAGTGTGTGTGAGCTTGAATTGGTAATAGGTGTGTATGTGCCTAGGCTGGTAATTTTGGATGTGTATGTATGCCTGAGTTGGTAGTGTGCACCTAGTGTGTGTGCATGCACCTAATTGATTTTTGGGTGTGTGCATGTGCAATTGTACACCATGCTCTCCTGTCTAACAGCACAATATTGAGATCCTAAGCATTGACCTGACCCCACAGGGCAACAACACAATTTACTTCAGAACAGTTAAAGCTGGAGTAGACTGCTCCCAGTATCAGCATCTACATATTTACTCAGGACAGAAGCAATTTAAGCCAGGCTGAAGCTGGCCTCCAGCTGACTGGGCTGACTGGGTGCAATTCCCCCTCTCCCCCCTCCGGTTAGTGTTTTCATGTGCATTTCAGTACAGTTAATTACTCTGCCATAAGATAGTACTTTCCCAACTACTAGCTTACAGTAGTGTTAATTAGTTTACTGCACCCTAATACTGGGGGACATGTAGATGTTGACACTTTACTATGGAGCTAATTAATCTACTCCACTATAACGTGCACATGTAGATGCAACCTTTGGGCATGTCTACATGTGCAATTAAGGTGCAGCAATAAACTCCCATGCACACTGTTTGAATGTGTGCCCAGGGCCACAGCGTGTTGAGCCAGGTTGGAGAAGCCCTGGCTGGCATGGGGCCCTGGGGGTCAGCCTGCCAGCCAAGGGCTGCTCCCCCTGGTTCAATGTGCTACTGAGGGTCTGTCTAGGGCATGAGGGTGCTTCAGAGCATGGTTAACCAGCAGGCAGCCCCTGCACTAAAGAATTCTCATGCCCCAGCTGGCCCCATCACTCTATACATGTGTTGCTGCACACTAGAAATCTTCACAGCAGGGTAGTACTTTTATTTATAAGTGGAGTGAATATCTTACTATGGCCTAATAGAGCCACTTGTATAGATGCTGAGATGTTTACTGTGGAGTTAATTAGGCAGCTCTGCAGTAAACAGTTCATGTAGACACGTGCTCTGTGAATCTATTTCGTAAAGATGTGCTTAAAATCTAGGATCCAATTTATCCTCAGGACAAGCAGGCACAGATTCCATCTCAAGTGTGTTTGCTTGTACCCAAGCTGAAATTGGTCTTGAGGTTTTTGCAATTATATAGAATTTTAATGAACTGTTTTTTGGCGGGGTCAACACACAGCAGAAAAAATGTGTTTAAATCATGTAAACAACAGACACTTTTAAGTCTTCATATAAACATTTATTAAGTGATAAAAACTGTAATTATTATAAAGTGCTTATATTAATGAAGTGCTGTAGAACTCTGCTGTACAGAAATAAGGTTTCACATTGGCTAGAAGTGTCCAGAGGAAGGAATTATGTTCTGTTATTGGCTGAACTCAGCTTTACAAACACCATTTTCTAATGCATTTTTTTAAACGTTGTATTTCAACATCTTCTAAAAATTTTTTTTTTTTGCTCTGCTAAAGTGGTCTAGATGCTGGTTGTCATGGAAATGGTACCATCTCAAAAAATTCTCTCTTGCTTGATTTATCTTCAAACTGCATACACTCTTTGCCTACTCAAGAAACCAGTGTTTGTGGAGATGGTATAAAAAATCAGGACAGCTGTGGGTTTTCTAAATATTGAATAGCCTTTAGGTATGTAAATGAAATACATTTTTAAATTAAGCTGTTTTGTATATAATTATATTTGACTAAACTAGACATAGATTCCAAAACTTTTAAAAGCTGTGTTTGGAGGGAGAAACGAACGATACAACTGTCTTATCCCTCAGTTGAAGTCCCTTTATAATTAACCCTCTTGTCTCACTGGCTCTCTGTAATTCTCTTTATTTATCTCTCATAGATGATGACAATATTCAGAGGGGTTATTATACTAATCTGATAACACCTCTACAGCTTAGGAAAGGTAAAAAGATTATGAACAATTCTTACCTGCCTAAAACAAACACCCCTCTGATGTACAATTCTATACTTGATGGTAAACAAAAAAAATAATGTACCTTTCTCCATTACAGTAGGTATATTTCGATTTGCCTTAGGCAGGACATCAACTAATCAGCCATTTGAAACATCTTTGGGAGCTGAACTGAAAATGGCAGGTTTTGCTTCAGCAGTCAAGTTGTTACCATTCCAGGACCACAGAGAATATTACAAACTACTCAGACAAGAGGGAAGAGGCAGTAAACATCACTGAGGCAAAAAAACCATCCAACTTCTGTGCCTTATGTGAGTTGAGCCTGTGGGAGCCAATTAGCTTAGAAAGTGAGGAATATTTGGTGATGGTTCATCTTTAAGGACTGCATTCGTTTTCCAGAGCCAACCAAATGCCATATATTCTTCCAAGCTGGAGCTTTTCCTCCTCTCTGCAGGTACCAAATGGATCAAGCTTGTCAGTTCAATTCCTTGCTATTCAGCCATTTTTTATTTCTCAGTTCAGCTGCTCATTGGTCATCGCCAACATCCAGAGAAAAGTCAAACTCCAACATTCTAGCTGTGCCAGTGGAGACCATAGCACTCTAGCATGTAGGAAGAGGTCTTGCCCCTAGGGAACAAAGAGGTGTTGCTTACACTTTTTTCATTCTCCCTTCTTCAGGAGTACTGGCAGAGTGAGAACAGCTTTAAAATTCACTTTGGAGGAAACTTAGGTGCCAATGTAGGTAACTGGAGACTTCAGTGAATCATCTTATCTTTTGGCTGTCTTATCAATGTTGATTCCACTGAGTGCCAGCATTCCCTACCATTGGAGGTTGGTTACTGTGGCTCTCTGCTATAATAGAAGTGTAGGGTGTTTTGTCACTGTTGTCCCCTTGCCAGAAGAGCTTAACCCAACTGCAGTAAATAAATAAAGAACAACCTTTAAAATAAAGCTGGGGGAAAACCAACATGTGTGGATGAGTACATGGTTCATATTGATGTATTCTCTGCCTCCAAAGACATAAAAAAAACTCTCTTGAACCTCCCAAAACTTATAGGAAAGAGGGAGATAGGGTTAATGTAAACCATAGGAAGGAATAGCCAGAGTAAATGATTCTCAAGAAACAAACAGGCAATACCCGCTTAGCGCTCTTAATTCATTCCAGAAAAACTGAGCATTAAGTGGAACCATGCTAAGTGAAACCCATTTCCCCATAGAAATGAATGTAAGTAGAGAATAATTGGTTACTGCCTGCCCCGCCGCCACCTCTCCCCAATCCCCCACCTGCCTGCTGGCACTCAAGCCGCAAGTACCAGCCCGGGCCTCTGATTCCACTGAGCACTACAGTGAAACTGGCTGAGCGCTCAGTGAAATCAGGTATTAATTCTAAATGAGGGCTATAGCGAAATAGCGCTAACTGAAATCATGTTAAGCAGGGGTTGCCTGTATATAAAAATAGGTAGTTAGTACATGTTTAAAAGTATAAACACTTCTATACCAATGCCAGAAGTATAAGAACTAAGTTGGGTGTACTAGAATGTTTGATATTCATTGATTATATTGACATAATAATCTTCTCTTAAAACTGCTGTAGTGACAAAGTCATTTTCAGGTGAAAATCTGCATAGGAATGACAGATTAGTTTGTATTGGTGGGGGAGTGGCACTTTACATTAAAGTCAGCTTTAAATCAAATACATAGAAATTTTACTTGTGAAGAGAGGTACCATTGAATATCTATAGGAATTTGGGCATCTATACATGAGCAGTGCAGCTAGTCCGATGCTCTGTAAATACAACACATTGGAGCAGGCTTGATTAATGGGAATCTGCTAGAGCATGGTAATTATCACACTCCAGAAGACTCCAATGTCTCATGTAACCCTGCACTGAAAAATGGTGCCTGGGATGCTCTAACTAAAAGTTGCTTAGGAACGACATTCCACGCTGAAAAATGGCAGCGGGGGATGCTGATACATGGGATGCTCTGGACTGTTTAATTAGAGCTGCTCTAATTAAAGTGTCCCACTTACCCCCATCCCCTGCCCCCACACATGTATAAATGCCCTCAGTGCCTAATCGGAAGAATTTATTTTGGGGATTATATTGTCAACCACTTTACCAGGATGGTGGCAGTGAGCAAGACATGCTAAAGAAGATCAGAAAGGCTGGAAAAGCAGAAAACACAGTAACATCAGGTGATTTTAATTATTGCCATATAGATTGGGTATAAAACTCACATCAGGATGAGATGCTGGGCTTAAATTTCTAGGCACCACAAAAGGCTGCTTTTGGACCAATTAGTCCTGGAACCCATAAGAGAAAGGACTGCTCTAGATTTCACCCTAAGAGGATTCCAGGATTTGCTTTAATGCGTAACTTCTGTGGAGCTGTTCTGCAATTGTTAACACAATGTACTTAGATTGAATATCTTTGGGGGGGGCAGTAAAAACGTGGGGGGGAGTAGACACACAAGGAAATCTGCCACATTAGCATTTAACTTCAAAAATGAAACAACAGAAAAATGAGTGTTAGTTTAAAAAAAGAGAGAGATTGAAAGAGGCAGCAAAGAAGTTTGAATGCAGGTTGTTGAAAAAATAATGGAGACACAAATTAAATGCACACTACTGATAAAAAAAAGTAATTAGCAGACCAAAGAAAAGCCAGTTTGGTTAAATGGGATAGTAAAATATGCTATTAAAGCAAAAAGATATCATTGAGAAATGGAAGACATGTCTGCATAAAGAAAACAGTAGAGACCATAAATTCTGGCAAGGTCAATGTAAAATTATACGAAGACAAGCAGAAAGTTATTTTAAGGAGCAACTTGATAGAGACATCACATATAATAATAAAAATATTTTTCAATACAGAAGGAAGCCTGCTAAGGATTCATGGGGTCTGTTGGACAATCAGGGAATAACAGGATCACTCAATGAGGGAAAAGCTGTGGCAGAGAAGCTAAATCAATGCTTTCCTTCAGTTGTTAACTTGGAAGACATTGGGAAGAAGTCCTAATTAGGCAGCTCCACAATAAATGTGTAGACCACGGGTAGGCAATGTTTTTTGGCTGGAGTGCCGAAAAACCCACAATGTCTACCTTGTAAGGTACCAAAGTGCTGGCACACCACAAAAACAAAACTGGGGTGAAGGGGGTACATGGCGGGATGCACTGCATATTTAATACAATTAATGATCTTTAATGTTGCTTTTTTTTTTTTTTTTTTACAGTAAATAGAGAGCTGGTGTCAGGCAGGGAGTGGGGCCTGCCCAAGGGCTCCACTACTTAGGCCAAAGCAGGGGTCTCAGCACTACCAGAGGTGGGGCCCAGCTGGCCCACACTGCTCTGTGGGGATGGGGTGCAGCCACCCTGCCCATGAAGGGATGCTATCTGGCTGGGGCAGATTGCTGGGCCCAGGGAGCTCCCTGCTTTTTCTCTGTGCTAACTGGGTACAGTGCGAGTGGGAGCTGCAGCTTCAGGCTGTTCCCCAGGATCTGGGAACAGCTGCCACAGCTGGTGCTCAGGGCTGAGCCAGCAGGGAGCCTGGAGTGCAGTGGCTCTGTGCAGTGCCTACCCCAATTCTGGCCCCTTGAGGGGAACTGCAGGTGGGCAAGGCTGGGGCCTAGGCAAGCTGAGGCCACCACGGTGGCTGTTCCCAGGCTGCAGGGGGCTCCTGCAGCCAGGATTCTGCACCAGGGACAGCTCTGTCCTGCCTGCACTGTGCCCAGCATGCAGGGACGCTGATCCTTGAGAGAGAAGCCCCCCAAGCCCAGCATCCTGCCCCACCAAGGTAGCATCCCCACATGCACAGGGTGGCTGTGGCCCATCCCTGCCAAGCTGCATGGGCTGGACCATGCCCCACCATGGGTGTCGCTGGGCACCCTCACCTTCCCACCCACCACAGCTCAGGACTGTAGAGCCCTAGGGCACCCCTCACTTCCTGCCCAGACCCCACTGTCCTAAGAGCCAACCAGACTGGCTTGCCCATGGTGCCATCCCCCACACCGCCCAGACCATGTCCTGACTGCCCAGCCCCAGCACTTGGCACCTCAGTGCTGCCTTGGGTGGGACAGGGTGTCTGCCTGACTGGCCAGCTCCCTCCAGGGGCCAGCCAGGCTGGAAGATGCAGCCTGGGAGCAAGGGGTGGAGGCAGTAGAACACAGACAGCATCCCTGCCTGTGTTCTTCTGGCTCCACCCCAGTGCCTGCCTTGGTGCTGGGACTTGTGCCTGCAGCAACTTAAAAAAACAACCCCCTCCCCCAATTTCTTTGCATGCCTCTTGGTGTGCCTCTAACAATGTCTCTGTGTGCCACTAATGGCATGTGTGCTGGGGGTTGCCAACCCCTGGTGTAGACACGCACTCTGTGAATCTATTTGGTAAAGGTCTAGTTAAAATCTAGGATCCAGTTTTTCCCCAGGACAAGCAGGTGCAGATTCCATTGCAAGTGTATTGGTTTGTACTTAGGCTGAAATTGGCTTTGAGGTTTTTGCAATTATAAAGCACTTTACTGAAATGTTTTTGGGGGGTTCACACACAGCAGCAAAAACCATGTTTAAATCATGTAAGCAGAAGGCACTTTTAAGTCTTCATATAAACATGTAGGATGTGATAAAAACAGTAATAATTACAAAGATTCCCATGTCAGAGGCACTCCTTCCAGGGCTTGTGAATAGGTGAAAGGAAGTCCAGAGAAGATCCCAGTAAAGGCTGGAAACTTCACCCTCCTTGCAGAGATGGCAGTCATGGAACAGAAGGGAAGGTGAGAGCCAAATTTTGTGAGTACCTGCTTGCTTTGGATTGAAGGACAGGTGGAAATGAGCCAGATATTTGGAGGTCCAGTATGAGTGGCAGGGCTGGGCGAGTGGTGTGGAGCCACTGTATGTAGCAGCATCCCAATGAGACCACTATTAGCAATTCTGGGACAAGGGAGGAGAGAAGCTCCACAGTCCAGTAGCTCAGAGGAACACCCAGCACTCAATTCCACAGCTTGGGAAAGGTGGTGATGAAAGAAAGTCCCAAAGAACCTGCCTTGATTCAGGAAGAGAGAGTGGAAAAGTTTGTTGGTGAGAGGACTTGACTCTGAACAAATTGTGAGTACCCCTGTGACTGAGACAATTGATTTGTTTGATGAAATGCCAGAGAACTTATGGTCACTATTGAATTATTTTGATGGACTGTCAGGGAATTAATTGGCACAGTTGATTTATTTGATGAAATACGGGAGAACTAATTGACACAACTGATGGTTTGATAGACTTTTGGGGAGCTTACTGACTCAAATGAGTTATTTGAGGAACTGCTGGAGAACTTATTGGCACAACTGATTTATTTGATGAGCTTCTGGAGAATCAATGCTGATGATTAATTGGATTAATTGATGTATTAGCTGGACTACTAAAGAAATTGTTCAGATTTATTGTTTATTCCCCAGAGAAGCTGATGGGCTCCCCCAGAAATAATTAACTTAAATCAGTTAAGGCACTGCTGGGTGGAGGGCTGATTGTTTTAGTTTTCTTTTGACTATATTTGTACTAATTTAACAAGATTGATTTGGGACCTCCTGAGTGACAGACCATCTAGTAGCTATATAAACTGGGCATGGTAAAGGTGAGGTGTCAGAGGAAGGAGGAGCCCCACGAAAAAGAATTGGCCAGGGTGGGCATGGAAGATTATCACTTAGCCTGCAATCCCTACACCCAAAAAACTTTATTTCCATCAAGATGTGGAAGGAAAGAATTGGGCATCCCATTCTGGGTGACCATAAGATATTTCATATTTCCAGTTTCCACATGGCTCACCCCATCAAGGCTCTAGGCCACTGGAGACCATGGCCATATAGTGTCCCCACTTGACATGTATCAAATTGGTACAACTGTCTCAACATCTCATTGAGATGTTATTAAAAGAAGAAACTGATAAACTAAATACCACCAGGACTGGACTACATGCCCCGAACAGTCCTGAAGAAGCTCAAACTTCAACTTTCAGGTCTATGTACTTCATTATGCAAGTTATTGCTAGAAACAGCCTTAGTACCAGGAAACTAGAAAGTAGCCAATGTGGTTCCAGCCTTTAAAAAGGGCTCCAGAGGACTACTTGTTGGTGAGACGAACTTCTATTTCTTGAAAATTGGTAGACCTAATTAAAAATTGTGATTGTCCATTATAAGGATGAAAAGGACTTGCTGACTCAACACAGCTTTTATAAAGGGAAGTTGTGGTTAGCGAACTTGTCCAGGAAGCCAAAGATCCAAGATCTAGTCACATTACATCTCCCTCCATTGTTGCACTTAAAGGTCAGTTTTTAAAATTAGAGCTTTAAGAATTGACACAAAACTCAGTTGATTAATAGCAGAAAGGCTTACTTTAATAATTACCAGCAGGCTATAAAACTAAATGACAGAAAAAGACTCTTCCCCAATATAAAATGAGCTATTACAGAAAGTCCTAGTGCATGTTTGGTAGGCCTTTGTGAATAGCTGATTTGGATTTGATTTGGAATTAGATTTGGGTTCAGATTCAGCTGATTCAAAGGCCACCAATTCAATTCAGAGATTTGGATCACTGTTCCGAACTGATTTAGCTGAATCAGCTTTGGAAGATTCGGTGCTGATTTGGAGTGATTTGGAGATTCAGCCATAGAGTATAATGGGAAATCAATTAAATACTGTCCTGGGGGAGAATGGGGGAAAGAACCCCAACCAATGAATGGGGACCCCCTGGGGTGGGAAGCACGCAGCAAAAAGGGAAAAAATATAAAAATAACTCAAAGGGATTACTTATCGGCAGCAGCAGGACCCACAAGGCAGCTAGAGGGAGAAAGGAAATCCACGCAGGTCATAAGTCATGCCTTTATTCAGCTGAAACTGGCTGGTGATATCACTGGCAATCACTGGCTGTTGGGAATAAAGTAAACCATTGGGGAAGATGGCGGGGAAAGCAGAGCAGAGACGGGGAAGTTTCTGACATTGGGTCCTGCTGGGGATACCCCAAGGGAGAGAGGGTTGGCAGGGACTCTCTACACCAGTGGGAAACAACTTGTTGAAGAGACACGGGAGCCAGAAGAGTCTTCCTGCACTGACAGAGGCAGGATTGGCGGAGGGACGACAGAGCTGGAGGAGGTTCTCCTCGCCAACAGAGGTGGGAGCATCAAAAGAACACAGGAGGCAATGGAGGCCCCCCCTCCGGGTGAAGGAAGAATGGAACAGCAAGGGAAGCTGAGGTACAGATCGGCCAGAGGCTGGGTGTCAGCCCACAACACTAGGACTAGCTGGATACCGGAAGTGGGGTGGTCCCTACAGGGGAGAAGGACAGCAACAGCCCATGTCACACAGGGCAGAGGGAGAACCATAACGACCCGGGGTGAAGGGCTGCAGTTTACACTGACCACAATGGGCCAAACCCCAGCAGGATCAGAGGGCACGAAGGTTATACCATCACCCTAACATAAGGGTAGGGGGAAAGAACCGGTCAGGTTCTTCCACACTTGATTTGCATTGGTTTTTCCTTTCTTTAGTTTTCCCCCCTGAGAGATAGGACAAGGCAATATAGACAGGATGTGTTGTATTTTTATTTGATCCTCCATCTTTTATTTGAGAGCAGAGTGAATTTGGAGTCCTGGATAGGGACTGTTCAAGCCAGGAGGGTGTGATTTTCTGTAACCCTACTTCTGATTGAGTTAGTTACCTCAGGAGGCAGGTCCTAGGACGTGATAGGGCCACATGAGCTGCTGGGTCCCAGGGAAGACAACATCATTGGGGGTATGGCTGGGAAGAGCTGATGACCTGCCGGAGGTTGGCGTGAGGGTGGGGTGTAGGGGAGGTGGAGCCCCACGGACTACTGCCGGGTAGTCTCCCCACTGCAGCTGAACCCTGGGCGGTTGCCCCGCCCCCCCACTGGTATAACCTTCAAAGTCATGGCAGGAGAGATTGGAGGAAGCCACTTGGGGGATAGATGGGCCTACAGGAGACCATAGGACGCGCTCTACCGGCCGCCCAGACCAAGGTCACATGAGACCAAATGTTCAAGGCCTAGTGGGTACAAATACCTATAACGTTGTCATTTTTTGGCTGATTCAGATGGAACTTGCAGGGATGCCCTTCTGAAGGCATGATGCCTGCTGAGTTTCAAGGAGATAGGTTCAGGGTGTTCTGGGAAACTGCACCTCCAAGTCTTGAAGGCAAAACTCATGTCATGTGTATGTGTTAAGCAACAGCAGGGTGAAAAATGCAGAGGTGGTTGATGTCATATACCTGGATTTCAAAAAGCCTTTGACCTGGTCTCCCAGGAAGTCCTCATGAAAAAATAGGAAAAATGCAGCCTTGGCTACTTTATGGTCGGGTAGCTAGATAACTGGCTCTGTGGTAAGACTCAGAGAGTATTGATTGACCCCTGGGTATTGATTGAGTCATCATGGTGGAGGTTGACCAGTGGAATTCCTCAGGGGTCAGTATTCAGGCCAGTAGGACTGTGCAAAATGGCACTATTTCATTTTGACTTGCATTTCAATGGAACAGTATTTTGTTTCAAATTTTGTTTTGATTCAAAACAGCTGTTCCATTTCATTTAATCAAAACAGTTTCACTGTTTCAACATTTTGCCCATAGGCTATAATGGGAAAGCTCCTAACAGCCTATCACTTTGTCATTGCTGGCCTGATTTGGATGAACCCACAGGTATGGTAGCCCCTTCTGAGGGAATGAAGTCTGCAAAGTTTCAAGAAGATAGGTGCAGGGGTTAATGGGAAACTGCACCTCATACAGCTGAATTTGTCTCGTGTGTGCGTTAAACTACATGGGGTGAAAACTGAAGGGATGGTAGCCCCTGCTGAGGCCATGAAGCCTGCCAAGTTTCAAGTATATAGATGCAGGAGTTTCTGGGAAACTTCACATCAAGCTGCCGACAAGCAAAAATCATGACATGGGTGACAATGTGTCTGTTAAGGCATAGGAGGGTGAAAACTACAGGGATGGTGGCCCCTGCTGAGGCCAAGAATCCTGCCAGCTTTCAAGGAGAAAGTTGCATGGGGTTCTGGCTTCTAGGGCCCTGCACCTCAGGCTGCTGACAGGCAAAATGCATGACATGGGTGCTTGTTTGGCTGTGCTTGTGTTAGTGCTTGGGGTGGGGTGGATGAAAACTGCAGGCTTGCTAGGCCCTGCTGCAGCCACAAAGCTTGCCAGCTTTCAAGGAGAAAGGTGCAGGGGCTCTGGCTTCTGGGGCCCTGCACCTCAGGCTGCTGATGCAAAATTTGTGACATGGGTGCTTGCACGATTGTCTGTGTTAAGGCACAAGGGGGTGAAAACTGCAGGCTTGCTAGGCCCTGCTGCAGCCACAAAAACTGCCAGCTTTCAAGGAGATAGGTGTAGGGTGTTCTGGCTTCTGTGGCCCCACACCTCAGGCTGCCATCAGGCAAAACTCATGACATGGGTGGGTGATACTGTGTGTGTGTTAAGGTGCACCCTCACAGCTTCTGGGGTCTCTACACAACATGTTAGTGTGCCCCAATGAGGTCTCCTTCTCCCCTACAGCCTCATTCCAGGCCACCACTTTAAATGACAACAGGTATAAAATAACTTAGTGAGTTAGCACTAGCGCAGTAGCACCAGCAGCATCTCAGGCAGCCAAACTGTGACAGAGCCCTACCTTCCTTTCCTGCAGGAACTTTTTCTCCAGTGTGTCTGTTAGGGCACATCTTCACACACACACACACACACACACACACTCAGAGTCAGATAGTGAAGGTGTGCCTTAACAGACATGCTGGAGAAGAAGCTCCTGCAGGAAAGGAAGGTAGGGCTCACTGTGTATGTGTGTGTGTGCTAAGGTGTGCCCTTACTGGTGCTGGGGCCTCTACACTACATGGTAATGTTCCCCAATGAGGTCTCCTCCTGCCTTACAGCCTCAGCCCAGTCCATCACTTTAAATAGCAACAGGTAAGACAATATGGTGTCTTTTAGTTGGCCAACTCTATAGTTAGCGAAATATATCTTAGCAAGCTTTGGTGTTGAAAAAATCTTTGCCAGGATGAGGAAGCACCTGTATTTGGCCTGTGTTTCTGCTGGTCCTGGATGGAAGGAATAGTAAGGAAGCCAGAGGCTTCCCTGGAATTCAATGCAGGCAAGAAAGCAAGTCAGTGAAAATGGAAATGGAGGCATCAGGGTTGAGGGGGATGGACTGGCTGGCATGGGAGGGAGGGGAGGAGGATGTAGCAGTGCAGGAAAAAGTACAGAGGTACATGGGAAGTCAGATGTCAGGCAGGTTGTAGTGTGTCAGAATTCTACTGTCCTTCTGTAAAGACAGGGGAGGGGTGGCTGGAGGAGGGGGTAGGGGACCATGGGGAGACCCCTACCAGGCCCCACCCCCACTATAGGCCAGTTAGTCTCACCTCTATCCTCAGAAAAACCTTTGAAAAATTATTAAGGATCACATCTGTGGGAGTCCAGCAGGGAAAGCAATGCTAAAAGGCAACCAGCATGGAATCATAGCAGGCAGATCCTGCCTGACTAAACTTGTTTGTTTTTATGATCAGGTCACAAAATGATTAGATGCAGGAATCAAGGTGAATGTCATCTACTTGGATTTTAAGGAGGCCTTTGATATCGTATCTTATTATATTTGTATAGATGAACTGAGAGACTGTGATGTAGATGAATACACAGTCAGGTGGGTGACAAATTGGCTTAGGGATTGCACCCAGAGAGTCATGGTGGATGAGTCAGTTTTGACCTGGAAAGATGTGATCAGTGGAGTCCCACAGGGTTCGGTCCTTGGACCAGTGTTGTTTAATGACTTCATTAGTGACTTGGATTAGGGCGTGAAAAGCACTTTGCCCAGATTTGCAGATGATACCAAATTATGGCTTAAAGTTAACACCCCAGGTAGGGAATGAATCCACATGGATCTGGACAGGTTGGGAAAATGGGCAGAACAGAATAGGATGCAGTTCAATAAGGCAAATGCAAGGTGCTTCACCTGGGATGAAGGAATCACCAGCACGCTTACGGGCTGGGGGAAGACCTTCTTAGCAGCACAGCAGTGAAAAAGGGATTTTGGAGTCATTGCTGACACCAAGATGAGCTGAGTAGTCAATGTGATGAAGTGATCAGTGAAACTAACCACACTTTATCAAGCATTAGCAAGTGCATGACTAACAGGTCCAAGGAGGTCATACTTCCCCTTTATGTGGCATTGGTCAGTAGGGCTGTATGAAACTTCAGGTGCTGATTTGATAAGGAGGAGATTCGGCCCAATTTGGTGGCCGAATCTCTGAATCCAAATCGAATCAGGGGACCAATTAAAAGGTCTGAATTGACTCACATCTCTCCAAATTGATTCACAAAAGATTCAGAGGGTTCCGGCGATTCAGGCAGTCCCCAGTGGTCCAGGTGGACCTGGAGTTCATGCTGGTAAGTAGCAGGCAGGGGTGGGGAGGCTGGAGGACGGGGGAGGAGACCATGGGGAGACCCCCCATCATTTCCTTCTAAGACCAGGTGACCTATCACCTGGACAAGGGCCAGGACACTCTCCTGGATCACCTGGTTCTCCTGGTCCCTCTCCTGCTTTCATGTGAAGCCAGGCCCATGAGTCCATCAGCTGCTCTTCTGCCACAGTGACCAGCCTGTCCAGCAGCAGTGTCCAGTCTTGCATCTGCTTCTGTTGGAGGCAAACCATATGGAGAGACCTGGCCAAGGGTGGCAGGAGCCACAAGGGCACATCCCCAGTGGCAGCTGATGCCTCTCCCTCATGTGCAGCTGCTAGACCTAAAGATCCAGGAGAAAGAGGCTGTTTGTGAGAGTTTGCAGCATTTCAGAGATAACATACTATGGGGCTGTGTGCTGCCCAGCCTCAGACTGGGGGTCATGTGTGCATAGGTACCCAGGGACCATGGTAAGTTGGCTGGGCAACCACTGTCGCAAATGGCTGCTGGCCAAGTCCTCCATCTTTGCCCCCTCCATGGGGGCAGGTGGTCTGCTTGGTACTTGCTGCAGGAAGCCTGACTTCCCCACACTCTTTCCAGGTTGGGTCAGGGCTGTCTCCTGGTGGCAGGTAGCACAGCATCTCCAGATCCACTCCTCACCTTCTCTTCCTTCAGGCTAGGCAGTCTGCTTCCATGGCACCAGGCCATACCAGCTGGGCTCAGGGGACAAGGGACTCCTGCCCAATTGGAACATGAAGCTGGTGATGTCCCTGCTCTTCCTCTGGTGGGCCTTTCTGAAGAGGTGGTCTGGAGCTGGGCCCCTCTGGTCATGGCCTATACCCCAAGTGTGCCTCTGTTGCAAGTCCCCTGGGTGCACCAGGATGACATGTCCCTGTGGCAGAAGGCCACCTCTGTTTCTCCCCATAAACTCTTCTCTGTGACAATTTGGTTAGGATGGGCTCAGCAGAGGATACACACTTTACCCTATCTCTTTAGGTAACCTGAGATGGATGCATTCCTGAGGGAGAAGGGAAACCTGATCCCTCTGCCTACGTGACTGACATTGCAGACCTGGGTGAGGGGCTTGATCCCTGGGGAGCTAGGAACTGCTAGTCTGGCCAGCAACTAGTGATGCATTTCAAATTGGTTGGCTGACAGCCAACAGGTGCTGGCTTCCATTGGACCAGGTAAATGAGGTCATAAGGGCTATATAAATTAAAGACTGCCCAGGAGGAGGGGGCAGCAGCCATGAGGAAGACTCAGAGAGAGAGAAGAGCTGTACCAGCTGAAACTTGCTCTCTCTCTCAAAACTCATGATCAAGGAACTGCCTGCCTCCAGAGGGAATCTCCAACTGCCTCTGGATGATACCTGTGAGTAAGCTACCTGAGATCTAACTAGATATATAGCTTGCAATAACTCAGATGTGTGATCAAAGGCTACCCAGACATGGGAGTTTGCTCTCTGGGATTTCTCTGATATTACTCTACCCTGTACCCTATTGCAACCCTACCCCTTGTAACCAATAAAGTTCTCCTTTTAACCTAGCACGGGAGACTTATTGGGTGAGGATCTAAATTATGCTTGGGGTCCCCTTGGTTTGGCTGACTAAGGGAGACACTTACTTGTGCTTCCAACTGAGGGGAGCATCCCAAGTTCTTGAAGTGACTCAAGTACCCTTGAGGGCTACTAGGCCTGTGTTTCCCAGGGTGCACAGAGCCAGAATCAAGCCCATCCCTGGGTGGTGGCAATGATACCCCCAGGCTAGCGGGTGTGTTCCAGGAAGGGGGTCGGCCAGACGTAAGGCGCACCCAGGGAGGCACTCGGAGCCTGGAAGGTGGTTGGGCACAGTGAGGTGGGTGGATTAATGCAGGAGCACCCCGTACTGGCCTGCCACAGTCCCTAAACCCCCACAGTCAAGGATGAGATCACAACAGCCATTGATGTGTTTCTCCATGTGTACAAGGCTCCTGGCTGCCTAGCTGGGAGGGTGGTGGTTGCTCAATAAAGTTCTGCCCAGCCTCCCAACTTCTTCTGTTCTGTGGAAGGGAACTTCTGGGGACAGAGGGAACTCAGTCACATAAGGAAGGGTGGGAGGCAGGGGCAGATGAGGGGAGTGGAGGGTAGGTGAGAAACCTGGTGTGGGCCTTAGTGACCACATCACCACATTTCCCCCTTCCATCCTCCTAGTGTGGGGCTTACCATATGGGTGTGGCAGGCCCAAGTCTGTCCCCTCAGCCAGAGATGATGTGTGTTTCTTTGCAGCATCCTGGGGCTCAGCAGCATGCATGGAATGTGGCTCCTTCTAGAGAGGAGCTGGAGCTCATCATGGGAGGTGTTTTCATCCCTGGGCTGTCCTTCTGCATGGGGTTGTGAACCTGGAACTAGCATGGCAGCTTGTGGCCCAGGCTCCCAGAGCTTCTGGATGAGGCTGGAGGTGGGGAGCCAGCTGGAATATGCTCCTGGTGCCCCAAGAAGCCCTTCCCTGCAGAAGACTCATCAATGCCAGGCTGTGGCAGAGGTTCTGACAGGCTGACCATGCTGGAGAACATGTTGCATCTCCATCCAGGATCTTGGGGCATGAGGGTGTGGCCCAGCTGCTTCATTAAGGGCATGATCCTAGGGGAAAACCCCAATCAGTGGTTGTGGTCAGTGACACAGACCCATTGCACCCACAGGGCCTTGACCTATATGTGGCACTGTCACACTGACCATTTGTGCCTGTGCATGCAGCCTGCCAGGGCCTCATAAACTTGGGCATTGGAGCACCTACCCTGGACTAACTGACTCTAGACCTTAGCATCACCTGACACTGCAACAAGGTCTTTGGTCTATTCCTGGGAACAGTTGGGGCCCCATGACATGGTATGTGGCACTGGGGAGGAGGATGCCTGCATGGCTCCCTTGATGGCCCTCAAGGGCTCTGGGTGAGAATCCAAGTGCTGCCAGGCCTGGTAACATGCCTTTAGCACAGGGGCACAGTGTGTGGGAGGCAGGCAGATGGTGGGGTTGGCCCCAGGGGCTACCATTGACGTCCGTGAGGCTGCTGTGGCTGGCATGGAGCCACTGCTTTGGGACCCGATGACCACAGACAGGCAGCAGGTGGCACAGGTCCTACGGTCATGGCAGAGATTTCAAGGCCAGGCTGGAGAAGACATAGAGCCATCCCAGCCCCAGAGCAGGAGAAATTCTGAACCCTATGCCTCTAGTGCAAGCCTAAGTCTAGCCCACTGGCAGTGGGGCTGGCTGGGAGCAAATTTGCTCCTAGTCATAATCTACATGTGTGCTACTGTGCAGTAAATACTACACGGTTAATTTAGACTAACTGCACAGTAGACTACTTTATTGCACAGGAAATACCTGCATGTGTAGACAGTGATGCTGTACTGAACAGTAAATTAGTCTACTTTGCAGAAAGTATGTCATGTAGACATGCCTGCAGTGCACTTGTTATAAAGGGGATGCCACAATATTTTTTCACAATCTCAGGAAGCTTCTATGAGAAGGACCATTTCATCTACTAACTGGGGAGAATGAGCATGGGTGTTGTTTGCTTATCTTTTTTATTCATCCCATTCTCAAGTGGCAAAAGATTATTTTTTGTAACTCTGCTATATTATAGAATCAGGTTGCTAGTGCCTGAGATGGACTGTGTTGTGTGCATGTGTATAGGTATGCACATTACCATTGGCTAATGTATCCCTTTTCTCAACAGTACCAAAGCTAGCACAGGTATCTCTACATTACACTGCAGTCTGTAGTGAAGATATTCCCAAAAAAGTTCACTCTGGGATAACACAGATTCATCTATAGTTCAATTTGCCTGATAAAGTGCTGGTAGAATATCTTGAGCTAAAATGGATTAATTTCATTGGCAGAATTAAAGTCACCTCTATAAATGAATTTATTGGCAGCAGCAGCAGAAGACTGATCTATGGCTGGAAATAACTTTTAACCTTTTAAAAATGTTTTGTGATGTCAACCTAGGGTATGCATATGCCCATTTTTCATGTGCAAGTGTGAACATTTCCAGCAGATTAGAGTAGGAATATGTTTTGTTTGTTTTTTTTTTCCATTAGAAAATATTGATTCCTCTCCCTTCCAAAAGAAACAGACTGCCTTCATCTGACACACTGACAATGTTTTCTGGAAGTAACAGAACTGTTGTGTTATTTTCCAGGAAATAAATAGATCACATAGTTATACGTGGGTTTGATGCGGAGGAGACATACTTAACTATGTTATCTAATAAACAGAACCTTGTAGGAAATAGCATTCCCACAAGATGGTGATCAATGTTTAACATGCAAAGGCTTTTTATACTGTTTTGTTTGGTAGATTTCCCATTGCTCTTTTTAAAGCCAAGCGTTTTGCACATTATGCATACAGTAGAGATGATGTAGAATCACTTATAATCAATGGAGTTCAGTGCCAAATTTCACTAGGTTTCTAACAACAACTCCTCAGTAATAAATAGATTTCTTCTGCAGTGATAAATCAAAAGAATAAAGAGGACAAATTCAGGTTCTGTGGTAATGGTCATGCTCAAAGTTTTCAAAAGCAACTAGTGACTTGGGAATGTTGGTTATTGCCGTGTTGGTCTAAGGACATAGGTAGACAAGGTTTGTTAGGTAAATGCGATATATTTTATTAGACCAACTAAATAGTTGGAAAATCTGTTTTTTGCAAGCTTTCAGGTACAAACACTCTTCTTCTGGCATAGGGAGAGTTTCGTGGTGTATATGTGCTCTCCAGGGTGGAACAGAAGCCAATATGCAAAACGCAGGTCTGTGAAAATGCAAATACTTGTCAGAGAGGATCAGAGATGATGGGAGACAGTAGGGTGAGACAGGTGGGAAGGAAAAGTGGGCAATGTTGGGCTCATCTATGAAAGGCATTTTGTAAATTCTTTCTGAGAAGTAGAACTGAGAGATTGGAAAGAGAGCGTTTGTCTTGTGAGAAGTATGTACCCACAGGCAATTGGGTATTTTTGTCTTTGATAGATTTTTGGTGTGCATTCATTTTGGTATGCAATTGTCATTTAGTTTTTCCTACATATTTTCCATCAGGGCATTCAGTGTGCTGGATGATATATATAATATTTCTGGAGGTGCTGGTGTAAGATCCAGGAATGATGATGCTTCTGTTGTGGGGTGTAGTTATTGTAGGAACTACAATATTGTAGTTGTAATATTGTAGGAACGGTGGAGATGTGTTGGCAGGTTTTACATTTCTTGTCCCAGCACGGTCTGGATATATTCTGTGTGTTTTGAGCCATAGAAAGTTTGCTTCTGGTGATAAGTTTGGTGAGGTTCAGTGCTTCTTTAAAGGCTAGGATGGGTGGCTCTGGGAAAATCTCTTTAAGAATTTGATCTTCTTTGAGTATGAGTTACAATTTTTTGAGGATTTTCTGTACAGGTTTAAGGGAAGCATAATATATGATAACTAGTGGTGTATGATTCATGGGGAAATCCCCACAAATTCCCATGAATCACACACCACTAGTTATGACATGCCATCCCCCCACCCCCAATCTGTCTTGCACCTATTGTCTCCCATCTCCTGTGATTCTCATTGCCACACATGCATTTTCACAAACTTACATTTTGCATATTAATATATATTCTACCCTGGAGAGCACACACACACCAGCAAACTCTCCCTATGCCTGAGGAAGGGTGTTTGTGCCCAAAAGCTTGCAAAGAAAAAAAATTTCAACTAGTTATTTCATCCAATAAAAGATATTATATTTACCCAAAGAATCTTGTCTAATAGTGACTTGGGGAAGTGAACCTAAGTCACTTTACAGGGTCTGAATTTTACAGTGGAGGGGCTCAGTAACTGCTGTGAATCAGGAGCCTAAGAGATATGACTGCACAGCAGCAGTTCACTAGTCTCCTTTTGACATTCAGATCCTTTGCCTTATTGTAGAAAAGTTGACTCACATGCAGCAATATTCCAAACTGCTGTCAGAATAGGCAATCTGCCCATACCTGCCATGGTCTATCTCATGTCACTCAGCCTTCTGGCTAGACCACATACAGCTCTACCCTTCCAGGGCAATAGTGCCTTATAATTTCAGGTGTAACTTTCAAACAAATGATCTCCCAGGTAACACTGGTTGTCTGTACTGCAGCTTGCTTCCCTCCTGGATTACCACTCCCTCCTGTGATTAACAGGAAGCAAGGTTTCTCCAACAGCAATTTCAAAGCCCCCAGATAAATCACTGAACTTCAGAAACTTTCCCCTTCCCTTCTGCCCCTTTGTTCCCTAGCTCCCTCCCTGCAAATTCTTCTGCATACTCTCTGCCCTTCCTCTAAAACTCTTACTCATAAATGTACTCATATCATATCTGTTGGGCCTTGTTCTTTACCTAGCCCCAAATCCTACAAATTACATCCACTTCTTTAAGCCACACTGTTCTTACTAAGTGTGTCTACACATGCATTTGATGTGGGAGAAGTTTACTCCTGAGTGAACCATGTACAAGTAAATGCTCCCAGTCAGGCAACTACACATGCTGGGAAGCAGAAGCAGATGTGCTGCTAATGGCAAAAAATTGCTCTCACTTCCTGTGGCACTGCAATGAGCCCCTGCCACCACCAGGGTGAGCTCTAGGTTCCCTCTGGGTGCTAGCCCAGGGCCTGGCAGGGAGTACTGGCTCAGGAGATGGCTGTCTCTTGGCTGGGTCTGTGACATTGCACCTTGCCTCTGGGGGGCTGCCTGCTTCTGGGCCTTGGACAATGTGCCCCTGCCCCAACAGAAGGGAGCTCCTGGCCCTTGCTCCCCAATCAGGGGCAGTGGATTAGGAAAGAGCTGCAGGGAAGAGGCAGGTCCCAGCCCCCTGCCCTGATCCCTCACTGCTAGCTTCCTTACCAGCAGAACAGGGCAGGGGGCTGGAACCTACCCCACTCCTGCAGCTCTCTCCAAGCCCCATGCCTCAATCATCCAATTGGGGCAGGGGGCTAGGACCAAGCTATTGGAACTGTTGTGGAGTGGGGGCTCAAGATACTGTTCCCTGTTCAGCTCTATGATTGTGGATCTGGGTAGGGACAAGGGTAGGGAACCTGTTCTCCACTCAGCTCTGGGATTGTGGATCTGAGAAGAGAACAGGCTCCCCAGCCTGTTCCCCATCCAGCTTCAGCCTAGTGGAGAACTGGATCCCCAGCTCTCACCAGCAGGGGAGCTGTCATTGGAAGAAGCTTATCTCCCAGCATTGGCCCCATGGTCACAGACCTGTTGCTAGAAAACAAGGATTTACCAGCTCCTGCTTCCCAATTGTGATCTTGGAGAGGGGGGCTTGGAGCTACCTGCTGGGGCAAGGAGGCATAGTCCCCACCTAGGCTCCAGTGGCAGAGCCCATTCTGGCAGCAGGCAGCTCTTGGGGGTAGGGAGAAATCTCCTGCTCCCTGGTGGCCAGATTTGCTCCCAGTCAGATGTTTACATCAGGGCTACTGATCAGTAACTAGTTGCAAATAAATATGCTACTTGCATCTACAGGTAGCAAATTTACTTGTGATTAATGAGTTTTACTGCACAGTAAGTCTGTGCGCATGTGATGCACATGGTTACTGTGTAGTAAATTATGCTCACATATCTCCTTTAGATGCACTCACAGGGTGCTTCTACCTGAGACGCTTTATTGTTCATTTGATTAATATATGGCACAGTAAAGTGTCACCATGTAACCATGCTCAGCAGCTACTGCACAGTAAATCAGTCTACTGCACAGTTAGCTAGTACTTGTAAATATAGGTACTAGATTAACTGAGAAGTAGTTAATGCACAGTAGTACTCTAACCAGGAGCTGTCCCACCAGTGGGGCAGCTGGCAGCCAGCTCCTGGCTGGGTGGGGATTCCCTGCCCAGCTGGGGGCTTGCTGGCAAGTGTTTCACTGGCTGATCAGGGCAGGGGACTGGGAAATAACTGTGGGAAAAGGGACACTTTCCCAGCCCTGGGGCATGGGGTTGGGAAATAGCAGCCCTGGAAGCAGGACAGCGCATCCCCCCACAACCCTCTGGAGCCCAGGCCTGACCCTAGTGCCCCATCCCAGAGCCTAGATCTCCCTCTGGCTGCTGTACAGGGGCAGAGCAGAGCCACTCTGAATTGCTCTGATTGGGAGGAGAAGATTTGTTCCTGGCAGGCACACGTGTAAATATGCTTCCAGGGAAAGAAAATGCTTTGCAATAAGCTTACAGCACATTAATAGAATGTTTAGATGCACCCTCTGGGAAACACCACCTTCCCCGCCCCTCTCCCCCCAGAAAGAACCCCAACAACAACAAAGCCCAAAACAAAAAAACCCACTTCCAATCTCCCTTTCTACTGAGCATTCCCAGCACTTGAATGGGTAGCCTGGCTCCTTTTCCAAATGGACTTAATAATGAAGTACATACCCATATGGCCCAATTCAATGCTGTAAAGCTCAATAACAGTATAGCTCTAAATGAATTAGCTTGGGTATTGTTTCATGGCACCATTTGCCATGTGACCATTCCCTGGTTACCCAGCATGCCTCCACAGATGGTTTTTATAACCCTTTTCATACTGAGTGCCCCTCTTTCATAAGAATAATTCTATTTAAATGTTAGTTAAATAGGATTTACATGTGTCACTGCTTTGCTGTTTAGGAATGGAATTATCACGTGCTAAGCATGTGTTAAAGACACACCTAGGAGTTTTATACAGAAATTTCCATGGAGACAGAGCAGTGATTCTCAGCCAGGGTGTTCTGACACCCTGGGATGACACCAGATCTTTTAAAGGGTGCTGTGAGGTAAGGAGGCAAGTGAAGTATGAAAAGATAAGGAGATAAGTGCAGGCTCTGTCTTGTCCCTAGTTGGATACTCCCCTACCCCCAGTGCTTAGCTGTTCTGCAAGTAAGTAAGCACTATAATATATAAATTAGTTTTTGAAGTTGCAAGGCACTCAGTTCCCAAAAGTTGTAGAGGCATGCCTCAAGTACAGTGAAGGTACTTTGGATCCAAAAAGGCTGAGGGCCACTGAAATTGTCTGAGGCTTAAGAACTTTCTTGATTGTTACAGACCCAAGAATGATGGATTCCTTTCCATCATTCTAATGCATGGTGAGTTGTACATTACTTTCCAAAATTTCTCATTAGTAATTGGAGTTGTCCCCAAAAGAAAAATGCATCCACCTCCACAGTGTAACATAGTAACCATTTACTAGAGCACAATTAAATTATGCAGCAGATAGGATGAGAAGAATATGATGTTCAGGTGACATCATAGGAAAACAATTAAAGTGGACAACACAGAATTATCCCAACTGAAATTTCCCCAAGGCACTGGAGTAAGCACCCCTTAAATGAAATGTCAAATAGTCTTTAGAGATGCATCCATTGAAATTATTGGGAATTGAATGTGATGCTTGGTTAACATTTCCAAGTCTACTTTGGTCCTTATAAAATGAATGAATCAATCCCTGATTTAAGTGCAAAACTCAACTCCAGCTTCATTCTGGATCCTCTTCCAGCCCTTCCATAGTAAATGTACTTAAACTGGCACTAAACATGTGAGGAATGGAAGTGTATCTGGATTTTATTGTGTTTGAAATTAATCCTTTTCAGGGTTTCATTTTTATGTTTAAATGAAAATTTGGTTTCATTGTCAACTTTTCAAAAATGAAAATGTGAGCACTTTCCTTCATTTAACTTGCTAATTATATTTACTGCAGAATCCCCACATTTAGTTTGCTGGAGGGACAAACAACATCATTATTGTTAGTGAAGAGCACTAGTAGTAGGGTGTTTAAAAGGTGAGGAAAACAAACCAATCATGTGGTTCTTGCAGCAAATGCAAATTATGACTGGACTCATGGTGCAGGGGAAAAATCAAGACATGGTGGGTAGCTGTAAGATGCTGAAGATATTTATCCCACTTGCGAGTCAATATTCTAATGTTTGTGATACACTGAGATGAGATATGCATATTGGTCAATGGGAGGTAAATGCACTTGGCACACTGAATGATAATGCCTTATGTTTTTTCTGCCCACTTTTTTTTAATATACCTACCACCAGTAACACCTTGTTCACAAGCTAAATTTCACAAGCTAAATGGTACTGAATAGATCAGTACCTGAAGGATTTGGAAGTCATAACTGTATATTTAAGATGAAATTCTATGGGGAAGACATTACACAGTTACTTAGCTTAGTAACTGGCAATAGCAACTGAGGAAACTCCATTTAAAATTAGGTAAGAATTTGATGCTGGTGCTTTTCTACCTCAAGAGGTTCAGTGAATGCAAATTATACTTGTTCTCGTACCAGAGAGCTGCTAAAGATGTAGAAAGATTCTTTTTTTCCAGTTGCAGTACAGGTACGTTTCAGTTCTACTCAATTACACTAATAGAAAAGTGTGATCACCATGAACCTAGAATCACCATGTTTTAGGACAAGAGTGGCCAACCTATGGCATGGGTGCTGCAAATGGCATGGACAGTCTCTTTGTCTAGCACTCAGTAGATTAGGGAGGGGACAGGCAGCGAACCCAGCAGGAGTCACGACACGTAGCAGACAATGGAGCATCAGATCAGGCAGAAAACAGAAAATAGAGCAGTAGCAGAAAGTACAGCAGTAGCTTTGTCAAGGAGCACAGGTCAAGAAGCAGAAAGCTAAGCATCACATCACGGGCTGAAGTGGCACTTAGGAAGGTGCAGGGCTAAATGTTTGGCCCCCACTGTTTTAGGAACACTTAGGACCCTCTGGCTGGACACTTGGTACACCAAGGGCCTGCTCCAATGCGTTCTAGCTAGAACATGTCAGAGCACACTTGATTACTGCATGTTCCAGCAGCCGTGGTGTAAAGTATATTCAGCATCCCTGCATTTCAAAATGGTGGTGGGGGTGCTTTAACTAAACTTGTTCAGTGAGTTTTACTTTAAGTGCCCCCACCACCATCTTGAAGCATGGGATGCTGAATAGACGAGATACTGTGGATGCTTTAATTTGATTGGCTCCTGAGAGCTGCTCTAATTAAAGTGCCCCCCCATCTCAGAGCACATGTAAAGATGCCCTAGTGATTACTGATAGAAAAGACAGAATTTATTTGTGTGCTGCAAGATTTAACCTTGTTCTGACCCCCTGAGCTTCCCTCCCCCAGTCAGAGACAGCAACATAATATTGAAACAAGGGAACAACTTAACACAAAGCTACAGGAGTGCAGTCCTGGTGGGAATGCTGTCAGTCTTGCTGAATGTACCTTTCAGTGTAGAGGTCAATGAACTATCCACAGGAAACAATTTGCTGTGGTATTTTTTCCTTTTTCTTTAATACTACAGTGCTGCAAAAAGGACTGTTATTTGTTTTGTGTTTGTATGATCCTTGGCGTAACAGAGTTGTGACTTAGTGGAGACCAGTTGGTGGTGCAGTAGAGTCACAACATACGCACATTTAACTTCTGCAAATTCATCATACGCGTATGCCCTGGAGTGCCAGTTGTTGGAATTCAGCCTGCAGCTGCCCCCCGCAGCACTGTGCACAGGGCCAAGCAGCTACATTAGGAGCAGCCCTGCTGGGAAGCTGTGCACGCTGGCCGAGCAGGAGTTTGGTGCAGGCCAGCTGATTTTCAAGGGTAATTTTGACTATACGTGATTTTCGCCTTATGTGCTGACTCTAGAACCTAACCCCTGCATAAGATGTTACTCCATTGTATTTCAATTACAGGGAATTATTATGATAAACTTCTTCAGACAGGTCCAGACAAATTTAATTAATGAGAAGTTACCATATGGCTGATTAATTGGGTACCAATAAAATCATACCTTTTTCAAGGTTAGCAGGATGTTGTCAGGACCTATTAAAACAGTAACTACCAAATTATCAGTAATCTAAATGGGATCATTTTTACAAGTTGAATGCTCTCCATTAAATCTCAGATAATGTCTCGTTTCATTGAGGACATAAGCTGGCCTTGAAACATAAGTTTAGGAGCTGAATGCTGCCTAGGCCTCAGGCACATGCATTTATTAGTGATTTTAAGGAAGTGGAGTTCTCTCTTTTTGCCTTCCATTCCTTGAAACAGTCACTAAAACAATATACATGGTTTATTTGAAGACCTAGCCAGTTCTGTCATTTATACTTAGAGTGACAAAATGCTACCCTATGTAGAGCTTTGGAGGAACATTATTCTGACAGCCCATTGAGTTTTATATCTCCAAACTTTCCTGGTTAATGTACCATGGAACGTGTTCCAAACTCTCTTGTGGTGACGACACTGTCCTTGGAAGCATTATTTGTCATGGGACATGCCTAAAAAGTATTCCTCTTGGCTGGAAGCATCCCAACAACCCTGTCTGAAAAGCTTCCAACTGCACACAGGAAAAGGATCTTTCCTTGTGTAATTTTGCAATACTGTTTGCCAGAATAGATCTGGACAAGCAGCACATAATTTTATTTAATATAAAAATGGTAGAGGTTCTGCTGAAAGATCCTTGAAAAAAACACCAGGGAAAGGAAATAAAAAGCCAATTAGGCAGGGCTGCTAAAATTTATAATATTGATGCAAATGGGTTATGTTCAGAGAGGTAATGTTTTGACAGCAACATAATGCTGCAATAGGCTTTGTTTTCATTTGCATGCTAATGTAAGCTTCTAATTAAGGTACCTATTAAATGCCTATAGTGCTAATTTAACTGGGAAAAATTTTAATTAAATGTTTCCTAAGAGGGCAGCAATAAAAAGAATAACACCCCCCCATTATGTTTACTTCCTCAGAATTGTAAGGCCTAGATTCATATGGTGAACAGGTTAATAAAGTATAGTTGACCAATGAAATAATTTATTAATATTACAAAATAATATTACTAAAAGCAGCTCAGGAAGATGATCTTGTTCTTCAGGGAGGAAGGCGAGTAGAAAACAACCAGTTCATAAACGACATTAAATACAAGTAATGCCGAAAGATGTATGACAGTTTACTACCTGAACAGTCAGCAGTTTCCTTACAATTTTGTATTTTAACTGGCTGATTTATAAGAAATACTTTTAAATTCCATGAAATGGAGGTGCTGAAAGACAGAAGCTAGAAAGAAAACAGAAAAACAAGCTGCAGGGAGGGAACTGGACCGGCTTCTGTGAGGTAAGCATAAGGGTTGGGGGTTGGGGGCTGGAGGAGGGGAGAGGGGACCTTGGGGGAGGCCCTGCCCAGCCCCAGCCCCTGTTCCTTTCCCCAGCTCCCCATT
>NW_017728917.1:32362264-32364040 GCF_001723895.1 Crocodylus porosus
GGAGAGGACCTTGGGGGAGGCCCTGCCCAGCCCCAGCCCCTGTTCCTTTCCCCAGCTCCCCATTTGTTCCCTCCTCCCCAGTTCGTTCCCCTTGGCTTCCCAGTCTTTCCCCCCAGCTCTGTGTTCATTGCCCCCACCCCTGTTTGTTCCACCAGCTCCCACACACTCACCAGAAGTAGCAGAGAATGAGCAGGAGGCTGGAGACAGGAGGGGAAGTCTCCAGCTTATTTCCAGGGGCTTCTCTCTAGCCCCCTGCTAACATTTTAAACATGGAAGAGCTGGTTGGCTATCATTTTCAGTTAGTACCAGGCACTAACAACATTTTGTTTTCTCTCAATCATTCAACTGACCAGAATTAGGAACTAAAAAAAATAACTATTTTAAAATTTCACTTGAAAAAAATAATTCCCTTGATTGGGAGACAGTGTGTTAAATGGTAAAGAAAACAAATTAACTTTGTATTTTATATGTACATGGAAGTCCTAAAAGTCATCCATGATTTCTGAGGTAGCTTAGTTTCAATTGGCCAAACTGTGGTATTGGAAAAAGCAAATTATGTCATGTGAAACTTGATGCTTGTTTCCACTAGGCTGCTTTTAGTGCCCAAGTTAGCTTAGGTATCTCTGCACTTCTGTAGTATAGATATTACCTAATACAGCATCATTCCCTTATGCCTCTATAAGGATGGACTACTTAATTACCAATAATCTGTACTAGAAGTAAATAGAAAACTTCACCCTGATTCACTTTCAATGAATAGTGCGTTGAAACCAAAACAATGCTGTTTCCATGCATGTGCTCCTGTGGGAAGAGCAGCAGTGTTCAATACTCACCAGCAGTGTCTACATAAGACTCTGACTGTGCAGTAGCCTGTGACTATTAGTAGACATATACTACTACTACTACTAGTACATATACATGTACTAGTAGATGTGAGTTGCTGTGGTAGTGGCAGTTGGTGTCTCATGTAGACTACACATGCCATGCATCTACACATGCCATTAGGGGGCAGCTTATTGCTCCTGGAAAGCTCTCAGGCAAGCATCTGCAGGTGCACCTGAACCACAGTACATTAAGCAGGGTTGCAGCCAGCCTGGCTGGCAGGGGACCCAGAGGTCAAATGTCCAGTCCAAGGCTCAACATGCTGCAGAGGGGCTGGCTGGGGCATGAGGGTGCTTCAGTGCAGGGCTAGCCAGCTGGCAGCATCTACATGTGTACTACTGTGACTGAAAAACTCTGCAGCAAGGTAGTACTTGTATTTACAAATACTACCCTGCTGTGGAATGTATTAGTTCCATGTACCCCATTTAGGGAGCACATGTAGAGACTGAGACATTTACTGCACAGTTAATTAGTTAACTGTGCAGTAAACATCTCACGTAGACACACCCCTTGCTCTTAAACATTAGAACTGTTAATCAGGCTACCTTTTCAGGAATACCCAAAAGATACTTTGCCCAAAAGGTAGTTTGGCTTTTATTTAAAAGTTGTTCTTCTGAGAAGAGAGATCATCTGAAGTGTAAATAATTCAGCACAATACATTTTACTCTGCACTAGCATTAAGGTAAACTTACCACAAGTGCATATGAACAGCTGGAACTTCATTTCAGAATAAGCACAGGCTGAGGCACTGCCAGGCTTTTCCCAGAAGGGCCTTGGAAGGGGGTTATGGGGGTGCTATGGCAAATTTTGGGGTGGCTGCAGCCCCCCTGTAGCCCACTCCTAGCACTGCCACTGCCTGCCCCAAGGGCAGCCCGGCACAGCCCTCGCTGCGAA
>NW_017728917.1:32364205-32368280 GCF_001723895.1 Crocodylus porosus
CAGATGAGCCACAGCTCCGTCCTGCACCCCTCCCCACCCAGCCCCTGCCCCAGCCCCACTTCCTCCTTCACCACAGGGGACTTGTTCTGCCTTACCACATCTCTTCCCTCTCCCCCCCCACTACAACAGACTTACCAGCTGCATGCAGCTCTCCATGCTGTATTGGAAATCAGATCAGTATCAGCTGATATGTCTCCTTAAAAATCAGCTATTGGTATTGACTCTAAAAATCTCTGTTGGTGCACCCCTAATTATTGTGTTAGGTATGTGAACTATAAAAATACTAGGAATAAGGAAAACAACAGGGCTGTTGTTCCTTCTGGCGGTGGAGGAAGCAGCACGGGCAGTGCTCCAATCCATCCCCAAGCAAGCTGATGGCCAGACAAGCTACTGGAGGAAGAAGAGATGGAGGAAGAAGAGGTGGGTCTTTGTAGGGGGCGACTCCCTACTGAGAGGAGCAGAGGGAAACATCTGCCGCCCAGATCCCATAGTGCATGAGGTGTGTTGCCTGTCAGGGGCCAAGATCCAGGATGTTACGACAAGGATTCCTGACTTGATCCGGCCCTCAGACTACAATCCCATGGTCCTCATCCATGGGAGAACCAATGACATGACCAGGAGTAGCTCTGACCTTGTCATGGGTGAAAACAGGGTTCTGGGAGCTAGGCTTAGGGAGACAGGGATGCAGGTGGTCTTCTCATCCATCCTTCTGGTCAGAGGTCGCAGTAGGCATCATAGTGCCTGTATCAGAGAGGTCAACCTGTGGCTCAGGAGTTGGTGCCATAGTGCAGGATTTGGCTTTCTGGACGACGATGCACACTTCCTGGCAAGGGACTTCCTGGGGTACGATGGACTTCACCTCTCAGCGAAAAGTAAATGTCTTTTCTCCAACAGGTTGGCTGATCTCCTACATCAGGCTTTAAACTAGCTTGGACAGGGGACAGGGAGGCAGAAGAAGGAGAATATCAGGAACCTGCAATCCATGGGACATCCAGCAGTACAGCACAGGTAAGCAATAAGCAGGTAAGCAATAAGGGGTCCATTGGGCATTAGAGCCGGGGGGCAACAAAGGTGCCAGTCACAGGGCTCAAGTGCCTATACCCTAATGCTAGAAGCATGGGGAACAAGCAGGATGAAATAGCACTCCTGCTTGCAGAAAACACTTACGACTTAGTGGGGTTAACAGAAACCTGGTGGGACTTTACCCATGACTGGGTGGTACACATTGAGGGCTATAAGCTGTACAGAAAGGATAGAGTGGGGAGGAGAGGGGGAGGGGTTGTGCTCTATGTCAAGGAGCATTATACATTGACCCTTATCAAAATGGAATCGGTGGAGGAGAAAGTAGAAGGATTGTGGGTTAGGATACATGGAGGTCAAGGGGAAAGGGATTTGGTGGTAGGGGTCTGCTACAGACCCCGACACCAAGAGGAAGAACTAGATTTGGAATTCCTGAGGCAGCTCTCGGAGACCATAAAGACCAGGGAAGGGGTAGTCATGGGGGACCTAAATTACCCTGACATCTGCTGGGAGATGCAGACAGCAAATTCCCAGTGTTCACGCCAGGTCCTATCCACAAAGGTCCACCTGATGCAGGAGGTACATGGTCAAACTAGGGGGAATGCCTTACTGGACCTGGTATTGGCAACAGGGGATGACATGGTAGGGGACCTACAGATCAGTGGTCACCTGGGAGACAGTGACCACCAAATAATAGAATTCATCATAAGATGTAGAATGGGAAAGGTAACTAGTAGGGTTGAAGTGTTAGACTTTAGGAAGGCTGACTTCAGTGAGCTCAGACATTTAGTCAATAATGCACTGCAGAGTAAGAGATTTGGTGAGAAGGGATCCCAGGAAGGCTGGCTGTGTGTTAAGGAAGCGATCCTTCAGGCACAGAGGGAGACAATCCTGATGTGGGGGGAAAAGGGCCAAGAGGCTTCCTTGGCTGACCAGAGAAATCCAGAGCAGCCTAAGGGCAAAAAGGGGGGCATATAAGCAGTGGAAACAGGGAGAGATTACTAAAGAGGAGTACACCTCCTCAGCTTGCAGTTGTAGGGAGGCAGTTAGAAAGGCCAAAGCTACCATGGAGCTGAGGATGGCATCCCAAGTTAAGGATAACCAAAAATTGTTTTTCAGCTCTATAGGGAGTAAAAGGAAGGCCCAGGGCAGTAGAGGACCACTACTGAATGGGCAAAAGCAATTGGTGACAGACAGGGAGGACAAGGCTGAACTCCTCAATGAGTTCTTTGCCTCAGTCTTCCTAAACGAAGGGCAAGACAAGTCTCACAATGGGATTGTAGAGAGGCAACAGCAGGGCACCAGACTACCAAGCATTGACCCTGAGATGTTGCAGAGTCACTTGGAAGGACTGGATGTATTTAAGTCAGTAGGCCCGGATGAGCTCCATCAAGGGTACCGAAGGCACTGGCCAATATCATTGCACAGCCACGGGCAAGAATATGTGAGCATTTGTGGTGCATGGGCCAGGTCCCAGAGGACTGGAAAAGGGCCAGCGTGGTTCCTATTTTCAAGAAGGGAAAGAAGGAGTATCCAGGCAACTATAGGCCAGTCAGTCTCACCTCCATCCTTGGCAAAGTCTTTGAAAAGATTATTAAGGTTCATACATGTGAGAGCCCAGCAGGAAAAATTATGCTGAGGGGAAACCAGCACAGGTTTGTAGCAGGTAGATCATGCTTGACTAATCTATTCTCTTTTTATGACCAGGTTACAAAACACCTGGACACAGGAGTAAGCATAGACATCATTTACTTAGACTTCAGGAAGGCCTTCTATATGGTATCCCACCCCATACTGGTGAACAAATTAAGAGGCTGTGAATTGGATGATTACACAGTGTGGTGGATGGCAAATTGGCTAGAGGGTCAGACCCAGAGAGTGGTGGTGGATGGGTAAGTATCTACCTGGAAGGGCGTGGGTAGTGGGGTCCCATGGGGCTTGGTCCTTGGACCGATACTCTTCAATGTCTTCATCAGTGACTTGGACGAGGGAGTGAAGCATACTCTATCCAAGTTTGTGGATGATACAAAACTGTGGGGAGAAGTGGACACACCGGAGGGCAGGGAACAACTATAGGCAGACCTGGACAGGTTGGACAAATGGGCAGAAAACAATAGAATGCAATTTAAGAAGGAGAAATACAAAGTGCTGCACCTAGGGAGGAAAAATGTCCAGCATACCTACTGCCTGGGAAATGACCTGCTCGGCAGCATGGAAGCAGAAAGGGATCTTGGAGTCCTAGTGGACTCCAGGATGAACATAAGTCATCAGTGTGACGAAGTCATCAGCAAAGCTAGCTGCACTTTATCATGCATCAGCAGATGCATGACAAACAGAACCAAGGAGGTGATACTTCTCCTCTATCGGGCACTGGTCAGACCGCAGTTGGAGTACTACGTGCAGTTTTGGGCACCACACTTCAAGAGGGATGTGGATAACCTGGAGAGGGTCCAGAGAAGGGCTACTCGTATGGTTAAGGGCTTGCAGGCCAAACCCTACGAGGAGAGACTAGGGCACCTGGATCTCCTCAGCCTGCATAAGAGAAGGTTGAGAGGCTACCTTGTGGCTGCCTATAAATTCATCATGGGGGTCCAGAAGGCTCTACTCACCAAGGTGCCCCTGGGGGTCACAAGAAATAATTGCTGTAAGTTAGCAGAGAGCAGATTTAGACTGGACATTAGGAAGAACTTCACAGTTAGAGTGGCCAAAATCTGGAATGGGCTCTCAAGGGAGGTGGTGCTCTCCCCTGGAGTGGGCCAGTAGGGGACGCTCCTGCATTGAGCCACCCTCCTCACTGTGCCTGACTACCTTCCAGGCTCCAGGTGCCTCCCTGGGGGTGCCTCATGTCCAGCTGACCCCCTTCCTGGAGCACACTTGCTAGCCTGGGGGTAACATAAGCTGCCACCACCCCGAGAAGGGACTCTCTCGGCCCTGTGTCCTTGGGGAAACACAGGCCTAATAGTCCTACGGGTACTTGACCCAGTACAGGCACTTGGGGCACTTCCCCAAATCGGGGGCCAAAAAGGAAAGTCTCCCTTAGTTCGCAGATCTAAGG
>NW_017728917.1:32368930-32370815 GCF_001723895.1 Crocodylus porosus
GCCTGGGAGTCTTCAAGAGGAGGTTAGATAGGCATCTGGCCGGGGTCATCTGACCCCAGCCCTCTTTCCTGCCTAGGCAGGGGGTCGGACTCAATGATTTATTGAGGTCCCTTCCGACCCTACCATCTATGAATCTATGAACAAGTCTCAATATGCTTTTCTGTTTAAGACCAACACCTCTTCACTCCAGGCTTGTCTGAATCTCCTTACAAATTATAAGTACTGGAAGAAAATAGATCAAGTGGGTAAGATAAACTGGCAGCTATTCACTACTAGAATATTGTTTTAATGCTTGTCAGTTTAAAATCTATATAACTGAAAATAGAGACAGGATAGGTAAAGAAAGAAATTCCTCTACCTTTCAGGATGATCTTTCTTTTGTTTCACTACAAAGTTTCCTCCAGGTGATATAAACACTTTAAAACAAACAAACAGTACAATGAAACAGTTAGAAATATCAGCTTATCAAACAACTTAGTTGACAAATATTTTTTTAATTTACTAAAATCCTCCCCTGATAATGTCTTAAAATACAATACTTAATGGGGATAACAGCTGTTAGTCCCTTGTTCAGTCAGGTTGATCTTGGCTACTAAAGAAGACACATCACATCCTTATGATAGATGAAAAAGGATAACGGATCTAATTAATCTATCTTATCAAGCTTATATCCTGGCATATAAAACAGGACTAAATGTAACTTCATTGGTTTGTGGAAAATGGATACATAGCTTGGTTTATATCCAAATAGAATCCAAAGAAATCCGGGTTTAATTGAATAATTCTGAAGAGAATATTGAGAAGTAGTGCTTTAGGATCCGTGTGATGTTAGCTTGTTAATAGAAAGGGCAAACAGTGTTAGAAAATCTAAGCTTTAATGCCTTGTATAGTTAAAATGCCATCTGTGGAAAATTCAGGATAAGTCAGTCTTTGCTAATGTTTGGCAAAGAACAGTGCTGAGGTCTGCCATTTGTATGATGAGGGTTAGTTTCCTTCCCTGTGATATAGAGTTTCTTCCCTAATATTTTTGGTTAATTATTTTGGTCATTCATTCAAAGAGATATTTTCTAGGCAGTGCAGTAAATGGAAGTGACCTAGAATTAATTCCCTAACAGCACCTGACACTTTGGTTTAGCTCCAGGTAGATATTTATCATTTTGTTCAAAGTAGATTTTTGTCAAAACACCACAGAATCTCTTTCAGGACAGTCACATACTATCCCCTGCAATACAAAATGGCTTTAAAAAAAAAAAAAAAGTTTTCAACGACTTTCTGTACCAGAAGTTTGGCAGTTTAAATTTTCCTTGTAAAGATTCAGATAGTTCCTGTTGTTTTGTTGCCTGGAAACATATAGTTGCACTGATAAAAGATGCAGCAGCTTTTGAGGAATCTGCTCTGTCAATATCAGAATCTCCAGCACAAATAGGCCTATCTCCTCTATCTGAAATATACAACTAGTCCTTTGTACTGGTAACAATGGTTCTGCTGTAATATGTTTATTATCTGTGAAGAGTTGGCCTGGTAAAACACTGTATAATGAAAAAGAAAGAAAATCTGTTTGCTTAGTAGAATTACATACTATATTTTCAGCTAAAATGGCCACAACAGTTAAAGCCTTGTTACATATCAATTTTTAGCTGGCTTCTGGAGCTCTTAATGCCTGGATTGTCCACATCATTTTAAGTTTAAACTAATTTTAAGCACACTTTAAACTGCTGAAATTTATACCACTCCAGGGAAGGTTTACCTCCAATCCATGTTAAACAGCTCATGTTCCATTAATGTGTGGGCACTCCCTACAGATGAACCACCCAAGTCACAGTCCTCCAGCATCCCAGGATGCAGTGTTCCTTCTCCTACTCTGCTGTTCTGTATGGACAAACTC
>NW_017728917.1:32370915-32382441 GCF_001723895.1 Crocodylus porosus
CACCCTCCATCAACTCTACTGCCTAGGAGGCATTTCTGGGACCAAGCTAACACCCACTCCTGCTTCTGTGGATATGATCTTCTAACCCTCAGGAGTGCAGCCCCATGCAAACAGCCTGCAATACATATGCCAGCTAGCTAGGTTTCAGGGCATAGACAGGTCCAGGAGTAGGGTCAGGGGGTTCGGGAGAGTAGACAGGGAAATAAGGAGGGGACAGATTGGGTCTCCCTGAGCTGCCACTTCCTTCCCAGGGCAGGGGAAGTAGCTTCCCCAAAAGTACCTTCCCTCATTGCTTCCAGTTTCCAGCCACCCTGGAAAGCATGACCAGCAACCCCTGCCCCCATACACCCCCCCCCAACCCCACCCAATCCCAAATCCCCATTTATTTAAACATGAGACATTCTTTCATTTACTTCTTTATTGGTTTTATTGGGGGGGTTGTTTGTTTGTTTGGTTTTGCTTATTTTTATTTTATCCTTCAGTGGCTAACTTCCTTCTTTTCACCACCCTTCCCCCTGCATATCCTTTTCGCCTTCCATGTCATTAGCCACCTCCATCCCATTAACTCTGCTTCCCAACACATCTCTCACCCCTCACCCCCCCCCGCAGAACAGGAATAGAAGCCAGTCCTTCCTCACCACCTCTGTAGTGGTAACTCACAGCTGTAGCTACTAGTCAGGCCCTTGCTCACCACCCTCTAGTAGCAAGTCACAGCTGTGCAGGTTGGGGACAGTCAGAGAATATTTTCAGCCTTAAGTTGTGACCGCTCCGAACTTGAGCTAACATTAACACTGGTTAACATCTGAGTAGCTCAAAATGCAACATGTTATAAGGCCCTTAAGTTTCCCACTTTTTGCAGTTATTAAATTCCTAGTATCCAGTGTACCTGGGTAATACAAGAATGCAATTGTGTGAAACAGGAATTATGAGCAAAAAAGAATTAGCAACTTGTACCCTTATGTGGTAAAATGTAACATACAGCACTCCTGTATTTCTTCTTTCAGAAGTTTGTCTTTTCAAGGGTGTCTAAAGTGGTTACTGGTATTAATGGGGAAATTTATGAAACAGTTATTAACAAAGGCAGAATTTTGCTCCTGTAGAGATACTTGAATTGTGATTAAGCTAAAGGTTTCTGAAAATGCTTTTTGTAAAATAAAAAGTTGGTCTTCTATATCTGACTTTTAAAAAACTTTCTTAATTTTTTATAGGGCATATATTGTACTGACATTGTATCTTGTCTCATCTTACACTTTTCATAAAGAAATCAATTGGCTACATTTTTTTTCTCACATGGTTTGTTATGTGATGGACTTAAGGGCGGTATGTGCAAAGAAAAATTCAGGAACAAATGTAAAAGTTTCTTTGTAAACTTTGGCCCTTTTCTAAACAGTGTTGTTTTTTTTAATGTGAAGTAAAAGAGAGCTTTAGTATGCATTATCCCCAAAGACAAATGATTAAGATATTCCATTATGAATGACTAAAGCCCCATTGCTGTCAAAACAAATTAATTTCTATTTTTTGCAAGAATTACTTATCTGTCTTGTCCTTCTCTTAGGCAGTTTTGGACACATTTAGCACCATCATGTATTTATAAGTCACAAATAACTCACAACATTTCTTGAGCCTAATTAACAATCAAAGTAGAAGAGTATAAATATCTTCTATTAACTTTAATGTTAAACCACTTAAGAGCTTAGAAAAAATGTCTCATGGTAGATTGAAAAATAATGTGTAATCTGTTTTTTATTCCAATGTTATTATGAATTTTCCACCATCATGTCTGGCAATTAAGGGATGGTTCTCATACATATGTGCATGTGTATGTATATATATTTAATCCTGTTCCCAATAAACTCAACAATGTGCGTAAGAGGAAATGATAGTCAAAGATCTTATTGAGATACAAATGCACTCTTCTTTTATAGTGAGGAAATGATCTATTTAAGCAAATTAGGGTGTTTGGTTATGAACCATAAGAATTCTGAAAATGAAGTAAGTCTGAAAATGAACTTGGCCAGGATTTTTTTTTTTTTTTTAATGATGAGGCTCCAAACTGAAATCAGCGGATCTATGTTGATTAGGCTTTCTTATTGATGATATACCAGGCAGCCTTTTTTTTTTTTGGAACAAGAACCCACAGAGCCAGATCAAACCATACTTTTTGTTCTGCTTTTGAGCACATTTGGGTATGTCTACATGTGTGTTTATGTTGGCTTAAATTTATTGTGCAGTAAATTACTGAGCAGTATGTGGGAATAGTGCATTAACACTGTGTGTGGACTGATTTGGGGCTACGGTTAGTCCCGAGTCAATCCATACACATAGTGTTACTGTTCAGTAAGGTGTCTACATGTGCATTACTGCACAGTAACTAGTTGGGCATAAATTTGATACCTGCATGATGCAGTTAT
Organism: Crocodylus porosus; assembly: GCF_001723895.1. Lineage (NCBI taxonomy): Eukaryota > Metazoa > Chordata > Crocodylia > Crocodylidae > Crocodylus > Crocodylus porosus. The sequence continues at coordinate 32,373,327 of NW_017728917.1, forward strand.
CAAATTTACACTCAAGTTGGCATAATCCATTATACTTACTGCGCAGTACAGGCATGCACGTGTAGACATGTGCCTGTATTGCTCAGTAATTTTGGTTACTGCACAGTAAATGTGCATTAGGGCTGTGAGAAACAGCACCATTCCATTTTGACTTCCATTTTGATGTTTCAATGGGATAGTGTTTCATTTTCAGTTTCATTTTGTTGAAACTGCTCCACTGTTTCAGAGCTGTTTGGACTTTTCACCCATAGGCTATAATGGGGAAGCATGAAACTGCTTATAACATTGTTATTTCTTGCCTGATTCAGATTAAACTTGCAGGGATGGTAGCCCTTTCTGAGGCCATGAAGTATGCCAGCTTTTAAGGAGATAGGGAAACTGCACCTCAAATTATTGAAAGCAAAACTCACGTCATGTGTGTGTGTTAAGGCACAGCAGGGTGCAAACTGCAGGCATTGTAGCCCCTGCTGAGGACATAAAGTCTGCTAAGTTTCAAGGAGATAGGGGAAGGGGTTTCTGGGAAACTTCACCTCAAGCTGCTGACAAGCAAAACTCACGTCATGTGTGTGTGTTAAGGCACAGCAGGGTGCAAACTGCAGGCATTGTAGCCCCTGCTGAGGACATAAAGTCTGCTAAGTTTCAAGGAGATAGGGGAAGGGGTTTCTGGGAAACTTCACCTCAAGCTGCTGACAAGCAAAACTCGTGACATGGGTGACACTGTGTATGAGTTAAGGCGCAGCGGTGTAAAAACTCCAGGCATGCTAGGTCCTGCTGAGGCCATGAAACCTGTCATCTTTCAAGGAGATGGCAAAGTTGGCATTATGGACTGCCTTGACCATACTGGCCCTATTGTTGGTGACCATGAACCAATGGGTGAGCTTGTCCTGACCAATGAGCCACCCCTGCACCAAGTGACTCATGGCCCCCATGATTTCTGTTGCTGTGTGGGATTCATCCATCACCTCAGCTTGAAGGACAGCCTATTGAAGAGACTGACTGGTCACACTGGTGCCCTGTGAGAGAGAGGTAGGCGTGATCTCCACCCCGGCTGCTCCAGATGTTTGAGGTGAAGTGTAAGGCCACCAGTGGACCTGCCTTGCACAGCTCCTCCTTCAAATATTCCATGCATGCCTCATACAGGGAGGGCACCACTGTTCTGCTGAAGGTGTTGCACGCAGGCACTTGGTACGATGGGACCACAAGCGCCATGAGCTGCCTGAACCCTGGCCACTCAACAGAAGGAGTGAACTCAGCTGAACCTCTTGACTCTGTAACCTCTACCTCAGCCTCCTATGAAGTTTCTTCTAGGGAAGGAGACCTGCATGCAGGGGAAACTTGAGCAATGTGGAGTACCAACTCAGCTGATTTCCCCTCCCCCCCAGAATTTCCCTTGCTAGGGCAGTCAGATCCAGATCCAGCCCCAGATCTTCCTCTGGCACTGAAAGGATCAGGATGAGAACTGGGGGTGAAGGAGATGGTTGTCCTGTTGCTGGTGCTTGTTGTCATGGTGGTGGTGATGGTGGCATTATGGCTGATGCTGTCGGAAGGGATGCAGTCTCAGGCACAGGCAGTGGCACTGGCACTGATACCCTCTCCTTGCTGCTTATGGAAACCTCATTCCTGCTAGTTGTAGGAAAGATGTTGCGTCTCAGTTGAGGGGGGTGGAACTTACACCTCTTCCTTTACCCACTCTTCTGCCTCTCCCTGAATGCTTGTCAGCTGCCTTTCCAGCATGCTTCATGGTGTGTTTCATAATGTCTTGTTTTTATAAAAATATATAAATGTATCTCCCTTCCTATATAAAGTCTATAATGTATATGCCCCAAATGTATACAAATGTATAGAAATATAATATAAATATAAAATATATGTAAATATAAATTCTATAATGTACATGTTCCGGGGGATGAAAGGAAGAAGCTGGGAAATACCTCCTGCAGCATGGCCCAGGACAGAAACAACCCGCTGACATAGAAAAGGAAAGAGCCCTGAAAATAGGGCTTACTTACCCATTCCAGAGACAGATGGGCTGGACAAGCTATGTTGAGACAGGACGCCCACGCGATTAATCAGCCACTTTTATCTCTGGCTGGGAATGGTATGAGAAGATGACATTATAGGAAAACACCACCTGGCAGAGATAAAAGCTGGTGGCAGGGAAACAGCTGCAGGGACACTGCAGAGAACTCCCTGCTAAGTCATCCCCTGAGCTGGGCAAGCCCGGCAGAGGCCAGGGAGAGAGGAGCTGAGGAGGGACCCACTAGCAGGGTCCAAAGATGATTAAAGGAATGCAATTGCAGACATCAAGAAGCCAGTCTGGGGAGGACAGCATCAATGGACCACAGGTCCACAGGTGCTGGAGACATGAGTGGGGCAGGCTGAAGCTGCTCCCCCCTCTATTTTTCTTCCTTGTTTCAGTTATTTGGTTCCTTTTCTTTGATTTTCCCTGACCCTAGGACAAGAAGAAGGGCCAAGAGTGACGCTCACAAGATCAAGCAAACCAGGGCAGCCCCAAGGATGGTGATGCACCATCAGGGACCATCCTATGGCTTAAAGGTATCTAGGCAGCACAAGAACACCTGGAGCCCAGTAGACAGGGAGGACCCAGGAGGCAACATTGGAGGGCGGGCTGGCCGACCATCAATTGGCCATCCTGAGAAGATGATGCATGGCTGGGGTGTAGGGGAGGTGGAGACCCAAGAACACCCACTTAGAGTGATGCCCAACATGTGAGCAGCAACTGGAGGGAGCCCTACCACTGAACAGAGAATACAAATTGTGGCAGGTGAGTGCTGGGGTTCCCCTTGGGGAGAACACAATGTGGCATCAAGGTTATTGGAGCAGCCCCCATGTCTGAGGCTGGGTACAGTCTCCAAGGCATCCAGGGAATGGCTGCATGAAGCCTGGCAGGTACAGTATGTATATGCCACATAGTATCAATGTATAGAAATAAAATATAAATGTATCTCCCTTCGTATATCATTTCTATAGTGTAATGTCCAATATAATTATATAATTGAAAAGAACAAATCAGTGAATATAATAATAAAATAAAAAGGTGTAGAAGAAAGCAAAAGGTATTAGGTAATCCCACTTGCTAGGCTAGCAAGTAGGAAATAATTCAAATCAACGGTAGTAGTAGCCTTCATTGTCTAATGCTCCTGAGCTGTTGGAAGATGGCTCAGTAACTGTCAGACCCCAAGGCAGAAGCAAGCCAGTTCAAACAATGCTGCCTTTTATGCTCTTTTTACAACCCTCCCCTAGAGCACTGGGATTGGACCTCAGGGAAGGATGACAGTCACTGGCCAGCTACACAGTCAATATGAGAGCAGTCATTCCACCCGCTGCTCCCCCTCCCTCTCTTTACTTTCTGTGTCCCTGCAGGCAAGCCCAGCTTCAGCTATAAAACTTGAAACATTTCAAGATGTTTGAAACATTCTGACTGCCTTTGTTTCATTTCGAGGCTGTTTTGAAGCCCTTTGTTTCAGATTGATTTTGCTGTTTCGAGTTCAAAATGAGTTGAAACAGCATCGAAATGAAACAGCCGGTGAAATTTTGCACAGCCCTAATGTGCATGTGTAGACGTACCCTTGATCATGAAATGTAGGTTCCAGGGAAATGCTTGATGGTCTCCCTTTAGCTAAATTCTCAGGCTATCTGCATAGATTGAACAAATAAGGTACTTCTGCCTAGAAATGTATTTCTTAATTCTTTTGAGGAATTACATTAAATAAAATCAGAAGCTTAAGAAAGCAGGTCCTATCCCATGAACATACTGACAGAAATGCATGAAAATGTAACCAAATCTGACTTTCTATGATGATATTTAGGGCAATATTTGAATGCTTCAAGTGCACAGAGGCATGTCAGAAACCCCCTACCCTGTGGTGGGAGCAGGAGCTGGAAAAGTACAATGCCAGCTATGGCTCAAAACCCCCATCCCTCCAATTAGGATTTAAACACTTTTATTTAAAAACACAATTTTTTTTCTTAATTCAGTGTTGCCAATTTTGTAAAAAGATCACTTTCAGAAAAAACATTGCACACTCAAAGTTTTATGACATTTATGGATCACACAGTCTTGTATTTTAAATCAAGTATATTTAAAATAAATTATAATTCAGGAAGGTGAAAGTATTATCTAGCAGTATACAGATGGCATAGCAACTGTGCTAAGCATCAAGGGGTGGGGGCAATAAAGGGTCCTAGAATAAGGATATCTAGCTAGTGCTGTAATATTTTATGGTTTCCTGGAAGAAGTTTCTCTTGCTATCCTTCAGAAATCCTAACAGCAACTGATGACAAAAATCCAAAAAAAGGTCACTTCTTCCCTACAGGGCTGAAGGATGCCCCAGAGAAATCCCTGTCCTTGCTCATCAGAAGTATTAGTTCAGCTGCATGTGTTTCAATTCTAAAATAATGTTGATTTTTTTTTTTAGCCTCATCTTAGAGATTCCCGCCCCCCCCCCAACTGTGCTGGGAACTTGAAATCCTTTAATATAGTGACTTAGTATTAATACAACACCTATGGTAGTTATTATTCCGTTCAACATTTTAAATTACAGTTTTCTAGTCACATACCTGGCCATTTTTAGACCTGACTCTGTGCAGGGGACATAAGCGTATGCATGTAGACTGAGCATGTGTAGTATGGCTACACACTGGCCAGGTATGTGCAGACAAACCTTAGCAGTTCAGGAAGCAGTGTTGGCTCATGTTTTAATCCCAGTAGTTGAATGGTTAAGGCACTTACCCAAGAACTTGCAGACCTGTGATCTAGGCTCCTCTTCCCGAGAGAAGGCCTTAACTTGCACCTCTCTGACATCCCAGTCCAGTACCCTAGCTACCTGTGACCCAAGTCAGACACTAGTTGAAGCCTTCTCCAGTGCTCCCTTTGAAGTTCAGTAACCGTGTCTCACATTTAATCAGCCTTGTACAGAGAGCAGTGCAGAGGGGAAATTTGTCCGCTACTATGAACAAGGACATAGGTTAGAACCCAGGGGTTTCTCCCTTCCAGTCCAGCAACCTTGTTAATGAGGCACAAGCTCTGGCTGGCCCCATTTCTCCTGGCCCCACATAATGCTGTCTTCCAGGAAGCCAGTTTTGAAAGATTTGCTGAAAAGGGTACTGGATGATACCTAATCAACAGGCTTTTGAAGCATCTAAGGAAGAAGAGTAAGATACTTGTATACACAGCCAATCCTTGTAGAATAGTATTTGTCCTCCTTAACCAATAGTTTTAGAGAAAGAACCTATAAAGGCAGTGCTCTGTCCAAATGGTAGGAAAACTTTTCCTTTAGGGGTCAATTTTCTAAAAGGATCTTCAATTATTTTCCATTTGTCCATATTCAGGAAACATTTTTTCGTTATCACCTCCATCCCATAACGTTCTATTTTTTCTTAACATGACTAGCATCAGTGTAAATACTGCTACTTGTACTATAGGAAGTCCTGAACATTCCATGAAAAGGTTTCTTCTCTTTAATGCAAACAACAATATTTTATGTAATATCCTTCACAATTGTGATGGGCCTGTTGATAAATTTCTGAATTTTTCTCATTTCTCCCATTTGCATGTTTAAATAAGAATACTGCCAGCTGTGTATCTGATTTGTAGCTGCATGTGCCAGTGATTATATGTATAGAATTAGAGACTATTTTTGAAAATGTGATCCCTTGTGTTTTTATAGCTAATTTTAAAAACGTGTAAAGCAGACAAAAGTACATGTCCTTGGAGTAGCCCTGTGGGAACAGAAGAAACACTTTTTTAAATACATGTCCAACAAAATAAAAACACTTACTACTCCAAAAATATGTACTGTCTATTCTGTCCTGTATGTCTTGCATTTTGCCCCTTGAACCTATGTAAGATTCAGCCACTAAATTAATTCTAGAGTGGAATATAATGTGACATTTATTTGTGATTTAAACTTAAAGGCAGAAATCCATATGGCTAAATAAAAATACTTAAAGCATAATTGATTTTTTCTCCTATTGTTGAAACTCTTCAATTTGCTTTGAAACGGCCTTTGCTTGCCCAAAGGGGCTCACTTTAAGGCTTCCATTAGCTGAAGTCTTTTTTTCTTGAACATTATTTAATTATTTTATCCATTGTTAGTCTTCCATGTAATGATTAATTCAAACATTAATGTTAAATATGACAGGGCTGCAGTTAATATTTTCATGGCTTTAATTTTATTCAAAAGCTCTGGTTTTATGGGGGAAAAAAATCTGAGAAGCAAAACTCTAGCATCCTATATTTCTTTGCTGCATTCTGTTAGAAAGTGTCTTTTCAGTGATCCCTGAGATAGTTATAGATGGACCTGCCTACAGAAAGAGAAGTTCTAGGCATGAACAGAACTAGGAACAGACAAGGTCCTGTGAGACAGGTTCACAGAAAGACTATATGATTTAGATCATAGTACTTAGATCTAGATCCAAAAAAAGACTATATCAGAAGCAGAACTTAGACCAGGGGTAGACAATCCCTGGCACAGGTGCCAAAGCATGGCATGTGAAGGCATTTTGCATGGCATGTGTGCCTGGGTACAGATGTCAGGGAAGGGGCTAGGGCTGCACTGCCACAACCATAGGTTATGACTTTTATTTTTCCAGAGGAGGAGGAATAGGATTATGGACATGTGACAGCCCCTCTCCTAGGGTGACCACCTTTAAAGAAGGGAAAGGTGGGACACATGCCCATGTTCATCCCCCTGCTGTTCAGTGGCAAGACCATAGCACAGCCAATCAGAGCTCATAGGTGCACCCCCTAGCAGGTGCAACTGGTGAACTCAAGACTGGTGGAATGGTGGAGCATCCCATGGGAGTACGGGGGAGGGATTTGCAGTCAGTCAGCAGTGGGGTGCAGTTTTCAGCTGGCTGGGAGTGGTTCCCGGGACATGGTCCTGTCATTCCCGCACTCCCAGTCAGCTGAAAACCTGCCTCTCCCCCACCCCACCTGCTGCTCCTGTGGGACACTCCACTCCACCAGTTTGAGTTCACCAGCTGTGCCTGCCCCTGCCTACCTGGTAGCAGCAGGGGAGACAAAACTCCGTGGTGCCATCCTTACTGCTGCCGGGCAGGCAAGGGGTGCCTCACCACGGCAGCACGGCTGGCATGGGGGTCCCATGGGGAAGGCCCGAGGTTGCAGTGGGCAACCCGCATCCACCTCCACACCCCACACAAGTCTGGGGGTTACATGCCTCCCCATCCCCCCTGTCCCCAGGAGTGCATGCAGCAACAGAAAGCTGCCCCCTCTGGCACCCTGGACAAGCTACCTGTGGCCCTGTACTGTTCCCTTACCGTGGTCCCAGGCCTCATGCACCTCCCTGGCTGGGCAGTGCCCCCAGCTCCAGCCCTATCTCCAGCCCCTCCCTCACCATGGGGACTTTAATCTGCTCCCCCATACACTTATCTTCAGGCAGCTGGGGGAGCTACTCTGCACTGATGCTTGGGGCTGTATCCATGGCCACATGCACGTTTGTGAGTGCACACATGCAGGTGGCTCCCCCTGTGTCTCACTCCCCACAGACCTTTCCAAGCTAAAACTCTGTCAGCCTGCAAGGGGAAACCTGCCATTTCGTGCATTTTTCTCCAGTGAACAGAAAACCTAGATTCCTGCATGATACTGAGAATCCAGGACAAATGCTGTCCTGCAATCATGCAGCCCAGGATTGGGATTTGATATTCCCATTTCAGGACTGTCCCACTCAGTTAGAGATACCTCTTTTTGAGAGGGGGACAGGGACCTCGGGCCCCTACGTACTCGGTACCTAAGGTCGGGCCCCTCTCGGCTCTGCCATCTGCCCCTCACATGCCAACATCTTATCAGCTGAGGTTGCAGGTGTTTTTGGCACTGCCAAAAAACATTGCCAATTCCTGTCTTAGCTGTTTAATGTGCTGAATTTGGGGGTCCTGGCTAAACTTTTCATCATGTTGAAACATCTGGTGTTTAATACTGAAACTATGGTAACAAGGATTTTTAATGAATCTGTCAATTAGGGTGGTACCCAATCAGTGAAAAATAACAAATGTAGACAAGTTCAATTTGATCCCAGTATTGTGGAAGGTCTTAGATTTTGAAGGGAGGACTTATCAAGGACCAGCTAGTAAGCAGAATATGGGATAAAATACAGTGTGGTTTTATTCAAAAAAGATCATATTAGTCCAATCTAATATTTTTCTATAATGGGGATTAGATGAAAGCCATGCAGGGGACCTAATCTATCTTGACCTAAACTAAAATGGAGAAGGTGGGGAACAAGATTACAAATGTAAAGTGGAGAAGGAGATGACTGAAGGGAAAACTGGAATAATAGAAAATTAGATCTGGAAGAGCTGGAAAAGCAGGAGCTTACCTAGTTCAACTCTGTGTTTGAGGTAGAGGCATCCCTATATGACCATTCCAACCATATATATAGCTAACTTGTCCTTAAAAACCAGGATAGAAATTCCATAACCTCTCTGGATAATCTGTTCCAAAGCTTGACCAACCTCATAGTTAGAAAGTTCCTCCTAATACCCAACCTTAATCTCCCTTGTTGCAATTGGAGACAATTTTACTGTTCTCTGAGACCACAGACAGTATTCTATTACAATCCTTTTTATATGCATCCTTCAGGTATTTGAAGACTGTTATCAAATGCATCCTCAGTCTTCTCTTCCTCAGACTACCTTTTCGTAACTCATCCAACATTTTCTTATAAGAAAATGATTATAAGTGGTGATAATCAGGCAAAGAGAAGAGCTATTTAAATTAAAAGATGATATTGGTACAGTAAAAGATGAAATGGGTACAAACATGTTGTGAATAAATTTAGATTGGGAACCTGAAAAGATTTTCTAACCATCAGAGGAATTAAGTTTTTGAATGGTTTTCTAAACAAACTAGTATGGGCAAACAACCTGATAGTGCTTGATAAATTTGACAGGGTAGAGGTGTTGGAGTAATTAGGTCATATGAGGCTTTGGATGTTTGATGCCCCCATAAAAGGCTTGATAAGAAAAAAATCTTTTGTTCCTATCACTGCATGGGTCACTTGGATATGTCAGAAATGAATGGTAGTGTTAGAAATATTATTAAAAATGCATTATGAATAGTGTTGTTAGAACAGCA
>NW_017728917.1:32382452-32385653 GCF_001723895.1 Crocodylus porosus
GGGCAGAGTGTGGTCTTTTGTCTTCGCTCTGACCCTATTTGCAAATATACCTTTTGTGTTGCTAATAGCGTGTGCCTGAGAGTTCTTTGCCTCCCGAGAAACGAACCGTAGCAATTTCTGCAACAGTAGTGTAGCACTTCTTGACTTCATGGATAATGCAGGCAGGATTTGGATGCAGATGTCAAAGCTACAAAAGGTTTACTCAGGGTAAGAAGCAATTTCTTGGTGCTAAAGAAGGTTGACTATTGGAGTGATTTTCACAGTGGAAAGAGCCTAGGGTTCTTGAGATAAGTTTATATTTTGAGGATGTACTTTTGCTTAGTGTTGCAGAGCACTCGGGTGCCCTGTGACTAAGAGCAGAAACGGCTCGGGAGAAACCCCTGGGGCGGGAAGGGGGAGGCTCAGCTGCCAGTCACCAGGACTGTGCAGGTGCTGGTTGCTAGGGCAACCAGTGAAACCTAGTGACAGGAAGGAGCAGGGCTTAGCCCTTCTTAAGCCCAGGCAGGAGGCCAGGAGGGCAGTTGCCCTCTGGTTGCTGAGGGAGGAGGAACTCGGCTAGTGCAGATGAAGGGGAGAAATCACGGTCGGAACATCCCTTGGTTGCTGCTGGGGTTGGGGCGCTCTCTCTCTGGTAGGGATTGAATCTTGTTTGAGCGGACGGTCTAGCTTTTAAGTTGTAGCCCAGGGGCTTTGTGTTCTTGTGTTTATTATTTTGACTGGAGGACCGGGTGAGGCTATTAGGGTTTGGAGGAGGCCTCATAGGAGCTCCACAGTAGCGTGGGGACCCTGGTGACTGAGAGGGTGCAGCATTTTGGGATGCATTGACCCCAGCCCCAGAGTGAGAGGGGTGCAGTGAGGAGGCCCAGAGTGAGGGGGGGGGCAGTGAGAAGCCCTGGAGCAGTAGGGGGCAGTGAGGAGCCCCAGAAGTAAAGGAGAGGGCCAAGGCATAACAGGGCCCAGGTCAAAACACAAAAGTACCATCTGCGAGGCTTGGGCTGTGGTGTAAGGGGAGGAAAGGAGCCTCAGATAGTGCCCCAGGCACCGAGACAAAAAATGGGCAGCCTCCCGCTCAATCAATATCTTCCAATCAAACAAATAACAAAAAGACATGGCAGGCGGTTGGCCCTTAATCAGTGTTGAGGGGCACTAGTAGATGGACCTGAGGAGGCACAACTGTCACACTTAGGTTACAAGGATTTCAACAATTGCATATAGGCAACTAAAAAAAGAGATTGGGCTGGATATTGTTATCATCTTCGGGGATTCAGTTGCCTTCCCTGTTCATTCTTGTGTCTCTTAAATTTTTAATATGCTTATTCTTGCTGCACTATATTTTATTGTGTTAATTCAGTGCTTCAGTGTTTCTGCTTGTTCCTTTCAGGGGCCAGGAAGCTTTTCTCCTCCTTGAAAGTAATATTTGACTTCTGTTTTTTTTTGTTGGTTGCCCCTTACCCCCGCCCATTTTGTTTGAAGTACTGGAAATTTAAACTGCAATGTGTTGGTGCACCCAGTGGTAGTAAAAACTTCTCGGGTACCTGACTGAAGGGTCCCAGGGAAAGACAGACTACCACAGTTTGAAGCAGAAAAAAGATTTTTTTTTTCCCTAGGTCAGGTTGTTAAGGTTTTGTTTTCCTTTGGATTATGGGGTGCTTTGCTTCTTAAGATCATCCAGGCATATTTTGCCTAATTAATTTCCTGCCCTTTCAGGGGCCCAAGGCTTTGATATTGCTTTGTCTCTCCTACTCTTTTCCTGGACCACAATGTATGATGCTCAGTACAAAATGTAAGTTTAGTTTGAGGTGCAAAGGAATGCTTAGTGGCTGTAATGCACAAGAAAGGGCAGGGCGGACGCTCTTTCAGCACCTTTTGGACCAGTGCTTATCACATGGTTATCTGAAATTTAAAGGGACTGGATTTAAAGATCTGGAAGGTCCCTTCCCAACCCATGTTCCTGCAGCAGTGCATGCACAAACACACCTCCTGTAATTATTCTCTCTACAACAATAAATTGTATAAGACAAATACATAAGTCCATTATATTAAATAAAATATGAGAGAAGGAAAATGTTAGATTCCAACTCCATGCAGTGCCCAGTGACTAGAGAGACAATCCAGTTCCTTATGGATTGTATTACTCATTAGCCAGAGCAAGCAGGGAGCAAACACCAGCACACATTGCTTGCATCAGCTTTATTTAGAATGGAGACAGCTTCCAGGAAAGGTCCCAAAAAACAACAAACCAGGGACCTGCACTGAACATTAGTGCTTTTCAAATTGTATACACCTTGCTTCATACATATTAACATTTGTTCCACCTCTGTTCCTCCTTTTGTTCTACTCATTTCTCCTCCCATCTCAATCTCTGCCTCTGTTTACTTCATTAACATGGAATTGCCTATGCTTTTCCTTCATTTACATGCCTCTCTGCTAAAAGCACATGCGTAAGGCCATGAACTTGGGTACTCTTGGTCAATCACTGGCTCTTTCTGGTTTTTGCTCACTTCAGTACCGTCTCCAAGGACTTGCTTGTGCTTTATCTCCTGATGATAGCTGATGGGCTGCATCTTGTTCATCTTAGACAATGGACTCTAACACTACGACCTTGTTAGAAAACTGCTTGCCTAAGCATTTGCAAGGTTAGTCTTAATATATCATCCTGCCTTGTGACCAGCAGCTCTGCTGAGACATGGAAAAAAGCCTTCATTCAGCTACAGACCCAGTGCTCCCCAAAATCTGTATTGTTACCCTAACAGAAAATACCAATTGAATATAAAGGGTGTTTTTCTGTCCATACAAATTGCACACAATACAGGCTTATTTGTATTCTGTCTAGTTTAATTGAAGACTTCCACATTTTCGGTGGATTGATGCAGGAATCTGAGTCGATCCAGGTACTAGTTGTAAAGATCTATTTTCATAATTGTGCTTTATTGTTGTACATCATTTAAGGCATAGTTTCATAGTTAGTAGGGTCGGAAGGGTCCTGAGTAGATCATCAAGTCCGACCCCCTGCCAGGACAGGAAAGAGTACTGGGGTCAAACGACCCCAGAAAGGTGATTGTCAAGCCTTGTTTTAAAGACCCCCAGGGCAGGAGCCAGCACAACTTTGCTTGGAAGTTGGTTCCAGTTCCTAGCCGCCCTGACAGTGAAGTAGTGCCTCCTGATGTCTAATCTTAATTTACCCTCTACCAGCTTCTGACC
>NW_017728917.1:32385988-32412558 GCF_001723895.1 Crocodylus porosus
CCAAGATCCTTTTCTGCCTCTGCACTGATGAGAAGGGAGTTCCCCAGCCTGTAGGTATGGTGCTGGTTCTTCCTCCCCAGGTGCATCACCTTGCATTTGTCAGTGTTGAATCCTATCCTATTGTCATCCGCCCATCCATGTAACCTGTCTAGGTCCAGTTGTAGCCTATTCCTTCCTTCTAGTGTGCCCACATCTCCCCACATCTTAGTGTCATCAGCAAATTTGAAGAGGGTGCTTTTTACCCCTTCGTCCAAGTCACTGATGAAGATGTTGAACAGTGTGGGCCTGAGGACCAAGCCCGGTGGAACCCCCTTGCCCACATCCCTCCAGGTCGAAAATGACCCATCCACTACCACTCTCTGGGTGCGGCCCTCCAGCCAGTTGGTGACCCATTTGACTGTGTAGGTGGTGACACCACAGTCCCCCAGTTTTTTTAATGAGAACAGGGTGAGAGACAGTGTCAAAGTCCCTTTGCCCCTCTTTAATGATGGTGGAAATTTAAATTAACTATTGGAGCTCCTTCAGATTTGATAGCAACTGAAAGCCTCTTATCAGTCAGTGACAGTCCAAAGACTTGTTTTAGTGATCTTTAATCACTACTCATCTTGCTGACAGAGCACCTTAATTCTTAAAAAAGTGGTGGCAGCTGTTGTCCCTCCTATGGCATATGCATGAGGGCTATTCAGACTTTCAATGCATATGCCTGGGCAGGAATTTTTGGAGGAGTGGAGGCTACCCAGACCTTCCATCCTCCCTTTAGGCCACTGAAACAGAGCCCAAAGTTCAGACTGTTTGATGCCTCCATGGATATAGTCATATAAGTGTCTAGGAATCAAACCCCAGCCATCTGTGTAGTAGACAAGGACTCTACCACTGAACCACAGGGGACTCTTTCTGAAAAGAGTAAACACCTATAAATACCCATCAGACTGGTCAGTGCTGTCCCTTGCCCAAGCTCCCTCACAGATGATCTTATTCTTTTCCATTACCGTAAGAATTAAGATGCAGTAGTTGAAATGTTCTGTTTATGCCAGATCATAATGTAGCACTAACTTTTCTGAATCACCCATGCTTTATATTCTTCAGTTGGCATATGATTGGGGAATATCATACTTCTGTGTTAACAGGACAATTAGGAAAATGTAATTCATAGAAATCATAAAATTGTAGGACTTGAAGAAACGTAGACAGACATAGACAGAGTGGACTAAAGCAGGAGCAGATCACTATCCTCCCTATTATACCTTTAACACATTAGAAGATTGTTGTCCCCCTTAGTTCCTTTACTTCTTTTAACCTTTCCAATGGATCACTTTTCTAAGCCTCTGCTTGTTAATGTTTGCCTTCTCTGGACTCACTCCAAATTGTCCACATTTTTCTTAACGTGTTTTATCTTCTGAACTCTTCCCCACCATGATTTATGGGTAGGGTGAGGAGGACCAAGCATTTTGGGATACAGGAGGACCAAGTCCTCCCCTGTCATGCTCCATAGAGTATGCACATGTAACTGGAAGCATTTCCTTTTAAAAAGCTTCTAAAGACTAGATATTTCCAACAGAGTATTTTGGAACATTCTTACTATTTCTGGAAAAGTTCAAAGGTTGTATTATTTGTCTGACCACCATTTAAAGCACTCCAAAAGTGTTTGAAGTATTTCAAATGTTATGTCTGCCCAGGGCCTAACATATGACACTATCAGTGTATCACAGAATGACATTTGCTTGTTCTGCAAAGTATTGTCTTGTTGGTTCCTGCTCAGTTTGTGGTATACTATGACACTTGGATCCTTCTTTGGCAGAACTGCTGCCTAGCCAGTTGTTCCCTATGAATTGTTTTTCTGTCCTAAATGCAGTACTTTGCATGTATCTTTACTGAATGTTATTTTATTGCTTCTGGGCCATGTCTCCTAACCGTTCTCTTATAGATACAGTAGCAGAATGGTTACATGAAATCAGAGTTTTAGGCTTGCTCCAGATAGGCACAAAGGTTTTGGTCATGATTACATTTCTCCCTCATGTGCCACTGACTACAGAACTGACACACCTTAATCATGAGCACAACTAGGTATAATTAGACTTTGGTGCCCCCCCCCACCCTTTTTTTGAGCAACCTTGTCCTCCAAAGTGCTTGCAATAGTTCCTACCATCCATAAATTTTAGAATTCTATCATTAATATTGATTGGGACCAGACACAGGATAGAGTCCTGTGAAAGCCCCCTTGAGGTGTTCTCCTACCCTGGCAATTCCTGACTATGGTTTTCAGTGAGCTGTGCATCAATTCATGAGCAGCAGCATAATTAGGAGTGGGAAAGATGGGCTCTGGCCCTGGCACCAAGCTAGGAGGAGCGCTGGAATCATCCCTCAACCCTGCAGAGTCTGTGTTCCATCAGCAAGAGCATTCCCATTACTTACCCATCCTAGAAATCCAAAACAGTCCCTGTCTGCTGATGCTGATTTAAGAGTAACAGACAGGGTGGGCAGAGCTTATGGGGCAGCTCAGCCAGGAACTGTTTAGGACATCCCAACATGGGTAAATTGTGTGCATTTGTTCTCCCATGTCCTATCCTATTTGGAACCCATGCACCACTCCCCTCCCCCAACTCTTGGAACCGGTGTACAACCCCTGTACTTGGAACCTGCATGAACCCTGTGCTCTTGGATCCCTGCTCTCACAACGTGTACACCCCCCAACTCTTCGTATCACATCCCCCCTGCTCCCCTATATAGTTTGCCTAGTGTACCAGCTCTGCTTGTTAAACCTTTGCTTATGAGAATTTAATTGACAGACTATTTCTTTAGTTTGCCTATGAGAATTTCATGGGGTGCAGTGTTGAAAGCCTAATATATCACAGCTACTGATTCCCATTTTCCACTAAGCTAGACACAGTAGCAGAAAGGAAAACTAGTTTTTAGAAATGTATTTACTTAGTCCAGGTTCAGTCAAAAAGTATATAGATGACTCATTAAATTATAGGTGTGTTTTAACAGAAATTTCCTAACAGCTGGGAGGCCTGAGATTTTCAAAGCTGTTTCAAATATTCAAAGTAAGAATAGCTTTGAAAATTTCACTCAAATATTATATTTATGTTCTAGGCTTTTCCATACGGCTTTTATAATTTCAAGAATTTAATTCTGGCCTGATCTCATGCTTTGTTTCCTTCACTATTATTTTTAAGGATGTGATTCAATGTTTAATTGATTAGAACTTGGCATGAGTGATTTTATTTCCTTGATGGGTCACCAAAATAGTGGGCATGATCACTGGAAACAGATAATCTGCTGCTGGAATGTGATAAATTTAGGCCACAAACAGGTGAAATTCTCCAGAGAGTGTTTTCTACTTAGTTGGAGGTGGATTGCTTTTCTCCTGGAACAGCCATTATTTGTTCTAGGAGAAACTGTGTGAATACCTCTACACACATGGCTTCTACTGGGAGAGCTTTGATTCTCCCAGCATGGATATAACACCTGTACATAGCCCTAGTGCTTCAAGTCAACCATAAGCAGAAGTTAACATGTTGTTTCTTGTGGAGTTTCATATTTTCATTGCTTGATGGTAAATCACTAGATTTGGGGTTTTTAAAGGCAAACAGACATAAAAAAAGAGTCCAACCTTGTTGCTTGCTCAGGTGAGTATTTTGTATAATAGATACGTATGCCCACATTCTCCATTAGTATGAATCTTTTGTAATTGTTTAGAACAGCACCTGCAAAGTTATTCAGGGAGTTAACACCCATTGATTACAATAGAAATTAGGTGAATAAATATCAGTTAAGCACCTAAACATAAATTAGGCATGATACATTCAGGATCTGAGCCTTGGAGATTAATTCAGCAAAGTATTTAACCATGTGGAAATGTCCCTTTAATTCAGTGAAGTATTGAAGCCAGTGGGATTTGAAAGCATGCTGAAGCAGTTTTCTGAATCAATGCCTTCACAAAATACTTCTTATAAAGGTTTCAAAACATTGGGGAACAAACCCATTGAATTTAATGACTTTTCTGGGAAGAATTATTTTCTCAAAGATTGCCACAGTCAGGCCCTATATCCTCTGGATTCTATATAAATATCAATAAAGTTGGTCAGATGAGATGGCACTGTAAGAGTGATGTAGTCAGGATGGTCCAGTAATTATGTGAGAGGAAAGGTTTTCTTAGGGTGATATCTTTTATTTGACCAAATGTATAGCTGAGATAGAATTAGACAAGCTTTTCTATGCAATACATTATTCACCAGGTCAGATATGAATGCAGTGTTTTCTAATTAAAAGCTTCTTTAACTCTATCCCAACTATACAGTTGGTCCAATAAGATAACATCCTAAGAAATCCTTGTCCCCCAGCTGATGTATGAATTGCTGGGCATCATAAATTGTTGAATATTGATTTTACGGAAGTTATTCCAAACAAGGAATATTCATAAATAGAATAGTTTACCACAGTTTTACATGCAAAT
The DNA here is from genome assembly GCF_001723895.1 of Crocodylus porosus. Taxonomy (NCBI): domain Eukaryota; kingdom Metazoa; phylum Chordata; order Crocodylia; family Crocodylidae; genus Crocodylus; species Crocodylus porosus. The sequence goes on from NW_017728917.1 coordinate 32,390,445, forward strand.
CAGAAATAAATATCTTCTAGTGCTCTCCAAAATCTATCATTGAACACATCGCCTCCCTAGTGCTTAAACTCACTGTCCAGTTATATACCAATTGCCGATTAATTTATCATAGTGCTACTTTTATGAAGACACAGGCAAAGTGTGATGCAGTCATTTCTTACATTTAGAACTTACTTCCAAGTAGGAAAACAAATAATTTCACTGGATACTTTTACCTTAAGATAACATAGCATCTCATGTAATGTATAATATAGCCTTTATTTTTTTTTTCTCTAAACTCTTGGAAACTTACATAACAACCGTGCTTTAAGTATGACACCATTTATAGACATTTAAAATGCATCTTAATTTATAAATATTTTACATTTGGTCCATAGAACAATTTTCAGTTTACTAAATAATACTGTACTCTTTTAAACAGGCTCTGTATATATTTTAGAATATGTATATATCACATATATTTTTTTATATAGAGATAGATTTGCTTGGTGTTCAGATATAATTCCTTATTGCAAAAAGCATATATGATCATACAATATTTTTTCTTCTTTAGGGCAGATACTACAAAAAGATACAGCTATTCACAGTTTACACACAGTAGTTCTACAACACTATTTTGTGCTATATATGATAAGTTTGTACAGATTTTTGCTAAACAGCAGGTCTGCCAAACATATGCCATAATTGTTTACAATCAAACATTAAATACTGCATTTTTCTTAGAACAACATGGAACTTGATTACATTAAACAATAAAGAGAAAGTTGGAGGTTTTTATCCTTAGTCTAATGAAATTCACAATTATAATGTGGATGTATTATATGTGATACATACGATGTATGTTTATTTTTTCTAACCCCTGATAGCTTACAAGACTTTTGCATTTATCTATAGACATTTAGAGTGTATCTTAGATTTCAAAATATTTTACAGTTGATCTACTGTATGAAACAGGTTAAGAGCTACTAAACAATACTCTTTTATGAGGTTTCATGACTTAGGTTGAACTATGTGTGTGCGTGTGTGTGTGTGTGTGTATTTACTACAGTAATGTATCTGACATTCTGAGAATAATACCTTATTGCAAGAACATATGTTGGTCACCTTTAGACAAAAACAACAAAAAAAATCAACATTCACAGCTATTTTTTCACATAATTCTACATAATTTGTGTGCTATCTAATATTGTAGGTTGCACAAAAGTTTGCTGAAAAGCAGGTTTCATTGCACAGTTCTGTCACAGTCATTTACAATCAAACATCACATACTGCATTTTCCATGCCCCTTGTTGTCTTATAGCTGCCAAACAAGAAATGTGATAGAGGGCCTGATCTTACTTTGTCTACACAGGAAGAACTTTCATTCTCTTTAATGGGAGTTCTTAGTTGTAAAGGAAATGCCTAAAAGAGTCTATACTGGAGTTTTCATACTATAGAAACAGCTTTCCCTCATACCTTCATCACTATAAATAATGTATATGTAAATAAAAATCCTAAAAATAAAACTGTCTTCGAAGTGCTAGAAAAGTTTAAGATTTATAATTTGCTTGTTAAATACAAACCAAGTTTAAAGTCCCTTAAGAGATTGAATAATCCATGGTTTAGAGCCCTAAATTAGAATTTGTGGAGTATGGTCCATAATTAAAACACTGTTTGATTTCTGTTACGGTGGCAGTGTAAAACAGTTGTTAATGGCAAAGTATAAACAGAAGCAATAGCTGGTTGAGATTACAAAAAAAGGTACTGCTTTTATCTGGGAATGTTAGTAGGAGCTCTGGAGAGTTTGATATTCTTACATATTTTCCTAAGAAATGTCAAAATGAAACATTTTGCCTCTATAACATTCATCTGAAATTCAAAGAGTATCAACACATGACAAACAAATCAAAATAAAATACTGCTTTTAAAAGATATTTCACTATCATTAAACGGATGAAAATATAATAGCTTTTACTAGTACGAATTTTAAGGTCGAACTTCTTACTGGAAATCATATGCATACAAAATACTTTATTCTTGTATATGAAACAACTTTCAAACGTAATTGTACTCCTGCAAAGTTGGAAATAACAGTCTTGGGATTTGGCAGTAAGAAATATTAACTAGTAAAAGTCAGCAGCACAAAACCTCAAACTGTCGTGCTAAAAGGTAGATTAAAAATGTCTTACATGTCAATTTACAAATTGCAAGAATTCAACTCTTATTGTGAAAGGATAAAAATATTAACAGTCTGTGGATTGCCAAAAAACACAAAACACTGTTAACATCTGAGCCCACAAAACAGTTTGGTTATACCCACAATGATTCCCTTATAGTGGAGATGGTCTTTTTTTTGTTGTTGTTTTTGTTTTGTTTTTTGTTTGGCACTAGAGGTAGGTGATTATATTCTCAGACATAAAGTTGTGGTCATATTCAACCTATTTTTGTTTTCCTTTTTCCAGAGTGCCATTTGTACCTTTCCAATACCAAAATTTAGATATATGCTTCTTTGTTGGCAGAGTTGCTTTGCTGGGCTTGTTCTGGCCCACTTTCAGGATGAGTTATGTCTTCACTTGGCTGAATCATTACTTGGATACGCTATTTTAAAAAGAATGAAATAAGATTACTGGATAAATTTTTTGTTCAAATCAAATCTATCATATTCCTTCCATTATAAGATAACCTTGAATTCAGATGCACTCCCATTTTCTCTTAATTTAAGAAAAAAATAGGACAGCAAATAGACAGACAGTGGGTGTATCTACAGGAGACATTTACTATGGAGTAGACAAATTAGCTCCACGCTAAACATTGGACAGCCACACTTGTTCCCCTATTAGCCTGGAGTAAACTAATTAACTCTGCAGCAGGATAGTGGGCCTGTGAGAAGCAGCTAGTATTCGCTTTGGATCTGGCCGATTTTGGGGGACAGTGACTCAATTCGGTGATTCGAATCACTGTCCTGAACCAATTCAACCAGATCTAATTCAGATATTCAACTGCTGCCAAATCAGCTGAATCTCTGAATCATGCAGGCCCCATCCCCAGCCTGCTCTCCCAGCCCTGGCAATGGCTGCCCCACCTGCCCCAGCTCCCGGCTCCTTGGAAAAAAAAGCCTCCACTCACCAGGTGCTGCCACATGTGGGGGGTCATCTCTGCTGCCCCCCACTGCCCCACATCATGTGGGGGGCTCTGCCACAAACCCCCTAACCCCCACCCACTCTTCCAGCCCTTCCACCCCATGGCTGCCCTGACTGCCCCAGCTCTGGCCCTTTAAAAACAAGACATAACAGAAAAACCCCCACACTCACTGGCTCCTTCTCAGCAGGGGTGCAATCCTCACTGCCCCGCACTGCCGCACACTATGTGGGAGGCTGTGTACAAGCTCCCAGAAGCCCTGAGGCCGCTGCAGCAGCCAGTGAGTCTGGGTTTTGGGTTTTTTTTTTTAAGGGGCCAGGAGCTGGGCTGTGTGGGGCATCCATGGGGGGGCTGGAACAGTGGGCAGGGGTTGGGAGGATTGTGGCAGAGCCCCCCATTTGGCATGGGGGGCAGCAGGGATCACCCCCCCAGCCAGCAGCACCCAGTGAGTGGGGGCTTTTTTTTAAAGGGCTAGGAGCTGGGGCTAGGCAGGGCAGATATTGGGGGGGCCTGGGGGAGTGGACAGCGGTTGGGGGGAACTCAGGGGGGCTGGGGGAACAAGTAGTGGATGGAGCTTGGTGGGGGTCTCCCTATGGTCCCTCTTCTCCTTCCTGTAGCCCCCTCCACTTACCAGCTCGGAGTCCGGGTCGAGCTCCTTGCTGCAGTGGGCGGGGACTGCCCGAATCACAGAAGCTCTCTGAATCTTTTCCAAATCGATTTGGAAAGCTTAAAATCAATTTGGACCTTTTAATTGGTCCCCTGATTCGAGATTTAGCCACCAAATTGGAGTGAATTCTCCTCTGAATTGAATCAGCACCTGAAGTTTCGCACAGCCTTAAAGGATAGCACTTTTAAATACAGGTACTATCCTGCTGTGGAGTTTGTTATGTCACAGCAGCATACATATAGAATCTGCCCTTCCTGGGGCATGAGGGTGCTTCAGTGAGGGGGATGCCTGCTGACTAGCCCTGCAGTGGAGCACCCTCATACCCCAGCAAGATTCTCCGCAGAACACTGAGCCGGGTGGAGGGGTGGAGCCAGGGCTGCTCTACCGTGGCTCAACATGCTGCAGTCATGGATGCATGTTCAAACAGCATGCCTGGGAGCAACACATTCCAAAGCAATAAGCTCTGGAGTTTATTGGTCATATTAACTGCATGTGTGTATGTGCCCAGTTATAAGAATACAATCTCTACAGTTCATGTGAGAGCTTCCTGCTCTTAATCAACATTGCAGTGGAGTTCAGCTAAAGGATGTTTCAGTCCTTCCACTTCTGATCCTACCTGGGACCCAGTAATGATGTAACAAATACAAAGTGAAAGTTTTAAAATTAATTAGCAGATTTTGATGCTCCAACAAGATTTGGAGTTGTGCCTAAACATTTTTGTCAGTATTGCTTTTTCTGAACTGGTTTGTCTATCCTTAGTGACAATTTAGATAAGCATCGAGGCATACCACATACGGCTTTTTACCTTTTATTAAAATCTTTAGTAATTCCTTATAAAAAATGTCCTGATCAAATGCTATAGACTGAATCAAAAAGATTAACAGTTCGCTTGTAAGTAAACACTTTCAATAGCTGTGTTAATAACAAACTTTAAGATAAATACTAGTATCAGTAGTCTGCTTTTATCATCTTATAGTCATTTATCAAACCTTTCTATACAGAATTATATGAAGGATAACCAAACAAATCAGGTTCTATTATGGGCTTAAAAAGCAGAGCCAAAGCAGCAGCTATCTCCATAAGGAACAAGATTCTAGCTTGATGTAAATATTACAGTAGTATATGCATAAATATAACATAATCAGGTGTCCTGATGAAGAATACCCTGCTTTCAAAAGGTTTTCTAACTAACTTTATCCCCAACATGCAGTCTGTCCAATAAAAAATATCACTCAAAAAGTTAGATATAATTTTGATCATATATATCAACATTGCTATTTGATTTGCCAAGTATAAAGTGCTAGGAAGCCAAGTGTTTGGAACTGACAGGGCCTAATTATAATGATATCTATTATACCAACAGCTGCATTACTATCTGAAATTTTTAAGAAGACTGTTAGCTTTATTATTTTTCATGCTGATATTCTTGGTTTCATGTTCTTATATTTGCTATAAAATGCCTGAGCTAAGACGATAAATGCTGGGAAGCAACAATATACCCATCTCGTCAGATATCCCAATGAACATCTTGCAAAAATAAATAAATAGATAAATGTACCTGAAAAATAGTGACCTACCTGTTTTAAGGAGCCTTTTAAAGTAAGAAACATGTATGTCATATAGCCTGGAATCAGCACCATAGAAGAAAGAGCCATGAGCCAGCCAACCCCTTGGCCCCATGTTGGGAAAACATAGTTCCCCATAGTAAGAGGAGTCATCTGGACAGCACTGAAGATAAACACTCCCTGAAAAATAAATTTAAAACAGTCAAGGTGGCTTTAATTCCTAAAGGTCTCCGTGTTTTCTACAGAACTCTGTTGGATTGACTTGGATTCAGTCATAAGACTGCTTCTGCAGCCATGCACAGAAGTTAAGTGCTCCCTTAAGTACTCACATCACCAGGCTCTAGCTTCAGGCCTGGGGGCACAGCCACTGATACAAGGTGGAGGAACCTTGGCCCATCCACTTCAACGTGCTGGCAAGTACATCTGTGCCATTGGAGACAAGAGGAGTATGCTGTGAAAGGAAATGGCTTCCATGGCTCAGAGCAAGATGGAGCTAGGAGCTGAATTCTGACTGAACCCCATTCCAAGGCTCTTTGGATGGAACAACTACATGCTCAATGGGGTGGATTGCAAAGTTGTGTTTGTGCCCTTCAGTAGGGCCTGTGAGAGAAATTTGGGGGTCTGGTGCTTTCTCGTGTGAGGCACCTCCTATTTGGGAAGCAGGAAATATAGACATTTTATTTGAATTTTAAGTTGATTTTATAAGATTTTAAATACATTTATAGAGATCAGACTTAATTTACACACTTTATTAAATAAGGTACTTGCAATTCTCACAATTTTGGCAGCTCCCCAAGCTTGAGGACCTGATATAACTGTACTCTCATTTTTTCCCACCCCAACCCTGCCACAGGCCCTAAAATTGAGAATCTGCAGCAAAAAAAGAAAACATTATTGGTAATGATTTGAGTTTATCTGCTTTAAATCAGGGATTGGCAACCTATGGCCTGCAGGCCAGATGGACTAGATGGAGTCTGCAGATCACTGAATGCAAGCAACATGCAAAAATGCATTTAATATTGTGTCTCTTTTTCTTAAAATTGTCAGGTTTTTTTGCTTTGCTGTGGCCTTGAGCTACTGTGAATAATTTCCCATCTTAAGAAATAAAGAAAAAACTTTAACTATGTGCATGCCTTACATGATTCTGAACAAATCTATATGTGAGTTATTTTCTGCTCAAAGTCAAAATCCAATACCTTTACTCACATTGAACAATTCCTTGCTCAGATTATTATCATCAGTTTTAAGGGACAGTAGGGGGGGAAGCAAGCTATTTTTCAGTGTAAGACTGAATCATTCCTGTTACGATCCATGAGCAATTGGACCATTGTCTCCCTAGTCGTTGGGTACCGCATGGAGTTGGGGTCTAATATCTTGGTGTAGTAAGCAGGATTGGACACACATTTGGAGGGGACTGATCATTGCAATCCTACTAGGGTAAGGCCTTGCAGGTGTAGTGGGTTCTCTTGGGCCTGGACCACCTTGGTGTGAACTAGGTTCTCCTGGGCTGCCTCAGCTGTCATACCCCATCTTTTACCCTTCCCCAGTAGCATGGTACTGGGTTCAGAGGATTTTCTTCTGTGTGGGGGGGGTCAGGGTGACCGCTGTGTTTTTACTGAGAGTTGGGTTAAATGGAATGGGGGTCTGGGACCCCAGGAGAATCCGTCTAGCCCAGCTTGGATTATGGCCCAGAGTTGGGCCTAGGGAATTTTATGTAATAGATCATGGAAGCAGGCCTTCTGTAAAGCAACTGCCCTCCAGGCTTTAGCTTGGCATGTTCAAGATATCACCTCCAGACTGCTGACACCTAAGAGACAGAGTAAAGCCTGCATTCTGCCCAGATGTACCTGAATTCTTATGACAGCCCTGGGCTTAGTAGACACAGAATTGTTTAACTGTCTGTATTGTTGCTTTTTTGTTCTTGTTCTGCATCAATAAATTCACCTATTATTGACTGGCCGGTGTTGTGGTCAGTTTGAGGATTGTGTCTGTCCAAAACAAAGGTATAGGTGCTGGGTTCAAATCCAGTCCAACAATTGGCATCTCCACCAAGATGCAAGAGTAGTAACCTGACTGATCAGAGAATTTGTTGATGCAGAGTGATCTGTTTTAGAGGGGTTAGCTGAAACTTGGAGTAAGGTAAAGTTATATAGGAAGTAACTGAAGTTATAAATATTGTGCAGGAGATGTTGTTTGTTACTTTTGACCAGGAAGCTTTGTTTGTCCATATTAGGCAGAGTAGCAGACATGAGTATATGCTGTGGTCTGCTTAGAATTAAGTAAGAACCTCCTTCTGTGTTTATAATAGGAAGCCAGAAAGCAAAGAAAGTCATCTCTCTGCTGGAAGGGCTGTAGGAATGAACAGGGTCTTTAACTCTAAGGTCCTTAGGAGAATAATTACAGTCTTCTATGCAGAAAGAACAAAAGCAGATGTGTTTTTCCTGTAAAGTTTCTAAAGTGTAAGTTAGCAATGTAGGTTATAGCAAAATAAAGTGTTATACAGGCAGGATAGCTTCAGAAAAATCAAAGATAATTAGAGAAATGTAAGACAGACACTCTAGAATCCTGTGTGTACCAGAAAATAGAGGCAAAAGTAGCACAGAAAGAGACAAGGTATGTTACTAGACATCTGCTTAGGCAGTGGCAGAGAATTTGTGATTAGAAGTGAGGGGAAACTTGATTCTCACTCCTGCCTCTCCAGGAACAGTGAAAAGCCTAGAAAAGACAGAGATTGTTACAACAGTGTAACAGCTTGATTAGGAAACATCAGGGTATAGCTGTGTAAAGAGAGATCATTGCCCAGAATTAATTTGAGGTACTCTGAGCAAGGAGAGAGGAGTGAGCTTATCAGAGGCATGCTTTGTTTTTCTCTGAAAAGGCATAGTTTAAAAGTTTCCTTTTTAAGGTAGGAAAAGTTTTCTTGAAGGGATTGTGTGTAGTGCATAATTTGTCACCCACAGTCTTTAAAAGATACTTTCTTAGTCCTAAAGTGGAGCTTGCTGAGCTGTACAGCTGTAAGAGAAGGAAATTTGATGGATAAATTGATTTGCAAAGAGCAAGGCAAGAAGGGGTCACTGATGAGAATGGATTATGAAGCCTGTAGCCCAGAAAGAGTTATGGTTAAAATATATTAAGGAAAGGAAAACTAAAAGTTAAGTAAAACCTAGAAAAAGTGTTAGGATTCAAAAGAGTTGCTAGAGAGAGAGAGAAAGGAAAGATAAAAATCTAATAAAGAGTCTGCAAAGCCCTAAAAATCCAAGTGATCTAGTAGTCCAGAGAAGGGGAACAAAGAAGAAGATCACTGTTAAAGCTGCCAGAGCTGGGAGCTAGCAATCTAAGCTGACATGAGGGTGGGCCAAGAAGCCCAGAAGTCAGGGACTGTGTCCATAAGAAGTAAAGAAGACCAGAGCAGGAGAGTAGAGAGTTTAATCCTAAGTATGACCTAAAACTGCCACCCTCCTAGGTGTGGTTAGTGTAGTAGAGCTACCTGTAGCGGGGTAGGCACTACAAAATGCTGCATAATAACCACCCTAGGAAAGCAGCAGAGGCAAATATAAGTGCCTTAAAAACCTTAGCTCTCACCTCATTGTAAGTTATCTTTCATTAACAAAAAGCTAAGGGGAGCATACTCCAACAGAGAAAACTGTTGGTGTAAGCCAAAAAAAAGAGATGTGTGGCATGAAATGCCTGCTACTTTAAGAGAAGAACTCTGCTATAAAAGCAGGCTCTGCAAGGTGCCAGGAGGAGAAATTTTTAAATAAGTGCCAACCTGGCTATAAGCCAAGCAAAGCCAGCCACAGTGTATAAACAAACTAATGAAAAGGGGTAAGCCCCTCCCTTTTTGTCCTTGTGTTTTACAGGATGGAACCACCACTGAAGACACGAAAAAAATCAAGCTTGACTGTGTCATATGTAATAATTGTGTTTTACTACATTTGTAAAATGGTGTTATTATAAGTAATTGTGACATCAACTATGATGAACTATGAAATGTAAAGCAAAATTTCTTAATAAGCTATAAAATACCTGAAGAGTGGCTACAAAAATGACACATCACACAGAGCATCACCTCCAAGACCTCGCAGAGTTCAGCTGTGCCAAAAATCAATAAGGCTACTGAATCGTTTATTGTCGTCCTTTGTTTCCCTTCCCCCCTTTGTTTTTGTCTTGTTTGTGTTAAAATTAATGGATTTTTAATTTGTATAGTAGAAATAGTAACGTAATGTCATTTTATTAATTCCCGAAATTTATACAAAGATTAGAAACACAAAGTGAAATGATAAAATCCTAAGGAAAACCAGGGCCTTCCTGTGCAAATAGCATACCTAGTTTCCATGGCAAGTTAATAAAAAGTCCTAACCCTAAAAGTTTATCCAAACTTTTACAAAATGGAGAGACACCAGTAGTCCTACAATAGCACCAAGCATCTAGTTAATATTCAGCTGTTCATATTCATGCCAATGCAAAAGCAGAAAATATTCCTATGGTACCATTGTCCCAGTTCCTGGCTTGGTCCCAGGCTGGAAAGTAAATCATGTAAGCACTGTCTCACTCATTACCAACGGTGGGCAAAAAGGTCAGTCCTTTGTCCGAGTAACACAAAGCACCATCTACCTTGCCAGGCCCAAGGGTTATAATGTGTGGAGAAAGTGATGACCTCTGGAGAATCAGCTAGGTTTCTCTTTTGCTGTGTATACTAATTCTGTGAGGGAGTACTAGGGTTACAATATTTGGATCTTGGGGAGCACTGGATTTGCAGCTAAATAAAGGCTTGTATCTGTGTCTCAGCAAAAGCTGCTAGTCACAAGGCAGGGTGCTATATTAAAAGTAACTAACTTTGTGAATGCTTAAGCAAGAAGTTTTCTAACAATGGGATTCATAGATTCATAGATGTAGGGTTGGAAGGGACCTTGTAGATCTTCTAGTCCAACCCCCTGCTGTGGGCAGGAGAGAAAACTGGGCTCAAATGACCCCAGCCAAGTAAACATCAAGCCTCCTCTTAAAGACCCCCAGGGTACGAGCTATCACCACTTCCCTCAGAAGTTGGTTCCAGATCCTAGCCACCCTGACTGTGAAGTAGTGCCTTCTAATGTCTAATCTAAACATACTCTCTAGCAGCTTATGGCCGTTATTCCTTGTTACTCCAGGAGGCGCTCGGGGGAGCAAGGTCTCTCCCAAACCCCTCTGGTCCCGACTAATAAGTTTACAGATGGCCACCAGGTCCCCCCTCAACCTTCTCTTGTGAAGGCTGAACAAGTTAAGGTCCCATAGCCTCTTCCCATAGGGTCTGCCCTGCTGTCCCCGGATCATGCGAGTGGCCCTCCTTTGGACCTTCTCAACGCTGTCCACATCCCTCCTGAAGTGTGGCGCCCAGAACTGGATGCAGTAATCCAGCTGTGGCCTGACTAATATCATATAGAGGGGGAGGATAGTGTGAAGAACAAGATGCAGCCCGCCTGCTATCATCAGGAGATAAAGCAGAAGCAAAACCTTGGAGATGGTGCAGAAGTCAGCAAGAAACCAGAAAGAACCAGCAAGTGACTGAAGGAAGCAGAGGTCAAAGTCTTACACGTGCGCTCTTAGCAGAGGCATGTACATGAATGAAATGCATAGGCAATAGCATGCTAATGAGGCAAACAGTAAACAGAGCTAGTTTGAGATGGGAGAAGAAATGGTTGGAACCGAAAGTGGGATGAGGGCGTAGTGAATTTTAATGAGTATAAACCAACGTGTATAAAATGTGAAAAAAAAACCCCTAATGTTCAGGGCTGCTGCCCATGTTCACAGGCTGTGAGTCTGTGAGGGAACTCACTTGAAGCTGTCTCTATGCTAAATAAAGCTGTTGCAAGCAATGTGTACAAGTAGCATTTGCTCTCTGCTTGCTCTGCCTAATGAGTAATGGGATCCATGAGCGATTGGACCACTGTCTCCCTAGTCATTGGGTGCCACATGGAGTCAGGGTCTAACAGTTCCTACTTATATCATATGATCATCATTATCAATAGCTTGCTTCTCATTAATTTGAAGATAACTTTTTTCTTGCAAATGAAAAACAGTTATGGAAAGCAGATACTGACATTTTTCATAAAATTGGTGAAGGGTAGCAGCCGGGATGTGTTAACTTTCTTTTAAGCCAATGATTCAACTGGGTGGCTGCTACAGGGTGCCGCACAATATAAACACTATTAGGTATGCAAATACCTACACATAATTCACAAGATAAACCCAGAGATTTCAAGTAGGAATCCATAATGAAAATACATTCTGATTTGTTATAGTCTTTGCATCAGTAAACTTGCTCTATTATTTTTCCATACTTAAAATTAGTACACTTAACTCTGCCTCATGTTATGCATTACAGTCTTGTATTAGGTACTTGCATAACACTGAGAATTCTGGGCTACTTCATTTTGGTACACTGAGGGTGCATCTACATGTTCATTAATGCACTGTAATTACTGCACAGTAAGTTTAATACTTGGTTAATTTAGTACTAAATCAATGTGCAGTAACACATGCTACTGCCCAGCAGAACCAGCACATGACTACTTAGTGGTGCTTACTGCACTGTAGCCTAATACTACTGCACAGTAGTGTTTTGTCATGGTTTTTACCTGGCACACTGCTGCACAATGTTATTAGGCTGCTGCGTGGTTAGCATCTTGTGTAGATGCACCGTGAGTGCAATGAAAAAGAATAGTTTGGTACAAACAGTGAGAAATATCATTCAATGTTAGTTAATTAAAAGTCTTTAACTTGTAAGGTGTTAATTATACCATAAATAGCAACCCGGCCACATATTAAAGCCAATTTGTGGCGTGATAATATGGCATGAATAATGAGCCACAAGAGTAGTCCACATATAATGTGTAACATCTTTATGGCTCTTCTGCATCTTAAATTGAATGTCTGGCATGTCAGGGCTGACCCGTGAGAGATTCTGACACTCAGCTCAGCATAGGGATCCATTATGGGGCAGTCCCAGGGTCCAAGACACCATGTCCCTTACCCAGTGTCCCCTACACTGCCCCAGCTGAACAGCCATTTTTTTTCAGTTCCTGGGGCATTGTGGAAGGGGCATCTCAGGAGCGGGAAGTTTCTTTCCTCAGCTGGAGACACCACTTTACAGTGAGACGTATGGGGAGCTAGGAGCTCCCAGCTGCCTGTGCTCTGCACCATGGGTACCAGGGCATAGAGGCATTAAAGATCATGTTCACAGCAGGACTGCAGATGTGTTTTCTCAAACTTCCTGTGGCTCAGACCCAGACAGCAGGCAGAACAGATTCCCTGGTCTCTCGTTTCCCCACCAGGAGCTTTAAACCCTGTTCCCATATCTGACTAGACTGTGGTGGATCAGAGAGTCGTAGAAGGTTTAAAGTCCCCAGTGGGGGAAGCCCATCAGCTCTAGACTGCACCAGAGCCAATTCAAATACATGGTAAGGTCCTGGGGCTGGAGGTAATAATTAGCTGATTGATGGCCCTGGCGGGACTTGCACTGCCAACTAGTAATTGCATGATTGCTATCTGATCCCTGATCCCAAGAACTGCATGTCCTGCCATGTTTATGTGATATGGCTGGAGATATGATTGTTGAGATCAAGGATCAAATCCCATCACACCATTAAAAGAATGTATGCCAGGGGCCAGAAAGACAGGATTTCCTGAACCAGATCAGCCTGCCTTAAGCATTACTTTCAACTGAGTTCAGATTTACAACCACATGGATGCATCTACATGAGATGTTACTGCGCAGTAGCAATGAGCTCACTGCTACTGCATCAGTGGCGGTCCCTTGACATTGAGAATGGTGTATCATCAGGCTAGATGGGTTGTCAGGTGACTGAGGAGCCTGATTCTGGATGCACACATTCTTTGGCAATAGGGGCATTTCGTTGCATGGGAAGGGGGATTTGCATCCCTGGGTTGGTGTCCCTCTCCTTCTTCTGCCACCACCATTCCACCTCAGTATTGAGTTGTTGGGCCTCAGTGGATGAGGTGACACCACACTCAATGGTCAACAGCTTGCTCCTCCCAGCCTCTGTGCTTGAGGGTGACCTTGAGTGTGTATTTGTACCATTTACTTTGGCTGCCCTTTGAGTGTTGGCTAACAGAGAGCTGGGAGAAGAGAATCTGGTGGGGGTGGTGGTTCTCAGACATCTGGACACAATGGACCATCTAGTGGAGTTGATTTTCAAGAGTGAGGCTTCAATACTGTGGGTGCAGCTTCATGGAGGACACTCACACGGGTCCAGCGGTCCTCCCATTTGATAACCAGGATTCAATGCAAGCACCACTGGTGAATGCTCTCAAGGGTCTTAGCATGGCATTGATAGATGGTCCAAGCTTCATTGCAGTAGAGGAGGGCGGTCAGCATAACAGCCTTATAAAGCAGGACCTTCATCAACTTCTGAAGATCTCTATTTTCAAGGATACATTGTCAAAGCTTGAAGAAGGCAGCACTGGTGCAGCTGACCTGGTGCTGGACTTCTTCACTGATGGTAGCCTGTTGAGAAAGGTGGCTGCCAAGATATGGAAAGTGCTCCATGTATTCCAGAGCCTCCCTGTCTATGTAGATAGCACAAGGGATGTTCAGCTGGCTCAGGCAGGGAGGAAGTGTTGGTGGAGAACCTTCATCTTCAACACATTTAAGGACAGGCTAAGTCTCTTACATGATGCACTGAAGAGACCTAGGGTTACTTGGACATCCTGTGAAGAGTGAGCCATCACACAGCAATCATCTGCAAACTGAAGGTCACATATGTCCTTGGTAGTGAGTTTCACTTTTGCCCAGAAGATTGAAAAGCTTCCCATCCAGTTGATATTGGATATTGATGCCAGATGGTAGATCATCTTGGATGAGGTGGATGATGACTGTTAGATAGATGGTGGACACGGTGGGGGGTGATCACACAATTTTGTCTGGATGCAGAAGGTGTCAGTTTCAGATCTTCCACTCAGGACAGTGGTGGTCATATTATCATGCAGGAGTCTCAGCATGGTCACCAACTTCATCAGGCAGCCAAGGCTGAGGATGGTCCACAGAGCTTCACTATTTAGGGAATCAAATGCCTTGGCCAAGTCAGTGAAGGTGAGGAACAGTTCTTAATTCTGCTTCCAACATTTTTCTTGGATCTGCCTGGCAATGAAAACCGTGTCCTCAGTGCCCCGAAATGGTTGGAAGCCACACTAGGCTTCTGGAAGGATCTCCTTGGTGATGGGATGAAGGTGGTTCAGGAGGATGCGGGCCAGGATCTTACCCACAATGGACAGGAGGGAAATAACCCTGTCGTTCCCACAGTCAGATTTGTCCACCTTCTTATAGATAGTCACATTCTTGAGATCCCTGGGAATGTCCTTTTCATGCCAAAGGCGGAGGATAAGCTGGTGGAGTCACAATGTGAGCTGGAAGCCACCAGCATGGTAGACCTCTGTGGGTATACCATCTGTCCCACAGGCTTTGCTGTTTTCATCTGTTGGATGGCCCACTTCAGCTCTGATGGCTGATGGATCACCAAAGAAATCCACCACAAGCCACTGTGGGATGGCTTGGAGGGTCTCCTCTCATACAGTGGACTCCTGGTTAAGGAGAAGTTCAAAATGATCCTTCCAATGCAGACAAATGGCATCATCGTCCTTGAGGAGTTGGGAGCCATCCTGTGATCAGAGGAGGTTTTGTCCAATGGAGCAGGGTCTGTAGTTTGTCTTGGTAGCCTGGAAAAAGTTACATATGTCATGCTGGTTGGCGTAGTTCTGGATCACGTGCTCTTTCTCCACCCACAAATTGTTCTTCATGTCACAGAGGTGTCACTGGACCTTAGCCTTCAGCTGCTGGTACGCTGCCATCTTTTGCTGAGTTCATGGATGGCTTTGACAGGCAATGAAGCCTGCACACTTCTGCTTGAGGAGACTGCAAATCTGAGCATCACTGGCATCAAACCAGTCCTGGTTCCTTTTGTGGTGTGAACTCAATAGTCTGGGTACAGGTGTCTTGGACAGCAGACTTGAGTTGATCCCAGTGTACCTGGATGGATACGTCATCAGCAGTCGGGACTTACTCTAGTGCACTATACAACTGGGCCTGGAACTCCTCCCACTGTCCAGGGTCCTTCAGAGCTGCAATGTTCAGCTGTCTCCAGGTGCCCTTCTGGGTCTTGCAGTGTCTTGGCACCAGGTGGATGTCAATCACTGAGCACACAAGTCAATGGTCCATCCAGCTGTCTTCAGATCCCTTCATGGCCCTCATGATGAGCACATCCTTCAGATCTCTACCTTGGACTATAATATAGTCCAAGAGTCACCAGTGCTCTGACCTCTGATGCCTCCACATGGTCTTGAGCTGGTCTTTCTGGCAGAAGATAGTGTTTGTCATGATCAGGCTGTGTTGGGTGAATTTGTTCAGGAGCAGCATGCCATTGGCATTGGCCTTCCCCATGTCATTCTTGCCGATAGTTGAGCTCCAGATTTTGTGGTCATGTCCAGCCTGGGCATTGGAGTCACCCAGGAGAATGGCCTTGTCATCCCTGGGGATGGAAGCAAGGTCATTGTCAAGATCAGAGTAGAACCTTTCCTTGACTTCTTCATTGGAATCCAGAGTCAAAACATATGCACTGATGAAAGTGATGCACTCGTTTCAGCTATGGTGCAGGCAAAGGGTCATCAGATTTTCACTGACACCTGAAGGGAGTTCTGGGAGCACATCAGTGATCTTGTTCTTGATGGTGAAACCAACTACATGGATATGGCGGTCGTGATCTGGTTTCCCTTTGCAGAAGGTGTACCCTCAGCTGACATCCCTCAGCTGTCTCTCCCTAGAGAGCTGGGTTTCACTGAGAGCAGCTATGTTTCATAGTTTCATAGTTTCTAGGGTCAGAAGGGACCTAGGCAGATCATCAAGTCCAACCCCCTGCCATGGCAGGAACAAGTACTGGGTCAAACGACCCCAGAAAGGTGTTCATCTTGCCTCCTCTTAAAGACCCCCAGGGTAGAAGCCGGAACCACTTTGCTTGCAAGTTGGTTCCAGATCCTAGCCGCCCTGACAGTGAAGTAGTGCCTCCTGATGTCTAATCTGAATTTACCCTCTGCCAGCTTGTGACCATTATTACTAGTCACTCCTGGTAGTGCTTGGGGGAACAGAGACTCCCCCAATGCCTGCTGGTCCCCTCTGACTAGTTTGTAACAGGCCTCTAGATCCCCCTCAGCCTTCTCTTGTGGAGGCTTAATAGGTTCAGGTCCCTGAGCCTCTCCTCGTAGGTCCTGCCCTGCTGCCCCCTGATCATACGAGTGGCCCTCCTCTGGACCCTCTCCATGTTGTCCACATCCCTCGAAGTGTGGCGCCCAGAACTGGATACAGTACTCCAGCTGTGGCCTGACTAGTGCCGCATAGAGGGGGAGGATCACCTCCTTGGATCTGCTTGAGATGCATCTGTGGATGCATGACTAGGTATGGCTGCCCTTCCTGACTGCATCCCACCCTGCTGGCCCATGTTCATCTTGGTATCAGTGATGACTCCAAGATCCTTTTCTGCCTCTGCACTGATGAGAAGGGAGTTCCCCAGCTTGTAGGTATGCTTCTAGTTCTTCCTCCCCAGCACTTGTCAGTGTTGAAACCCATCCGATTCTCATCCACCCACCCCTGTAACCTGTCTAGGTCTGATTGCAGCCTATTCCTCCCTTCTAGTGTGCCCACATTCCCCCACATCTTAGTGTCATCAGCAAATTTGAACAGGGTGCTTTTTACCCCCTCATCCAAGTTACCGATGAAGATGTTGAACAGTGCGGGCCCAAGGACCGAGCTCTGTGGAACCCCACTGCCCACTTCCCTCCAGCTCGAAAATGACCCATGCACACCATGTTGATGTTATGCCTTGCTAACTCCCAAGCTACAATGACGGTTTGACTTACTAGGTTGTCGATGAGCATTCTTACATTCCAGGTTCCAAAGTTTAGCTTTTCCTTATTTTGACTGTAGGACTGGTCACCCCGCTGGGTGCAATTTCCCAGCCAAGAGATAGGACAGCCCATTTTGGGGGCACCTTTTCTAGTCCCCTCCCCACCATGGTGACCAGAGGGTATCCTAAAAGGGGCTGCTCAGTCACAGATGCAGCTGCTAAAGGACACCCCTGTCCTGACACAAGCTTTAATGACCATCGCACATCTGCTGCCTGTGTGCAGATTCTTGGCTGGGGGCTTCTAGGTATCATGGCCCCACCCCCATCACCAATCCTCCATCACCACAGGGCTTCTGGACATGACAGAACCCTGTGCAAGGCAAGTTTACTGTGGGGACTCCAGTGCACAGTCAGGTCCACACAGTATTGGCAGTTGGTGGCCGGGTTCAGTGGCATGGCGAACCATGATGACTGGGGCCACTTCTCCATTTCACCTTTCTTCTGCCTTCACATCCATTGGGGGCACAGACTTTCTCTGCCTGCTCCACTTTTGAGGACTTCTTAGATCATTCTTTGTCTGGAACCTCCCCCTCAACCTTACCACTATGGGTAGCCCTACCAGGAGCATGAGCTCCCAACGGCATCACTCTCAGGGTCACTGGAACATGCAAGCCTCTCCACCACAACAAGGTGACAATCTTTGGGGAGGTATGCTATTGCACAGTAGTGTTGCTGGACACTAACTGTGATGCAATACTACTGCGCAGTAGCATCTGGAAAAAAAACATGGGGATGCTACTGCACAGTAAATAAGTCATTTAGTACTTGGTTATGCAAGTACTAAATGACCGTGCAGTAAGAACTGCACAGTCTTCTGTTCATGTAGACATAGCCCATAATGTCTAAAAGAATTTGGCTTATTTATTTGATACAGGGTTTTCTGCATGCTTAAGGGTAGTGTTCTTACTTTTATCTCCACATATTCAACCCATTTTTTAAGTGCCCAGTCAGGCAGGTAAGCGTGTACCTAATTTTAATCATGTGAGTGGTTATAACAAAGTCAGTGGGACTGCTAACAAGTTTAGAGTCAGGCAGTTACATACCTTGCTGAATTGGTACCTATGGAATTAGTGCAGCTTAGTACTAGTGTGATTTTTTTTCTCTTTGGGAAAGAGATGAAAACAACAACAACTATTTACTTTAATCAATATTTTTAGTAGATAATTTAGAATTTTAATTTAAAAAACAAAACAAAACAAGCTGATCTCTTTTGGTTTTTTGGTTTTCCAATGGAAAACTTTTGGGAAGGAGATATTTTTCCTGAAAATTATCTTTTAAATAAAAAGGCAGGATCACAGTGCATCAACATGTGTGTAGACACCACTAAGATGCTTTTCTGCCTTATTCTAAGTCGGTTTTAACCTGGATCTCACCACTATCTCAGCAGTATCTTTATGCTGAATGTCCACAGATATGTGGAGTTGAAGTGGAAAAGAAAAGAGAGGAAGGGAAAAGAAACAAACAACCAGGCAGGAAGACAAATAGATAAATAAAAGATGGCAGAAATTTTTCTGATTTAGGAAGACCTGACAATGTTCACTAATCACTTTCACCATAATTTAGTCCTTGATTCCCTCTGGTTCAGTTAAACATAAAATTGTTAGACATCCACCAAAAGCCAGGTTGGCACAAGTGGATGCCCTTTAATCACATTTTGTATTTTGGGCACAACGTTGCATCTGATCATTGAAATTCCATTTCTGTCAATGAAATGAAGCCACATGATAACAGCTGAAAACCTGATCCATAGTATTTTACATAGTACTGCCTTTCTATTGTATTTTTCCTTTTCTTTATTTCAAAATTGATGTATTTTTCTACCATGCCCACTAATTCATTTTTTACTGCTTCCTTTTACTTCAGACTTTCTTTTTGTTCACAATTTCTCTTAAATGGAAAATGACCACAGTAATATTTTTGAGTATGCATCAGACCTTGGACCAAGTCTTTTCACTGCTTTCAGGCCCAATGAGTTGATGGTTCATGTGGCGGAGCACCTTTGAGGGCTCTCACAGGCTCCAAGGGGAGCCTGTTGTGGGGGGGGGAGCAGCAGAGAAACCTCACCCAGGTACCATTTTAAGGGGGAAGGTATGCAGCAGGGCACTGTTGGTGTCTTCCACTTTAAGATCTGGGCCAAGCAGTCAGCAGGTGCTTGATTGTGGCAGCCATTTTAGATCCCTGGCAGCCTATACAAACACATCCGTTCCCTGCTGGCAGGCAGCAACATTGCCTGGCAGCAAGGTTTCATGTATCATCCTGGAGGTAAGGGCAGAAGCTATAGGGGATGGCTTGGAGGCTCCTGGTCCTGGGCATGCCCTAAAACTGCACCGTGCTGGGAGTGGGTGGCCTGATGGGGCTTTCAGTGGTGCAGGAGCTTGCAGGAATTGCCAGGCCAGTGATCACCCTAGTGAAAGGTGAGAAGGGGCATGTTAACCCTAGCCCTCACCTTCAGGTGGGTTTAAGTAACACTGGAGGTAGTAGGGGCCAGGCACAGCTATGTCCACGTGAGCTCGGGGGGGTACAAGACCCCAAGGAGGGAGGCATGGCTGCAGCCACCTGAGCCCTGTGGGGTACAAGACCTTGAGAGACCCTGAGGAAGGAGACTGGGGGCCAGGCATGGCTGAGAGCACCTGAGCCTTGTGAGGGGATAGAACCCCAAGGAAAGATAGTTGGGGCCAGGCACGGCTAAGGCCACCTGAGCCCACCAGGGAGCAAAGCCCCATGATCCCAAGTGAGGGGGGTGGTGTGGAGCCCCAAAGGAGGGGACAGAGATGAGTAGCCCCAGTGAGGGGGCTGCGTGGAGCCTGAGTGAGGGGGCAGATATGAGGAACCACAGTGAAGGGGGGAAAACCAGAGAGCTGAGAGCCCAGGATGTTGATATATATAGAGCACAATGACATGCTGCTCCAGATGGGGAGTGAGAGTCCCTGTGAGACCCTGGAACACCAGTCATGGTGTGAGTTACCCCAGCTCCCACAACCAGGTGGGTAACCCCTAATAGGGACCAGAAGGTGGACCCAAGAGGGTGAAGGGGATAGCAGCACAGGCCTGGTGTAGGATACCCTCAAGTGGTCAAAAGGGCCAGGGGCTCACCATGAGGGGCACCCAGAGCCGAGGCCCTGGGGTCCCGACTAGCCTTGGAGGTAAGGCCAGGGCCTGTGTGGCCAAAGGTCCTGGGGGGACCATGCCCAAGAGGGGAAATGGTTTCAGGTTGCCAGACAGCCCTAATGAAGGTAGAATAAGCTGCCTAAACAGAGGGATCTTAGAGGGGTCCTAATTGGAGGATTCTGAGGCCCAGTGTGGGACTGGTGACATCAACAGCTGGATGCCATCTGCAAGGCATGGGCTGCAGTGTAGGAGAGGTACAGAGCTACAGATAGCACCCCCTGGCATTAGGGCATGAATGGGCAGCTTCCTGCCTTAATTAATCTTAATTAATTAAGAACAAGACCTGGCAGGTGAGTCAGGTGGGGGCATGCCCAAAGGCAAGTGGGGAACCTAGCACTCTGGCTAGGCGGGGAGCCCCACTTTGCCACAGTATAATCTGGTGACAAACCTGGCAACATCTCTCAAAGGGCAGAAGAGCAAATAAGAATAGTTCTGGGAGCTCTGTAACTCTTGTGAAAAAATTTTAGTTTATGGGAAGAGGCATTTCTTGGACATTCTGTATCTTAAGCAGAATGGATATGGGATGCATAAATATGAATTAAATGGTCAAGATGCAGTGCATGAATTTACTTACAAAATTCTGAAAAATTCTAGAATAAATTCCAGAATTAAAAAATCCTTCCTTCCTTTCATTGATTCCAAAATATTAACAGTGTTGGGCCCTGATTCTTCTCTCACTGACGCTGATCTTACACCATTACCTTCAGCTCAGTTATTTTTTTTTAATTTGTGCAAATTAGAGAAGAGGTTAGCATTTGCATTAATATGCTAGATGGCATGATAACATTGTAGTGCACACTTTGGGTCATTTATATCCTTCAGATGAGTGTAAACATAATAATTTTTATTCCTTACTGCCACAATTATAGGAGTGAAGAATGACCAGCAGAGTTTCCACCAGATGCAAGGTCTGTATCCCACCATCTCTTGGATATTGTCATAAAATCTGTTAACACCTGAAGTAGAGAAATAAAAAAAGATATACAATTAAATTACAAGCTTAACAGGTTTGACATATTAAAAGACATTCTCTGTGCACTGCTAATACTGTTCAGAGTTATCAGCAGAGTATTCTTATCAACGTCTATTTCAGATTTGAACTTTTTGATTAACTAGGCAAGAAAAAATGTCATACAAACCCCACTAACAATATATATATCATTGCTGTTGCACCAGACTAGAAATAAAAGAGGACCAGCAACATGAGCCTAAACTGAACATAAGGGTATAATTTAAAACATTACATGGGTGTATTATTTACTCTGAAGGTAAGCAACAGCTTCTAGAAGGGCCTAGAAACAGGTCATCTGTATTTCAGCTTCAATAGCTGAATGGCTGGAGCACTCAAACAGGAAGGTAGGGCCCGTGATTCTAGTATTCTGGCCTTTGCCCACGAGGGGTTTGAACTTGTGGTTTTCTGGCTTTCTAACATAGTGCTCAAAATACCACATGAGAGATTAATTTCATAGTTTGTAGGGTCAGAAGGGACCTGAGCAGATCATCAAGTCTGACCCCCTGCCATGGCAGGAAAGAGTACTGGGTCAAATGACCCCAGAAAGGTGTGCATCCAGCCTCCTCTTAAAGACTCCCAGGGTAGGAGCCAGCACCACTTCTCTTGGAAGTTGGTTCCAGATCCTAGCTGCCCTGAC
>NW_017728917.1:32412658-32424798 GCF_001723895.1 Crocodylus porosus
TTATTTCTAGTCACTCCTGGTAGTGCTTGGGGGAACAGGGACTCCCCCAATGCCTGCTGGTCCCCCCCTGACTAGTTTGTAACAGGCCACTAGATCCCCCTCAGCCTTCTCTTGTGGAGGCTGAATAGATTCAGGTCTCTTAGCTGCTCTTCGTAGGGCCTGCCCTGCTGCCCCCCGATCATGCGGGTGGCCCTCCTCTGGACCCTCTCCATGTTGTCCACATCCCTCTTGAAGTGCGGCGCCCAGAACTGGACACAACACTCCAGCTGTGGCCTGACCAGTGTCTCATAGAGGGGGAGGATCACCTCCTTGAACCTGCTCGAGATGCATCTGTGGATGCATGACTAGGTATGGCTGGCCTTCCTGATTGCATCCCTACACTCCTCAATGATGACTCCAAGATCCTTTTCTGCCTCTAATGAACCCATTTTGGTTGCCCCTAAGCATAACATCCCCCGTGATAATTCTCTCAAAAAGCTTACCCAGGATTGAGGTAAGACTAACTGGCCTATAGTTTCCTGGGTCCTCCTTCCTCCCTTTTTTTGCAGATGGGAACCACGTTGGCCCTCTTCCAGTCCTCTGGCACCACACCAGAGCACCACGAGTTAGGTAGTGCACTTTCAAAAAATGGCCCATGGCAGCCAAGAAAGGGAATATATGGGGCCTGAAGAAAAGGAGTGAGCAAGTGGTTATGAAGCTCAGTGATCATTAACTATTTAGCAAGCCTCAGCATCACTGTCTTGGGGTCAAGATTCCAAGTTTAAAGTGCGGTGTTTCCCAAGTGGGAGCACAAGGAGGACTATTAATTTGTCTTAAGTCTTGTAACATTGAGTAGAACAGTACTGACACACCTTTGAACATGTGGGACTCACACTTCAAAAGAAAATCAAGAAATGCCAAGAGCTGGATTGAAGGAAATCTTTCAAACTCTAAAGTGTCTTTACAAAGAAATATTGAGCCACTCATGGAATACCTCCTTCAGTGCACTGGAACTATATGGAGAGAAATGTCATAGAGTATACCCTGCACTAACATACGCACAGGCAGCTTTCCAGAAACAGGGTCTCAGGCATGGTAGGGAAGTGGAATTGCTAAAAATTTTCACAGGTTTTATAGTTGTACACTACATGCAGTGTAAGGAAAACATATCACATACCATAGCACCAGGATATGGAGATGCATTCAAAGAATACAAGAAACAAGAGACTCATTCCACTGGCAGAGTAATAGTCAAAAAGCTTAAACACATAAATTCCACCCTAGAATATGTAAAAAGAAAATAAAGAAAGAGTTAATGCATTCCCGTAAGATTTATTTTAGAAGTAGCTATACATTTCTCATGCATAATTTTGTAAGTTTTGGATCAAGATTATGGCAAAATATTTTAGCTCAGAATACAATTTCACATATATATACTTGCGTGTGTGTGTCTACACACACACACACACCCCTGATACACATACACACACATCATTAAAGTGTATATGTATAAAACACATATGTAAAATGTTCACATTCATATCATTTACCTCTTCAGAAGTCAATGGTTCCCAAATAATTAGAGTAATGTTGATCTGTGGCTCTGGATCTACTCCTGGTTGACTCTCAGTTCAATATTTTCCCTGTATTTACTTGCAACCCAGAGAAGAAATAATACTTTTTTGTTTCTTAGTCACCCTGGATCTCAAAGAGTTCTATGAACCCTGGACAAGTTACCTGCTTACTTCTTTAGCTTAAATGACAAGTTATGCAGATTTGCATCCTTGGGTGATCTGGCCCAGGGCTGGCCAACTTCTTAGTGGCTGGGAGCTGTTCACCCTGATAGGTTAATGGGGGAAGGAGGAGGATTCATGCTGTAGGGGCCACACCTGCATGAGCCATTTGCCCCCAGGTCCCTTGCTGCACCAGGCATACAGACAGCCCATCCACCCCCACTGCATCTGGTGCATGGGTACTTCTGCCCTCCCCCCATAATGACCACATACATGGGTGTATGGCACAGGTGCCCCAGTTCTACCTTCAGCTCCCTGGGTGTAGGCTCCTGCACTGCACTGTGCTGCACTGGGGCTCTGTACCATGGGGTTCCCTGGTACCACAACCTATGCTGGGTTGCTCTGCCCTGCCCCCTGGTGCAGGACAGGAGGCAGAGAGAGAAGGGGAAGCCAGAGCCTCTGGCTGCTGCTGCTGCTGCTACAGCCTAATGATGAGGGAAGCAGTGGCTGAGTGGGAATACAAGGGTCAAAGACTAATCCTTTGCAGGCCACAGGACAGCCCTGATCTGACCATTCATTAGGGCTCACAACACCCCTTCCATGTAGAAGTAATTTTACATGAGTACTATTTGCTTCCTTATTGAATCTTAATTACAAAGATTATAGGTCCTAGGGGGGAAAAATGTTTATTATCTTCATTCATTACTGTATTTATTTAAAATTTTATAACCTTTGAATTAATCATCTTCAGAGAGAGATTTTTCTCTTCAGCCAGTTAAACATACCTGATTGAAAATATGAGGTGAGCATGCAAGATAAAAACCCTTTACACTCCTTACCTGAGTAATATTGGATAATCCTATTAGATAGGAAACAACACAGACAACGGCAATGAATATTTCTCTTCGATTGCGTAATAACTTTGGAAATTCATCCACCAAGGCTGTTATGAATCCTTCCACAGTGCAGAACTATAAGTAGAGCTCCAGGTTAAACACAATGCAATAAAACTGCATGATTAGATTTAGGGTAAGTCTCCAAAGCACTCAGCATTTTCCTAGAGCCATACTAATTTTGCTGAACACACTGCTGAGCACATCTGAAAAATCCCCGTTTCTGTCTGAAAAGATCCACGTGCAAAATTATTCAGCTGCAACAGTTTTCATAATTTTAAATGATAAATTATCATTCACTTCTTTAAATTAAAGTTATCTTTTTTGTAATGGAAGAAGAGGTGTGTACATCCAAAACCTAGATCCTGAAGGCAATTATTTATGCATTTATTTGAGATTACACACATGCATTAAATTAGATATATGCTTAAAATCTTGCCAGGTTGGTGCTTAAATTATAAAGTTAAGGATGCAGGATTATATCTTTGTCTTGTACAAATAAGCACAGCTCCACTAAATCAATGGAAAAGTGCCAGATTATACCAGCTGATGATCTGGCCTTGGATGTGGAAATTTCAGAAATATTACACACACGGAGTCATTTCCATTATAATTGAACTGCTGAATGCCTGATTAATATTAAAGCACATTCATTTCTAGGAGTGCAATCATGACTTAGCCAATATTGGCAGCTCCTTTATAAATGAAACATTTCACTAAAACTGGTGGAACAGCTGAAAAGAAAATGAAGAAAGCCTGACAGTCTGTAGACATATCTTATTTTATGAAGTGACAGTGTGTCCTTTAGGCTAACAGCATACTGGCCCACTTTATTAGGCCTATTTGTTATATTTGTTTAGTAGGCCTATGTGGGCCTAGCCCACCATATTACTTAGTAGCCCCTTTTAATTGGGGGCTAACAGAGGTAGAGAACAACTGAATATGGGCAACAAAAATGACAAAAAGGTAAGTATAAGTGGGTCAGAGTGTCAAAACAAGTGCACCCTCAGGGGACACCAAGCAGAGCACCCCAGTTACCACCCACCAACTCTCAAACGCAGCTATAGAGCCAGCAGCTACTGTCCAGTGATGCTTTGCCCAGAGACAGGACCAGAGAAAACCCAAGAAAATGGCCGCCCAGTGCCTGGGGACCCTCCCGGCCAAAGCCTCCTTCCTGGTGACATGAATAGCCAGGTTGGCCAGGGCTAGGAGGAGGTTAACCAGGAGGTCCCAGGCTTTGGTGGGGCCATGGATGGGGTGTGAAAAAGTAAACAAGTGAGGAAAAAAGTGGAGCCAGAACCTCAATAAGTGGTTCTGGAGGAAGAGGTGCAGGGGCTGCAACCTGGTGGACTCCAGGAGCCCCTTTACTAGGAATGTTGCCAGAAGATTGAGGGAAGTGATTATTTCCCCTCTATTCAGCACTGGTGAGGCCACATCTGGAGGACTGTGTCTAGTTTTGCCCCCCTGGCTCTTCCCCTCCCCCCCCCCCACACACAGTACAGAAGGATGTGGACAAATTGGAGACAGTGCAGCACAGAGCAATGAAAATGGTTAGGGGGTTGGGGCATATGACTTAGGAGGAGAAGCTGAGGGAACTGGGCTTCTTTAGTCTGGAAAAGAAAAGACTGAGAAGGGATTTAGTAGCATTCTTCAACTAGCTGAAGGGTTGTTCCTAAGAGGATGGACTTAGATTTCTCAGTGGTGGCAGATGACAAACAAAAGAGCAATGGTCTTAACTTGCAGCAATGGAAGTTTAAGCTAGATGTTAGGGGAAAAAAACCCTCACCAGGAGAGTAGCAAAGCACTAGAACAAGCTATTGAAAAAGGTTGTGGAATTTCCATACTTAGAGGGTTTTAAGACTTGGGTAGGCAGCCTTGGCTGGGATGATCTAGTTCAGGATGGTCCTTCTTTGAGCATGGGTTTGGACCAGATGACCTCCTGAGGTACCTTCCAATCCTAATTTTCTCTGATTTATAATAATATTACGCTACTTCTTCAGCTGTTACTGTAGCCTAGGGACAAGATCTATCATTAATATTTTGGTCTAATTACTTTCACAGTATTTCTTCCCAGACTGTATGAGATACTTCACTGTTTTTCAGTGAACTTCAATCTTAATGAAAATATACCGATAATAAGATTTAACAGTTACTTATGTTTTGGTGGATTTTGTTGAAATGTGGCTTCCTAGAGAGGGCTGAAGTAATTTTGGTTATCAAGAAAATGAAGTGTTTTGTTCTTATTAGTAATGACTAGTCAAATGTTAGCTATATATAAGCAGTAGGTGTATGTGAAACAAGTCCTATTCCATTTGGATTCAGCCCGTATCAGGGACAGTGATTTGACTCATTGATTCAGATCACTGTCCCCAATTCGATTCGGCCAAATCCAAAGATTTGACCCTGATTCAGAGAATCAACAATTCGACCATAGACATGGCTTTAAAAGGTTTTTAATACATACAATGTACCAGTGTGGCTCACGATCACTGTGATG
Source organism: Crocodylus porosus (assembly GCF_001723895.1). Taxonomy (NCBI): domain Eukaryota; kingdom Metazoa; phylum Chordata; order Crocodylia; family Crocodylidae; genus Crocodylus; species Crocodylus porosus. The sequence continues at coordinate 32,417,761 of NW_017728917.1, forward strand.
GTGGGGTGGATGAAGCGTTGCACAGGAGCACAGGGGACCCCCCCCACATGCTTGGCGGTGAACCCAGAAGTAGACTGGAAGTACTTCCAGTCCATTTTCAGGTCTGCTGGGGAGCATGCGCATCCCCTCTCCTTTTGCCTCCCTGGCTTGGCAATCAACCACGGAGAAAGCCCATGTGCCCCCCACCCCAGACCCAGGAGGCACCAGTTGCCGAGCTGAGGAGGTACAGGGGTGGGGGGTGCGCAGTCCCCCCACCCCTGCTGAGCTGAGGAGGTGGGGGGTGGGGAAGTGCTTCTGGTCCGCTTCCAGGTCTACTGCTGAGCATGCTGGGGAGCTCCCCACAGTCTTGTAGGATGCTCCATCCACCTCATCATCTCAGCATCCTGCATTCTGTACCTGCAGTTACTAACTCTGGGTTTTTTTGTGGAAAGGAAAGTAGCTTAGTTCCAACTGGTTATCCTGTTTCTACTGGTCCCTTACCCCTGCTAGCTACCCCATTGCACTAGATGTGCTCCTGTACCCAGGGATATCTTGATGTGGGATATACTATATTCACTCAATTGAAAGATGACTTTTCCCTCCCATTTAACGTGGGGAGGAGAGAAGCCCCTCATCTTACAATTGAGTATAAGGTGGGGGGGGGGGCAGCCACCTCTGTACCCCTCTGCTGCTCCTCCCCTGCAGCATGGGCCCCTGCTGCTCCTCCCCCTCCCCACCATGCTGCTTCTCCCTCCCCTGCTGCACCCCCCTTACCTTTGCTCTGGTGCTGGCAGGCTCTGCCTCCACTGAAGCTTGGAGCATGGAATATGGCCTGGCTCTGTAACAGCTGTGCTTCATGCCTCAGGCTACAGCAGGAATGGAGTCTGCTGGTGCTGGAGCAAGGGTAAGAGGGAGAAGGAGGGGCAGGCAAGGGTAAGGAGAAGGACAGAGGGAAGGAGGAGCAGGGACCCAAGGATGCAGGGGGCAGAAGCAGCACAGAGGGGAAAGAGGGGGTTAGAGAAAGGGGGGCTTGAGGCCTGAGGCTGAGGGGGGGGCAGAAGCAACACTGAGGGCAGAAGAGGGTGACAGACCTGAGGCTGTAGGAGGTAGGTACAGAAGGGGTAAGTGGTGGGGGGGCAGGTTGCATGGGGCAAGCTGCATGCCTCCCCTACCACCTGTCTCCTTACTGCCCCCCAATGTCTGTGCCTTCACTGCCTGCCCCATTACTTCCTCTTCATCTGTCCCTTCACCACCTGCAGTGGTAGTGGGTATAAATTTAAGATGATGCCCCAAAAGTAAAATTCTATAAGTGGAAAATTATAACAAATGTATACATTTCCCAGTAATAGAATCTAATTATTGGTGGGCCATCTTAAATTTGGGGTCGTCTTGTATTCAGGTAAATACAGTATATGGTAAAATTTACTGTGTCTCATGTCATACAGAAAAATAATCTGCCTTTATTAGGATTAATTGCTGTTTAAAAACAACATTACCTGGCTGTCTATTCCAAGCATAAGCAACATGGAGAAGAACAGAATTGCCCACAAAGGAGAGATCGGTAACTGTGTCACTGCTTCTGGATAAGCTAAAAATGCCAGTCCGGGACCTGGTAAAAGAAGTGGGAGAAAGGTTAGCAATTCTCTTTCTAGTTATTTCAGACTTGAAGTAATGGAGAAGTCTAGGGGGTTATTTAGTCCTCACAGCACTTTTGTTTTATATTTGTTTGTCGAGCTGAGGACTATTTAGGCGAGCGTGACAGTCATTTTTTGGCATTAATGGAGAGAAAATAGGCTCCTATATTGAATCAATACTGTTATTGATAGAGAAGGAATTATAGTGTGCCTTCGGTTAAAAAGCTTTAACAACAACAAGTACCAGTAGTTTGAAATGCTGGTTGCCACATTAAATTGTCTGGGTAAATTCTCAGACAGAATTTGCATCTATGGGTTCACTACTGAACGCTCTCTCTTGGACATACTGAAGTGACTACTCTTAGATTTAACTATAGCTGAAGAGTTATCCTTAGCAAATGGTGAAAAGATTCCTCTTTGATTTATGCATGGTCGTTAAATGTATATAAAAACTGCTGTGACGGAGACAGAGAAAAAAAATGTATGTTCCCGTTTCCTATTTCAAATAATGACCTCTATACGTATTAATAAGGGGGGGTTGGTTTGTTTTGTTAACACAGCACAGTTGGAAACTAGATGTTATCAGGATGAAAGTAAAACTTCTAAAGTAACCACAGTAGAAATAAAATTAATATGCTTCTGCTGCAGGTGGATAACCTACTTTTTAATTATAACTTACAAATTATCCTTCTTGTTAGTATTCACTGAAAATGAGTATTTCTGGGACACCTGTCAAAGAGATAACATATCCTTTACAACACTGAAGCACTGAGCAAGGCTGACAAGAGTTCCAATATCAAACCTGGGTAGGAATATGGAACTGGCAGCCTAGGGTTGGCAGTTGCACAATTTCAACTGCACAACTTTCAACAAAATATTCCCTACACCAATGCCATATTAAGGTCATGATTTTTTTTTTCAGTCTGGGTAAACCAACTCTTGTTTGTAATACCTAGGAAATACCAATTGACTTGCACCTTTCACTGTTATTTGCATATTCTATGATAGATTCATATATCAATCCTGGTGATGACTGAAGTAGCATTGCAGCACTACACCAGAATCAACTGCTTGTTGATCCTCTAGTGAGGCACATTTGCAAGAGAAGCTGTTTATGTTGTCAACTAAATCCTAATTCAAAAGACAGCCAAATCACCATTTCATGGTATCACATATCATCACTTCTTTCATCACCCATTGTTTGCAAATCATGAAGAAAGATGTGCAGCTTTGAATAGGAGAAAGGAAAAGTGTTGACAAATAGAATCCAAAACAGGTACCAGGTATTTGCAAATTCTGCAACAACATTTAAAAATGTACTTTGTATTTAGAAATCAACACAGCCCTTTGTAGCTCATTTCTGCCTCAGCTATGCACATTGTTCAAACACTGAAACAGTAAAATTGCTTGAAAATGCAAACATCATTACCACACAATATCAACATTACTCATCTGCTCAGATTCTCATGGTATATTAATTGTTTTAAAATATTTAATTAATGTGTAGGGTTTTTTTTAACTCAGGAAGGTAATATACTATTGTTCCATAATCACACTGCTTTCATAGCTGTTCTGTAATTGTACGTTATAATTTCATATAGTGTACATGTGTGAAGAAATATACTGGCTGCTGATATTTTTTTCTAAATTAAGTAGCTCCCAATTCTTAAACCTGATTGAAGAATCTCAATGGAAGTCTGTAATAAAAAGTTAAAATGACTGATTAATTGTCTTACAGATCTAATTTGATTTAATATTGGATAGAGAGGCATGAGGCTTTTTGCACCTTCAAGATCCTGAAATATAGCAAACCTCTGCTGAAACCAAATTTTGCTGGCTGACTGATTAAAAAACTCTCATGTTTTCAGTGTTAAAAAAGAAATCACACACTGGTTCAAGTTTGCTTTAAAAACCATTCAATTTCCCATGAAACTAAGAACTAACTTTTTGTGACCCTCAGAAAGTCTCTGAATTAAGAGTTTGAATTGAGGTTCAAATAAGCATTTCAGGAAAGTGGTCACTGAACTGCTGTTAAACACTGACTTTGATGATGCCTGATTTTTTAAGACTCTTCCATTCCTTTTTTTTTCATTTCTATAAATTCAGATTTAAAAAAAAGATGCACATAAACAGCAATTTCATCCTTGAAGTCAAGAAAGTTTTGCGAAATTTCAGGTGTTTTCAGAAATGTTTCACAAGGTTCTGTATGTTATAACAGAAAACTTAAATGTTTCTATTAATTTAGTGGCAAAAAGTAAACATCAAATAGCTGCACTTTGTATAGAGGTGCCATTTATATGTAATTTGCTGTGTTTTAATACATGATTGATAGATATTATGAGCATGTTACAGATGTAAATATTTTGTATTAATAAATATTCTAAGCACATCGGCATGTGTTACTTGTAATCTATACATTGATATGTTGGACTGTTTAACAATTGTATACAGTATCAACCTTTTATAACTGCAACTCTAATATACAGTGACCTGTTGGAGCATTTATTATAGTCATTTGTGCAAAGCCTGAAGAATCAGCTATCTTTTTCCCAATTAAGTGCTCTGAATGCAAAGTTCACACTGCATTTTCTCCATGCATCACAATGTAAGCAATCATACCAGTAGCTGTACTCCTGGGTTCTCCAACAGCATTTTGCATGACTTTCCTGGAAGGATTACTTTTATGTGAAACTCACTTTATGACTAGTAGAGAGGACCTGATTGAGAATTCAAAGATGGAAGGTCATTTGGGTAAAAGTCTTTATGAAAAGATAATAGAGCTCCCTATTGTAAGGAAATGAAGAAGTGAGAACAGCAGGGGAAAGATAATGGACTACAGAAAATCAGACTTCCACAAACTCAGGAATTTGGCCAATAGGATCTCTTGGAAAGTCAGGGGATTATCTAAGAAATAAAGTGAAGGACACCTGTCAGTTTCTGAAAAAGACTATATTAAAGGCACAATGACAAAATAATCCGATGAAAATTTTTTTTTAAAGCATATGTAAGAACCATTCATGTTGCATCAGGAGCTTGTCAATGATCTGTAAACCATAAGTAGAAACAAAAGCACCTAATAAGGAGGGGTCTAAAAGAATGGCACAACTATATAGGGATAAAATTAAGGGGTGCATCCCCATGAGTAGCAACGTGCATTCCTCAGGGACAAATAGCATTGTCCCACTGCTAGTTGTCATGAGAATGCCCCTGCAGGTGCACTCTGGCGCATGGAAAGTTGCCCTGCATAGGGTAGGAGATACTGGGGCAAGCATCAGAAGCCATATCTGGAGTCCTGGAGGCATCCCAGGGCCCCAGCAGTGGCACTCTGGACAAATGGAGCCTGCCTGGCATGCTTTGGCTGGCCAGGTTCTGGTTTCAAGTGACGCATGCTGCTGCCACATGCATTTCCTTGCTTTTTTCTGGTGCTTTATTCTGGATTCCCATGTCAGAAAAGCCCACCACACTGTGAATTAGCAGCACAGTGAACACTTGTATGTTCAGCATGTGTGGTTTGTGGCACTGCAGACAGGCATGTGGCACCACCAACTACACAGGTGTACTCATGGAGATATATGCCCAAGAAAGCTAAGGGAAAAAATAACTTTCATTTAAAACTGCTCTTAATCTCTCTCAGATCATGCTTAGTGTTGTTCTAAAGATATAAACAGATGTCACTGAACAGAACAGACATTTCCCTTGTCCCACAGGGTCAGTTTCCTGCTAATCCTGAGAGTAGTCAGGGCCCAATTCTGCAGGACAACTCAGGACACCCCCCTGGCAAATGGAGAACCTCTAGTTTTCCCTGCTAGCAGAAGCATATCTGGGGAAACCCCAGGTGTTCCTCTGCTAGCAAGGAAACCCAAGGTTTCTCTTTTGTAGAGATGCACAGCTTCATGAGAGTCTTGAACTCTCTCTAGTGTAGTTCTGAGCTGGCTGGTAAAGTCAGCCCTAGAACCCCATCAGTGTTGATGTGTATGCTGGGAATCCCAAACAGGGGAACCCACACACAGGCATTCCTGGAGTTTGAGGGGCTTGATCCTTCATGCCCTGGGAATGGGAATTGGTGGGAGTAGGAATCAGCTGATTGGTCAATGGGACTTACTGGGGTGCAGAAGTCTCAGGCCCGCAAGACCCAGGAATGCCTACCTTGGGTGGCTAGACAGCATAGGCACCTCCAGGATGCCTGTGCTCTGCCTTCTTAAGCAAACAGACAACGCTGCAAGACATCAGCTGCAAAATAGCTGTGGCAAAGTGCCTCTCCAGGGGTGGCTGTGAAGCCCCTGCAGCCCTCCCTCACCTTGTGGGTAATCACCCCTTCCATTCACCCACCACTTCTTGATGTTAGTTATTTTAATGAGGGAGGCTGCTGAAGGGCTTCCTAAATTGTTCTCTCAAAACTGACCACCAGGTGCATGATGGGTTCTACCTTATAGGCTAATTGCATGAGTCTGTTCCTTCCCTACACCATACCCCATGCCTCACAGATAGCATCCTTATTTATGTTATCTTTCATTTAAGCTTCCTTCTGGGGTGTCTGGACCCTCATTGGCCCCATGCTCTCAGCCCCTCACTAGGCTCTGGAACACTCCCTGGGCCCCTAGGAACCTCCTCCTCCCCTTAGTTCCTCCCCAAACCTCCAGACTGCTTTAGGTGTTCTTAGGGTGACAGGATTTGGACCTTGGGGAGCACTGGATTTTCAGCTGAATGAAGGCTTTAATCTGTGTCTCAGCAAAAGCTGCTGGTCACAAGACAGAATGATATATTAAAAATAATATTGCAAATACTTAGGTAAGCAGTTTTCTAACAAGGTCATAGTGTTAGAGTGCATTGTGTAAGAAGAACAAGATGCAGCCCACCAGCTATCGTCCGGAGATAAAGCACAAGCAAGACCTTGGAGATGGTGCTGAAATCAGCAAAGAACTAGCAAGAAGCCACAGTCGACTGAAAGAAGCCGGGGTCAAAGTCTTACGCATGCACTCTTAGCAGAGAGGCATGCAAATGAAGGAAATGCATAGCCAATTCCATGCTAATAAAGTAAACAGTAAACAGAGGTGGAGCTTGAAACGGGAGGAGAAATGGAACAGAAAGAGGGATGGAGGTGGAGTGAATGTTAATAAGCATGAATCATAGTGTACAAAATGTGAAAAGAACTATTGTTTCATAGTTTGTATAGTCAGAAGGGACCTGAGCAGATCATCAAGTCCGACCCCCTGCCATGGCAGGAAAGAGTACTGGGGTCAAACGCCCCCAGCAAGGTGTTTGTCTAGCCTAGTCTTAAAGACCCCCAGGGTAGGAGCCAGCATCACTTTGCTTGCAAGTTGGTTGCAGATCCTACCCACCCTGACAGTGAAGTAGCACCTCTTGATGTCTACTCTGAATTTACCCTCTGCCAGCTTGTGACCATTATTTCTAGTCACTCCTGGTA
>NW_017728917.1:32425663-32446710 GCF_001723895.1 Crocodylus porosus
AAAAGGCCTACATGACCCTATTTCTGAGACTGGGCCTGTGTGGCCAGAAGTGAATTAGAGGAGCTTATTTCACAGAGACAGTGGAGACCAAGAGTGAGACAAGAGGCTCGAGAAAGATTCAAACATAACATTGTTTGAAAATAATAAGGTGGGGGGGAGGGAGAGGGGAGGCATTTACAAACTTTGAATTCCACAGCCTGAACATCTGATCCCTCATACAGCTTTGTCAGCAAATCTACATTATAGTATAAAAGGCATGTAAAACACTATATCTTCTTAGGATGTTAAAAGTCTACAGAGGATATGTTATATAAACACAAATCCATAGCTGGCTAGAATGAAATAGGACATATATGGTTTGCCTCTACTGGTTAATTCTTGTTCAGAAACCTCATTTTCAAATATCCATTGAAATCAATGACAGCTGCATGGCCTGAGCACCCTTGAATAATACTGGCATATATGAGAGAGAGAGAAATAGAGAGTCAAGCTATTTACTAGGCCTGTGAAAGTCGGAAGCAAACCAGTCCGGCTTTGGATACAGCTGCTTCAGATGCCAGTGATCCAGTCCAGAACTCCAGACCGGGTTTCTGCTTTGATCCAGCTGAAGCAGCTCCGAAGCTTCAGAGCTGCCTCGGAGATCCGGCCATAGGGTATAATGGGGAAGCAAAGAAATATCTATAACTTTGTTGTTTTTTGTCTGATTTAGATGAAACTTGCAGGGAAGGCAGCCTCTGCTGAGAGAATGAAGTCTGCCACATTTCAAGAAAATCAGTCCAGAGGTTTGGGGGGAACTGTACCCCAAATTCTTGAAGGCAAAACTCATGTCACATGTACGTGTTACAACACAGGGGGGTGGTGGCTCCTGGTGAGTCCACAAATCCTGCCAAGTTTCAAAAAGGTCGGTGCAGGGGTTTGGGGGAAACTGCACCTCAAGCTGCGGACAAGCAAAACTTGTGACATGGGTGACCCTGTGTGTGTTAAGGTGCAGCAGGGTGAAACCTGCAGGGATGGTTGCCCCGATGTGGCCACAAAGCCTGCCAGCTGTCGAGGAGTAACACATAGACATGACATGAGTTTTGCTTTTGAGAATTTGAGGTGCAGTTCCCCCTGAACCCCTGTACTGATCTTCTTGAAACTTGGCAGACTTTGTGCTCTCAGCAGGTGCTACAATCCCTGAAAGTTACATTGAAATCAGACAAAAAACAACCAAGTTACAGATATTTCATTTTTCCCCATTATACCCTATGGCCGGATCTCTGAATCGGCTCCAAAGCTTTTCCAAAGCGCTTTGGAAGACCTGAACCACTTCGGAAAGCCTAAAGAAGTCAGCAGTTCAATGTGGACATGCTGATTCAGACACCAAAGCGTCCAAGGTTTCTCCAGATCTGAAGCTCTGTCTGAAGCCTTGCACAGCCCTACTATTTACTTAAGTGCTTTAAAATGCATTTGGGAACTTAGGCCTCCAGGTATGAAAACGTTACCAGTTACTTACAGATACCAGTGGGAGATCTACGTAATTATACAGAAATCAACTGCACAAGTTAAGAACATTACATTTCATACCATTGGCTTTTGCAGCCAATTCATGACAGTCTACCTGTTTATAGGTGTTCTACCACAAATAGTTAGGGCTACGCCCCATTTCAGCTTATATGCTCATATGGCATGCATGTAGCTAGTTAACTACAGTTTTTGTCATTTACACACATTTTGTGAGGCAGTATTGCCTGTACTAAACTAGTGCATGTGCTCAGTAGATCTCTGCTCCATCCACACTGCTTCAGAGGGAAACAGAATCACCACGCTATGCTCACAAGGAACATCCCAATATTTACTCAGGCAAGAAACATCACTAACTGGTATCAAATGGAAGTCAGAGAGGGCTTACACCAGCACCTCCTGCCTCCCACCAAAATGTTTTAACTTTTTACCTCTATCTTTCATAGATTCATAGATTGTAAGGCCAGAAGGGACCTTGGAAGATTATTGGGTCCAGCCCCCTGTACCAAGCAGGAAAAATAACTGGGGGTCATGTCACCCCAGCGAGGTGACTATTTAGTCTCCTCTTGAAGATCTCCAGGGTAGGTGGAGGGAGCTTATTCCACAGTCTGGACACCGTGACTGTGAAGAAGTTTTCCTAAAGTTGAGCCTGAATCCATCTTTTAGGAGTTTGTGGCCTGGTTTCCCCTTGGGTGCCCTGGTGAACAGTTGCTCACCAAGTCTTTGATGTACTCCTCTAGTGTAGTGGTAAGCTGCTACCAGGTCCCCTCTCACCCTTCTTTTCCTTAGGCTGAAGAGCCCCAGATCCCTCAGCCTTTCCTTGTATGGCTAGCCTTTTAAGACTCTGCTCATATGGCTAGTTCTTCATTGGACTCTGTCAAGCTTGTCCATGTCCCTGTTAAAGTGTGGTGCCCAGAACTGGACACAGTACTTCAGCTGCAGTACTTCACTCTTGGATGAACCAGTTCTTCAATGGAAGAATTACCTTGGTTTTGCTGGAGATGCATCAACTGATGCATGCCACAGTATTATTTGCCTTACTGGCTACGGCATCGCACTTCCGGCTAATTTTCATACTGTGGTCTATCATTACACACAGGTCCCTTTCATTAATTGTGCCAGTCAGTTTGGTGCCGCCAAGCCTGTAGGTGTGTTGGCCGGAGGTGGAACACTTTACATTTCTCAATGTTGAACTTCATCAGGTTCCAAGCCACCCAACTTTCTAATCTGTCTAGGTCTGCCTGTATCTGTGGCCTATCTTTAAGCATAACCACGCTCCCCTGCTAACTTGGTGTCATCTGTGAACTTGGTCAGTGAGCTCTTCACTCCCACATGCAAATTATTAATAAAGATCTTGAAAAGTACTGGACTGAGCACTGAACCCTGTGGGAAACCACTGCCTACTTCTCACCAAGATGACACAGATCTATTCACTAAGACTCTCTGGGTTCTTACCTACAGCCAGTTTCTCACCCACCTGAGTGCCTCGTAGCTAAGCCCACAATCCTCCAATTTCTTGCAAGGACATTGTGGGATACTAGATCAAAGGCCTTTTGGAAGTCAAGGTATACAATGTCAACCTGCTCTCTTGTGTCCAGGTGGCAAGTTACCTAGTCATAGAAGGAGATGAGGTTGGTAAGGCAAGACCTGCCCACAATGAAGTGATGCTGGCTGTCATTCAGAATCTTACCTTCTGCAAGCTTATTGCAGATAGACACCTTGATGGACTTTTCTAGGATTTTCCCTAAGATGGAAGTTAAGCTGACTATAGTTACCCAGGTCCACCCTTTTGCCCTTCTTGTGGATGGGCACAACATTGGCCCTCTTCCAGTCCTCAGGGACTTCTCCAGGGCACCACATGTTGTGGAAGAGTTTCACCAGGGGCTCCACAATGACTTCAGCCATCTCCTTCAGCACTCTTGGATGAAGATCATCCAGTCCCGCTGACTTGTATATGTCTACTTTTTTAAATTGGTCGTATACCAATTATTCAACACTAGTAGGAAAGCGATTATTCCTACTGTGCTCATTCTCTACTCTACCTAGCGTGGTTTTCCCCTTCATCTAGTGAATGACTGAGGTGAAGTAGTTGTTCAGGAGTACAGCTTTCTCCTGGGTACCAGTAACCAGCTCTCCTGAGTTGCTGATCAATGGCCCCACACTCCCATTTGTTTTCTTTCTGTTCCCTATGTACCTAAAGAAGGACCTCTTGTTGTTCTTGATTCCTGTTGCTAATCTAAGTTTGGTCGCCGTTTTAGCCTGTCTTATCTATTCCCTGCAAATGTGGGCTGTCCTGGAATAGTCCTTCTTGAGCCCCATTCCGAGCTTCCATTGTTTATAAGCCTCTTTCTTCTTTCTTAAAAGGACCCCGATTTCCCTGTTTAGCCAAGAGGCTTCCTAGCCCTTCTGTTACCTTTTCTCCACATGGAAGTGGACTTCCTTTGTGCTTCAAGAATTGTGTCCTTAAGGAACAACCACTCTTCATGCACATCTTTTACCTTCAGTCCCTGGTCCCACAGCACTCGCTCTACTAGTGACCTAAGCTTGTTGAAATTTGCATTTTTAAGTCTAAGACTTCAATCCTGCTATCTGATTTGTCTGCCTTATGTTGGACAGTGAACATGATGATTTTATGATTGCTGTTGCCCAAACTTTCCTTTATATTTAAGCCGGTCATAAGATCATCTCCTTTGGTCAGGATCAAGTCTCACAAAGTATCACCTCTGGTTGGCCCATGCACCTCCTGAATCAGGAAGAGCTCCTCGACATGTATCAGCAAGGATTGTGACCAATCCAACTTGGTCGAGTGTTCCTCCCAGGAGATGTCTGATTAATTAAAATCACCAATGATGACCATGCCACATGCATGTGCAGCCTCAGTCAGTTCTCAAGCGAACTCCAAATTGAGCCTGGAGCAGATAAGAACAACTCTCCAGTCCACCTTTTGAAGTTAGGCCACTGGGTAGTCAAGAGAAAGAGATATGTGAGGCCAGGAGGAAGATGACAAACCACAGGGAGTGCAGGTCAGGAAGCTAAATGTTAGCCTGGAATTGAGGGCCCCCTAAATTTTAGCCTGGACCTACACTTCCAACAGAGCAGGAACTTTTCCAGTGTTGTAGCTATTTTATCCAATCCATATGAAAAATGAAAGGTGCATTTGGTCAGCTTAAAGGGATATGTGCAGTGTCTACTAGTTGGCAGTGTTTGATTGATTGTAGGAAATGCAGTTTCAACTACCTGCCCTAGCTGAAAGGCACCTGGAACCCTATTGCTGTACTCCCTGTACAAATGTCTGAAACCCACTGGCCAAAGATTTCACAGGAAGCCTGTGTGGGCATCACTAAATTGCAAACTGCATAACTGACAAAAATGCAGTTTCATGCCTATGGGCGTGCCATTTACGTATGTACAGTAAAAGAAGATTTAACTCCTAAATCTTCTTGTAGTTTAGCACTATAGGCCCTAGAAGCCCTTGGCTGACTCCACTCTTTTCATTCATTCCTGTCTGTTATGAGTTTTTGTTCTTTAGCCATCCATCTCAATTTCTGTGGGTCTGACACCATATCATCTAGCCATCTTCAATATGGTGTTCCAGGAGGCCATCTCTCATCTGGTACTCCAAGGAGCACTTTCTTTGGTATATGGATTGCTTCCATTCTTTTACCCTGACCCATCAATTATTGTCATTGTGCTCTGACTAACTGTGTCAGGGTCCGGGCTTTGTAAAACTGATATGGTTCATTATTGGTTCTTATGTTCCATTTCTATCATGGGATCATAATACACCATAATACACCAAAGATTTTCTGTAAAACTTCCTTTCAAAACAATTGAATAGTATCTTGCTTGTGAGACAATCCAGGTTTGACTGCCAAATTTTAATAATGGCCTGATTATGGCTTTATAGACTTGAAGCACAGTTTTCCTTGGGATGAGATTGGATGACAGGAGCTTGGGCAATGCAAAATAGTTTTTCCTTTAATTTTTTCCTTTATGTTACCATCCTGTGCTATGATACAAAAATTAAATACCTGAAGTGTGTCACTTGCTTTGTTTGTTTGTTTGTTTATTGTTATGTGAGGTCCTGGACTTACTACTATCTCATTTATCAGCAGATAGTCTATTTTATCAAAGTCACTTGTCCAATTTTCTTTGTTTCATTTATTATTCAGGTATACAGAATTTCTGTATAATTTGTATTTTCATGTATGAAAGCTATATCATCAGCATATTCCAAGACTTTGTGCTCTCCATTCAGCTGAACTCCTTCTCTTATGTTATTTATGCCCCTGGTTACTTTTTTCACTGGCAAATTGAATAGGATTGGAGACAAACCATCTCCCTGTCTCAGTTCAGTTTTAAATAGGAAAGGGTCCAATTTTCTTCCATAAATGCTAATTCTGTTTCTTGATTCATGCCTGCAAACATTATGGGTTCAATTAGTTTATTGGGAATTCCTAATATGGCCCACAGATATGTGTATGCTATCATAATTTTTCTGGAAGTCTATGAACAGAATAGGTATGCTTTATTGGATTCCCATTTTTCCTCAACTATTTGTCCTAGTGAGAAGATTTTTTCTGTTGTCAATCTATTCTTGCAGAGTCCACACCAGTATTCCCCCAGAATTTCGTCTGTGTTAAGTAATAATTGCTGTAGCAAGATGTTAGAAAATACTTTATACGTCATTGTTAATGGGGCAATACCTCTCATTTTGACACTTCAGCTTGCTGCCTTTTTTTTGAAGATGGAACATATTAGGGCTTCTCTCCAATTATCAGGTAGATGATTTTCATATAAGGAGAATTAATTTATGGATTTGTTTATAAAGCTCTTCCACTCCATATTTTATTATTTCAATTGAAATGCCATTAGTTCCTGGTGCTTCATTGTGCTTGATATCCTTGTTTGTAATTACCAACTCCTTCATAATTCTTTTACATAATTTATCTTATCTCTTGATATTTTGGAGTTAACACACTAGGTGTTGATGCTTTTTGTTTCTTAGGACTTTCTTTGTTTCTTGGATGATGTCCTTATATTCTTCCAGACTTGTGCCCATGTTCTGGTTTCACTGGAGGAGCGTCTTGCTGATTTTATTTTATTTGTTGCTTGCCTACATTATCATACTACCTATTCGTTCTGATATTCTCTTGTATCCTTACTGTTTTTCTGTACTTTCTTTGATTACTAATCTTTATTCCATTGTTTGTTGACACTTACATCATTGTAATTTTAGCTTATTTCTTCCTTCATTTCAGAGAGTTCTTCAAGAGCCTGAAACCTGTTTTTAAGTTCTGCTTGATGCTGTTCACTAACCTTTGCCTATTTAAGTTATTCAGTGTCAAATTTTCCCTATTTTACAATACCATATTTCAATCGCATTGCTATACTTCCTCTGACAAGAAAATAGATGTCTAAATTTACACTTCTAAAACTTCTTATATTTCTTATGCTCTTTCTATATTGTTTATGTATAAGTATAAGACCAATCTGGTTTGCTGTTTTTGATCTTGAGACACCCACATTTATTTGCAATGTTCTTGTGGGAAGTTATTGTTCTCCTAATAATCATATTTTTACTTGAGGCAAAGCAAATGAATCTTACCCCATTTCCTCTGGAAATGTTGTGCAGGCCTTCTGTAACAGCCCCTAGTTTGTATATCTGTACTCTACCTACTTTTGCATTGCTGTCTCCTAGTACAAACATGATACCATTTTTTGGTATGTGTTCATACAGATGCATGAAAAAATCATAGAATGCATATATGCCCTTAGAGAAGAAACAGTACCTTCTGTTTCTTCTCTAGGGGCATATATATTTAGAACTGTGACACTGAACCACTGGCTTTGTATTCTGAGGATGGAGATTCTTTCATTGATCCTTTGGAAATACATAAGGAAAAATTATGCTCTTGAGCTTAGCACAAAAACTGTGCTGTATTCATGTCTGTCTGTCTTTGTTACACAAAAAATTAAAGGGTGTTTGTTGATCTCTATGATGGCCTGGAACAGTAATAAGTGTTTCTCTTGCAAAACTTGTATGTCCATCTTGTATTTCCACAATTCCTCCACCAGGAATTGAGCCCTTCCTGGACCTATAAGGTCTTGGTACATTCTGGGTTCCAATCTGTAATTCCTTTTCCCATTTTCAAGGTCTATTTACATTTGACTCCAACCAACTTTGATGTGATAGTGTAAGTTTCATAACAAGCTACTTTTTATGGGATAATAGTGAGCTCTGTCCTCAACTATGAACCTGGAGGGCCAAGGCATCTCTCTCTGTCAGATCCCTCACTTTCAACTTGTCTGGCTTGGGGGACACTTTCAGAAGCTTACTGCTGGCATAGCTCTCAGGATCATAGGGCTATGCAAGCCCCATTGACACAACAAGGGGAGGACACCACTAATGTGGTCTAATGTTCTTAGGATTAAAATTCCATTAATTAGAAAACCAGAAGTAAATTTCATACATATGTTAAAATACATAAAGGGATATTATTATGGTGTCAATCTGTCAGGGGCTACCATACACCTCTCCTACTTAACTGAATGCTCCTCCTTGTGGCTACAGTGGATGGATGGATACCTGGCATACCAACTGGGCCACAGCAAATAGCAGCTCTGCTTAAACTATAGCTTTTCCAGCTAAAGAAAATTCAGAGAATTCCTTCCAAGTGTAATACCCAATGAGGCAGCTGAGTGTCTTCATTAAGCAATTTTCCTGGCAAAGTGTCCAGACCAGCTCAAATTGTACAGGGTTAGGCCCATTGGGAAAAGGGTAAAAAATGACCTATCAGGAAAAGGCTTAATATTAAATAACACTGACATGAAAAGGAGGGTAAACTAAATGACTTTCATTGCTTTGATCAATATTTATTCTACACTTAATATATATTTGGAAACTTTTATAACAGAAGGCCATTGCTCAGATTTTCATAACTATTTAAAATCTTGTTAAGCTTTATAGTAACTGAATGTGCACCCATTATTATTGAATTATTTTGGCCTACATTGGGTCCCTTAGCAAATGCCCTGAGACCACATGTAGTTTGCAAGTACGTGATTCAGTAGAGGGCATCCAGCTTAGTGTTAACTCATTTGGTGGCATATAATGCTCTGTGAAACTTGCAACAATTCTCCCTTTCTCTCTGTTAATATGTAAGAAGGCACTCACTTAACATGTAGTTAAGGAAACTAATAGGGGAAATATAAATGATTAATAGGTAGCTCAAGTAGATATTGCTGTAAACAAAATAATGGATACCATTGAACTCTGGAAAAATACAATGCACATACCTGATGCTGCAACATCTGCAATAGGCTTCTTGGTGACATTAGCCATGAACCCAACAATGGAGAAGATGACAAAGCCAGCAAACATACTTGTGCATGAATTTATGCAGCACACTATAATGGAATCCCTGAAAGAAAGGTAAAGTGCTAGTGAACAAAAAAAAATGTTTTTTTAGAGATATGTGAGCTCAGAGAGATATGTCAATATGTCAATACTTTTAACTGGTGCTGTTGAGTGGTAGGGTGTGGAGGTGGAATAGTGCAAGTGCTAGAATAGTGCAAGTGTCTTGCAATGGAATTCACAGGCTTAAGTTCAAACCTTCCTTCAGACGTGTCATATGCCACCCCCCAGATACCCAGTCACAAGTGGATAATTGGCTGTCTGAGGTGGGAAGCCAAAAGTAGCTAATTGTGATACTTGACCTATAACTTCCTTGTGTGCTGCTTGCTGTAGAATGCCTTAACCAGCCTGATCTGAAGCAGCAGTAAAGCACAGAAACTGTTTTTATACTTCTTTTATTGTTGGGAACTCTTGCTGGTAAGAGGCATGATTCAAACGCTTTTCAATTGTGGGTTCAGTTCCTAGTTATTTGACACTTTCTGGGTCATGATGGGTAAACTGTCTAATTACTCTATGCAATTTTCAATTCCCTATTGGTTTCTTTGTCTTCCATATTAAGAGGCTCTGATCCTAGTATCAGGGCATGGCTTTCACCCTTGTCTGTGCACTACTGAACAGGATGGGACCTGATCTCAGCTGGGAAATCTAAGAACTTTTGTAATACATATAATAATCTTTTTACCTGTAAACATTATTGTGGAAAGGGTTGTAACTTCCAAGAGCAATCAGTGAACCAAGACCCAAACCATAGGAGAAAAAAATCTGTGTGGCAGCATCCAGCCATACCTGATTGCAGAAAGCAATTATGTTTTTATTATGTCTATACATACATGCAAGAGGCTGATTAGATATCATTTGAATGGTAAACAATTGGTATGGAACTTTTATTTACATAGAATAAATGTTTACCTCAGAATCAGAAAGCTTACTGAAGTTAGGAGTTATATAGAACAAAATGCCTTCCCTTGCTCCAGGCAGTGTTACTCCACGGAAGAACAAGATAAGCAGCATGACATATGGATAAGTAGCAGAGAAGTAGACCACCTATTGGAAAGAAACAAGGGATTATAAATCTAGACATAAAATGGTGGATACAGGAAAGGAGTGAAGGGGGTATAGTCATAACCCCTTCAGCTGTGCAGCACATATGCATTGAGCCCTCTGGGCTCCTACCTGACCAGCACAGGGTCCTACTGGAGCTCCATTCAGGGAGCTTTCTGAGATTACCAGCTGTTCAGTGCAGGCTCTTGTCACAAGCATTGCTTTTGCATGCCTCTTGAGTCCAGGGGCAACTACTGCCACCATTTACCTCCCCCCCATCCCCTTCTCTGTGCTAAATTTGAAGGCAGGGGAAAGAAAGGGGTGGAGCAGGGGGCAAAAGTGGTGGCATTCATCCCCTGAGCTCCAGAGTTACCTGCATGGACCAGCTGGTGAGCTCAGAGAGATCACTATGCATGTGGCATGCAGCTGACAGAGGGGTGTGACTGTAATACTACACTACCCTGGATCTACCCCTGGCTCCCAGTAAAATTTCAGTAGTTTTAACTATTTGTGTCACAACAAGAAAAATAAATGTCAAATTTTGTAGGGGGGAAATGGCATTCTACATTTAGTGCCACACAGCAAGCCAACAGTTCTGGAATTCCCTGCTTAGCACATCTACAAGGTAGACTAACATTCCCCGCTACTCTTCTGAGTGGCCCTAGGGCCACAGGTGAGGAATAGGACTGGGCTGCTCCTGGACTTCTAGTTCACAAATCTCTTCATATTGTTTGCACTGCAAACATTAGTCTGCACAACATCAGCGTTCCTAGTCACAGCCAAGCTTGGAGAAGAGCATTTTTAGCTCTGTCTTCTGACCCTACAAGTCCTCCTCTTCCTAGTAGAGAGGGGAGTGGAAGGATGGCATTTGTTGGGGATAACTGCCCCACAGGCCTCTTGAGATCTTGATTTCCAAAAGTCTTGTGGATGGGTAACTGTAAAGTCAGGCTACAGAGAATGATCTTGCTGCCTCCTCTGAAAGCAGGAAAGAAAAATGAGATTGCCACATCTGAAGTTCTGTACTGGAACCATTTTGTTCAAACAGGCTCAGTTCAACTAACAGACAAAATGGGTCATTTCTTTCATTGTCCTGTGAATACTTAGCTTTTTGTTAGCCACATGAAGAGCTACATGAAGAATTCAATCAAGTATGATATGGGAGCATCATTGAACGGAGCTGAACCATCCCAGCCAAGTGTCTGCCTAACCTGCTATTGAAAGGTGGGAGAGTCCACAATTTCTCTAGATAGTCTGTTTCAATGCTTGACTACCCTCAAAGTCAGAAAGTTCCTCCTCGTTTCTAAAATAAATTTACCCTGCTGAATCCTTAGTCCTTTGCTCTTAATCCTGTCCCCTACAGTGATGGAGAAAAGCCCATCCCAGCCACTCTGTAAACACCCTTTAGGTATTTTAAGACTCTTAATCAAAACTCCTCTTCAGACTTCTCATCTTCAGACTAAATAATCTGAATCCTTTTAGCCTTTCCTCATAAATATTCCTTCCCAGGCCCTTAATAATTATGTAAATCATTTGGTTGCCCTTGCCCATCACTGCCGTTGCTTTTCAAGTGATACTTTTGTTAATACAACCTAATAAGCTGTTGATTTTTTTTTGCCATAATACATTGTTCACTCACATTCATCTTATGGCCTCCTATAAACCCCAGGTTCCCCTCTGCATTACTGTGGCCTAGCCACTCATTCCCCACTCTGTATTTGTGAAAGCAATCATTCCATCCCAACTGCAGCACCTGTCCTTACTGAATCTCATCTGATCAATATTTCTAAGTCTTACCTTTCCTGTCCAGCCTACCCCCTTCCAGATGCAAAAGTACACCAGAATCCAGGCAATTGCCAGTGTAATTGCTAATGGCCATCGGATCTGCCCTGGTTTTTCCAAACCATCAGTCATTTGGTGCATGTTACGTCTAAAATGAGCAAAAAGAATGGCACATTTTACAACTCAGTATTCCAAAGAAGGATGTACCATATTTATCTGAATCCAAGACAGGTTTAAAGTTAAAATTACCTCTCAGTACTTATATACTAGACAAGAAAAATGTATAAATGTCTTAGCATTTTCCATGTATAGAATCTAACTATTAGAGGGTTGTCTCTCCACCACTGCAGTGAGAAAACCAGCAGCAGGCAGTGGGGAAGTTAAATGGTCTAACCCCCTGCCTCTTGCCACTTTCACCTGCTTCCCTCCATGCCTGTCCACCCAGGCCCCTGCGTCCCTGTGACACCTGCCCCTTACCACTTGCCGCTCCTCCTGCCTATGTCCCCTGGCTCTTGCCTACCCACCACTTCCCCCTCCCACCTGCCCCCTGTGCTTGTGTCTTCCATACTTGGTCTCCATACCACCTTCCCCTCCCACCCATCCCTCCCTGCTGCCTTGCCACTGCTGCCTCTGTCATTCCCTCACCATCAGCCCTGCTCCACTGCTATTTACCCCCTGCAGCTTTGGTTCTGGCTCCAGTTTGGCCCAGGACATGGAGCACATGGTCACTCCAGCCCATGTGTTCCACCAGTGGCAGCAGGTCCTGCTCCAGCCCCAGAGCTGGAGTTAGGGCTGAAGTTACCACAACCACAACTGCAGCATGGCCCAGCAAGGACTGGAGTGATCACATGCTCTGTGCCCTGGGCCAGAGTGGGGCTGGAGTCAGAGCAGTGGTGTGGAGGAGGGCAGGTTAGGCAGAGGCTGTAGTGGGGGAGGTGGCAGGTGCAAGCTGTTTGTGTGGCTCTGACTCCAGCCATCCAACCAGGCTTGTATTCAAATCCAGGATGTGAGTCTTCCCCTCATCTTAAATGGGGGAAAAAAACCTTGCCTTGTATTGAGGAAGTATGTTATTATAAAAAGTTGAAAGTTGCATATGCACACAAATAATAAAGATTCTTTTCAACTTACTCCCAAAATTCAAGCACTGCACTTGTCATGTTGGTGGTATTTGCTATAGTATAATTGGAGAAACAGCGGTCTGTGTTCCATGAGTTCTCACAGTGCCTCCAAGGGAGATTCTGTTTAGAAAGAAAAAAAGATAGGGTCAATCAATGATGTAAGCATTACATCACCCATATAGGGGTGTAGGTTGTAGCTGTGTTGGTCTAAGGACATAGGCAGACAAGGTTCCTTGGGTAAATATGATATTTTTTATTAGACCAACTTAAATAGTTGGGAAAAAAAAAATTAAGCAAGCTTTTGGGTTTAAAAACCCTTTGTCAGGCTGAGGAAGTTTCTCCAGTTGGTGTGCACTTTTCCTGGATGGAATGAAAAGCAAAAAAGCTAGAGGCTGGGCTGGTATGCATACAAGAACCAGAACCACCTATCCTAGCCTTCAAACAAGCACCAGACCTCTCTAACTTCATCACCAGAAGCAAACTTTCTCAGGTCCAGAACACACCAAATGAATCCAGACCATGGCATGACAAGAAATGAAAAACATGCTAACATACCTCCACCACCCTCACAATTACTACACCCCACAACAGAGCCATCAGCCTTCCTGGATCTTACAACTGCACCTCCAGCAATGTAATATATCTCATCCAATGCACCATATGCCCTGATGGAAAATATGTAGGAGAGACCAAACAACATCTGTGCACCTGAATGAATGCACACCGAAAATCCATCAAAGACCAGAATACCCAATTACTTGTGGGGGCACATTTCTCACAAGTAAACCACTCTCTCTCCAATCTCTCAGTTCTAATCCTCAAAGGAAACTTACAAAACACTTCTCAGAGATGAGCCTATGAACTTCACTTCATCAGCTTTCTGGATACTAAAAATCATGGACCAGATATAGACATTGGATTTACAACACATTATAACCTGCCTGACATCTGACTCCCCAGGTACCTCTCCACTATTTAATCCCTCTTCTCCCCCCCACCCGCAGCCTGTCTCTCACCCACTAACTCCTCAATTTACATCTTCACTGACTGCCTGTCTCACATGCATAACAGCCCAGCTGAGCCTCTAGTTTCTTTGTTTTTCATTCCATCCAGGAAGAGCACACACCAACTGCAGAAACTTCCTCAGCCTGATGAAGGGTTTTTAAACCCAAAAGCTTGCCAAATGTTCCAACTATTTAAGTTGGTTTAATAAAAGATATCAAATTCAGCCAAAGAACCTTGTCTGCCTTATCTCAGGTATCTCTCTCTCTACTTGGAATGAAAGTGAAGCTGAAAACTAATATACCCATGTCGCAGAGCACTTAGGTGCCCATCTCCTATAAACAGTGGAAACTGCTAGGGAAAGAGCCCTAGCAGTGAGTGGGGAGCCCCAGCTGCTGGTTACCAGGGCAACCAGAGTGAACTAGTGGCCCATATTTGACAGTGGTCAGCTGACCAGAAGGGGCAGGGCTTGCCTCACATATAAACCCCAGGGCGGAGGCCAGGATGGCAGTTCCCTGCCAGCAGCCAAGGGGGAAGGAGCTCTCCCAGAGCAACCAAAGGGGAGAGGCCTGATTGCAGGTACAACCTCTGATACTGGTGAGGGATGGAGCACCCGTGATGTGGCTTGGATGATGTTACAGCCGGGCAGCTTGAATTTATGTTATAGCCCAGGGTCTTATGTTTTGTTTGCTGTTTAAGACTGGTGGCTATTAGGGGATGAAGGAGGCCTCACAGGGGTCCCATGGCAGTGTGGGGAACCTGGCGCCAGAGAGGGCGCAGTGTGAGACAGGGCTGTGGACAGCCTGAGTGCTAGTGAAGGCGCAGCGTGAGCCAGGGCTACGGAGAGCCCAGGGAGGACCAGGGGGTCAAATTTATAACAAGGCCCAAACCGAACAACATCAGTTCCATCTGTGAGGCTTGGGGTGTGGTAAAGGGGTGGTTGGAGCCACGCATAGCACATAAGGCTAGGGTGCCCCAAAACAGCCATTGCAGAACGGGATCCACCAGGGGTCCGGGAGCCCATGGGGTCAGAGTGTACAGCAAACCATGTCTAAGAGGACATAAAGGCAGCCTCCCTAATATATATTTACCAGCAAAGAGGTAGTGGGAGAGAATCAAGGGTGCCCATTGGGCCAACTTGGCATGGTAAGGAGTTCTTGGGGAGATCACAGCCATCCTGCAGGACCCTGTCCCTTAACAACTCAAATTTTGAAAGTTACTCATTTCCCAAAAGTTCTGTTCTGCCACACAACTAGTTTACATAAATCAATTGTGAAAATATTTCCTTCTTTCTCTGAGGTATTAGCCAAAACATTACAGATTCACCTGCATGTCTCACAACATGAATATATTGGAATTATCTTTAAGACACTGGTGCACTCAAGAGGCCCTCAAGACTTTGATATATTAAAAGATAATGAAGCATGATATTTATTGATTAACTCATTTTGAAAGATTTTAGTTTTTCCTTTCAGATTTAGAATGAGATTTTCATAGGAACTTGAACTACAGTTGGTATTTTCAACAGGCATCTTATATAACACTGGCCAGTATCAAGAGCAAAATGTACTGGCAAGAAAAGATTAAACAAAGATGTAAATACTAATTTAGAATTGTTTAAAAATGCTTTCTTAGATGGCCCCAAACACCTTTAAATGCTACATTCATGTAGATGGCTTACTCACTTGAAAAAAAAACCATTTTGTTTAAGAAGGGAAGTGAAAATAGCAATTCCAAATAGAATTGTAAAAAGACATAGCTAATGTAAAACCATTTGTTTATCAGCTGATAAACAAGACATACAAATCTGTACCTGCATACAAGTCAGAATTTCTGGGGTTTATTTTTTACACTGAAAAATGGTTCTGAATTGGAATGAGAATTTGACATTTCCCTCAGAAAAGAACTTTCTAAATTTTAATTTCAGATGATTCTTATAATTACAATTTTTCTAAAATGAAATATGATAGGTGGCTGCACCTGTGAGCAACCCTGGGGACTTCCCTGGAGTTGGAGGAATCCTACCCATGAATCAGGGAACCTGGAGGCCTTAAGACACCATTTTGAGCTTAGGTTCCCAGAGCTATTGGATTCCTGACCATTATGTCGGAAGCCCTGTATTTCAGCAAGGCTGCCTCAGAACTGTAGCCCCTAGAACAGCACCTGTGAGCTGGGTTGGGCTGGAAGCAGACACATTTCTGATGGGAATACGGGCAAGTCTAAGGGGACTAGAAAACAGAAAATGGTATGTTTCACTGGATTAAGAAAAATATTAAACAAGGGTTAAGAAATATATGGAATTCTAAGATTGGTATAGTAACAATATAAGGACAATAAGGACTATAAACTTGTCAGTGATGATGCATGAGATGAAGAAACATTCAGTGAATATTTCTGTTATGTATTTGGAAAATAGCAGATTAT
Source organism: Crocodylus porosus (assembly GCF_001723895.1). Lineage (NCBI taxonomy): Eukaryota > Metazoa > Chordata > Crocodylia > Crocodylidae > Crocodylus > Crocodylus porosus. The sequence continues at coordinate 32,441,948 of NW_017728917.1, forward strand.
AATATTCATTCTGGAACATGGCAACAACATTCTATTCCATCAGTAGGATAGAATGTTAAATAACAGCTATTAAAATTGAACATTTTATATCAGGGCACCAGAACATTTTAGATCAGGACTGGGTAAGCTGAGCCCAAGAATGTTAGAAGACATAGCTAAATGCCTATCTGAATCAGTGTTGATTTTTAATGTTTGCTTTGGTTTTGTCTTTTTGGTTTTTTAAAATTTTTGAGAAGTTCCAGCAGACTGGAAGAAGGCTAATGTTATACCATAACTAATAAGCTAACTAAATGACATGGATAACCACTGAGACCAACACACAAATAATTTCCAAAACATTTTTCTTTTTTACTTGTCCCACTCTGATCTTGTTTTTCCACTCTAAGTTTTTCGAACTTCATCAACTTTGGAAAAGATAGGAAATAGATAAAAAGCAAAATGTAACAGTACAACTGTGACAAAAACTTACCCAAGTTACAGAAGTTTTGGAAATTTTCAGAGTAAAAAAGAAATAAAAGAATCAGAAAAAGTGTGCGACGAATGTCTTTGAAAGAGCTCATCTTAATTGCTTTTACTGCAATTTATGAAGAAGAAGTAAAAGGGGAAAGGAAGGAAAAAACACCTACCTCTTTCTGCACAAAATTCTAACACTTTGGAAATGCTGTATTTTCAAAATTCAAATGGCAATTCTGTTTAGTTTCATTTTGTAATTTTTTGAATGCAAAAGTGTGAGCGAAGGAAAATGTGCGTCTTAATTATATGCATTTAAGTATAAGAAGGTTCCATACAATTTAAAACTCTTAAAGGATTTTTTCAGTTCACTGTTTATAGTGAAGTACATTAACTAGCTACCTGTAACAAGATTTTCCTTCTATTGAAAAGAAATGCACACACACTTACTGTGGTAAATGAATTATATAGGTAATATATAGCCCAAGAAATAATCACAATGTAGTAAATATTTAGCCAAAAGGACAGGACAGCAGCAGCTAATCCGACACCTGCAGAGAAAAACACAACAAAGTGAACATTAGAGAATTGTAAATTATTCATAGCGATGTGTTTAACACCTTAATAATAGAACCCCTAGTGTTCTCTTGCACTAGAATACACCACTGGGGGCATTGAAAGGCAAAGATCATTTAAGATGAAATTATATCATACTGAGTTATCTGTATTTATAGGACAAACATGTGTAACATATTAACAACAACAGTATAAATAAGTCACTGATTTTAAGCAATCTGCTTTTGGCATAGGTATAATGGGTTATTTTTCAGAAGACTCACTAGGCAAAATGTAATCTGCAACCCCTTAATTTTTCAGGTCTTCTTGATATATAGAGAGAACTGTAGTAACTCAGCATTGGTAGCAAAATGAATAACTGTGGTGATCTATATCTGACTGAGAAGGTCATACCATTTTTTGCTGTATATGGATGGGAACATAGAAGTAGTGTAGAACACTTCATACTTCTGTAAAAGAAGTTGAAATTTGCTAAGTGCTAGGCAGAACTTGGTGATTTTAGATTTTACTGCTATCCCCAAACTATATTCCAGCATATGAAAAATTCACACAAGGATTTGCAGTGGAATGCAATTTGCAATGGAATATGATGCATTCTCCATTGCACTCAAAAGCTTGTCTAAGTCTATTCCAACCTTGCAAGTGGTCCAATAAAAAATATCACCACAACAATCCTTGCCTTTCACACAGACTAAATCACTAATTTATTCTGAGATTTTTTTCAAAAGTGTCTAAAAGATCTGGCTTCTAACTCTCAAGAATTGTAATTAACTGTAATGGGAGTGAGCTATCCAGACCCTTAGTTCTCTCTGAAGGCTTCAGCAGCAATTTGGAAATGTAGACATTTCTTTTAAAAATTAACAACATGATAAATGAAGCAAAATTGCAACTGGTTCATAAATGCCTTTTGCAGCTGTCATGTGGAAAGGTGGGCATAATATACCTTTAAACATTGGAGCAAGCTTCCAAACTCCAAGGCCTCCTATAGACGTGTACTGGCCAAGGGAACATTCCAAAAGAAACAGCGGCACTCCAGCAAAAATTAATGTAAGGAAATATGGAATCAGGAATGCCCCTAAAACATATATAGGAAAGAACCATTACAATGGAAGATTACTGTCTATATCTTTATGACGTTTCCAGTATTTACCCAACAAATATAGAGCAAATTAACTTTGGCAGAATTTTTAAAATATAAAAATAGTGATTAACATACACAACTGTTCTTCTGAAAAACTAACAGCCCTAACTGGTAGAAAATATATGTAAAAAGGACTTCACTTAACACTATTGAACTACTTACTGTTAGAGTAACAACTTCCAACTAGTGCAATTTATATGGAACAATAAATTCTGGACCAATTTAAGCCCAAACTACTCCCAGGCACAAAGTATACACATGTGCCCAGGACAGCAGCAGTCTAAGCCAGGGTGAATCAGGCGGGGGGACAGTTCTAAGGACTAGGTGGCATTGTCGGGCAGCAGAGTGGCTGCTTGGGGCATGAGAATGCTGAAAGTGCAGAACCACATGGCTAGGTGGCAGGCAGGAATCTGGTCCCCAGTTGGCTGGGCTCATTGGGCATAATTTAGGCCTATGGACAGCATCTACATCTGCCTTTAATTGCAATAAATTACCCTGGTGTGAGATAGTACTTTCTCCAATAGTACTACCTTATGCCAGCATAAATTAGTTTACTGCAGCCTAATACCATTGCATATGTAGATGGTGATGCTTTACAGCACAGCTAATTAGTCTACTTTGCAGTAAAGTGCATGCGTAGACATAGCCAGGATCAGGAAAACAACTGGATCTGGCAAGCTGAGAATCATGCTAGCATGGGAAAGCTCAGAGGAGGCATAAACCACTCTTGTTCCATTCTCTCATATATTCAATCTAGATGTATTCAATCTAGAGGGATGGGGAAGAAAACTGAGTGTAAGGTGCTCCAATGATGCTCAGGTGCCCTATGATCCTTTAAGGATACTTGTCAATGGGCAAATATTAGGACAACCCCCTGGCTCCTATTGGTTATAGCAGAACATAAAGCAGTATCATATGCCCTCAGTATCAGGAAGGTGTAAGTGGCTTTATAAAGGTACTATTCCTTTGTTGCCAAGCAAAGAAACATTATTTTTGTATCATTATAGACAGGACAACAGTTACTAGAAGCATATGTTTTAATGATCAGACACCCTTCTTATTTTAAATTCAAATTGAAAATACTTTGCAGGCCAAAAGTCTCAAATAAAACATGTACCTCCACCATTCTTGCCACAAAGGTATGGAAATCGCCACACATTCCCTAAACCAATGGCATAACCAACACAGGACATAAGAAAGTCAAATCTTCCTTTCCAGGTGTCTCTGTCAGGAATATCTGATTTCTTCTTCTGCACTTTCACCACCAAGGTTTTAGGTTTATCATTGGTGATTGAAGCATCACTAACTTCAGTTGAGATTTGTCCATCTGCAACTTTTGTTCCATTCGTTGCCATGTCTCTGGGCTTAGCTGGAGTGGCTCTAGCAGCCGGGCGAGAAAATTCAGCACCAGTCCACGTGGACAGCAGCTTTGCGGCTCTTGATTACTCAACTAGGGGGTTAAGGGTTTTGTAAAAAGATAATCCTGGTATGGTTTATGATCCAGCTAGAAATTCTGTAATCAGCTTCTCTATTAATCTGCAAAATACAAAATCAGAAATATAATTCAGAGGTGCTTCAATGGTGACTTCTTACTTGAGGTCTACTTCAAAGCCCACTCATTTCAGTGGAAAGTTTTTCCCTTGTACTGGGGCATAGTTGCAAAAGTAGCCTTTATAAGAGTGTTCTATTTAAGATCATGACCCCACCATGTAGATATTTTTCTGTTGATTCTGTGAGAGCAAAAACACAAGCAAAACAGTAGTACCAAGCAAACATGAAACCAGAGCAATATATTCTGTATGTTCTGCTCCAGATTTCACATTTGTCTATAAATATTTATCAAATAAGACAGGGCATCATTGCCTTCTACTGAAAGTGACAATGCAGATTTAACACATCTCATGCTTCAAGAAAAGACAACATTCAATAAGGCTCTTTTAGCCTCATTGAAGAAATACATGTTTAACAAAAGCATCATAGCCTTTAATTAGAATTCAGAACAGTTTCTCTGAAGAAGGTAGGAACTTAGCTTGGCAGGGACCCAATATTTCTGTAGCCTCATGCATAATTCTGTTCCTTGGCACAATGGATCAATAATGAAGTGAGAACATTAATAGCTGGAAAGGGAAAGAGCTCCATGCTTCCAGTTTTAACAAATTAGTATAATTCTACATGGAAGACTACCACGCTCTGGGATGTGTGCTGAAGGAGATGGGCGCACAGGTGGTTTTCTCTTCTATCCTGCCAGTGAGTGGACGAGGCAGACGGCATGAAATGAGCATCGCGGAGACCAACTGGCGGCTACAGGAATGGTGCTTCGAGGAGGGCTTTGGCTTCCTCAGCCATGACTGGCAAATCATGACGAGAGATGTGCTGGGATGGGATGGGCTCCACCTTTCCCCTAAAGGTAAGTGTGTGTTGTTTTCTGGGTTGGCGGACCTCCTCCGGTGGGCTTTAAACTAGGCTTGTTGGGGGAAAGGGAAGATGAGGGCGGAGGAAACATCAGACTGCCAGACCAAACAGCACCCACAACTACAGCCCAGCCCAGACCAACGAGCGAAGCAAATAAACAGGTAAGAGATAGGGGCCAGGGTAA
>NW_017728917.1:32446721-32458089 GCF_001723895.1 Crocodylus porosus
TGGGGGTGTTTAAGAGGAGGCTGGATGAACACCTTGCTGGGGTCGTTTGACCCCAGTACTCTTTCCTGCCATGGCAGGGGGTTGGACTTGATGATCTGCTCAGGTCCCTTCCGACCCTAGAAACCATGAAACTATTTAAAATGTTAAAGTAGAACTGCCATATTAATTATATCCTCTTAAGGAAGCCATCATCCCCACTGTCACCATGAAAATATGACCTTTTCTAAAGACAAGTATTGGCCTATTATCATCATCATCACTAATAAGAAAAGCAAGAACAACAACTTGTATTTTGCAATGACAATTTACATCCATAAGGCTCCCATAGGTATTTGTGAATGGTGGGCTAGCCTGAACCACAAGCCTCATCCTGGGCTAAGGTAAGTCATACATATATATTCTTACAGTTAACTGCTAACATGCAGTATGCAAGATGGCTTACAATACCTGCACTATTTGGCTGTTTGGGTAACAGTCCATAATACTGCAACCTCATTTTTAAAATATTATTAGTATGAATTGCAATTTTGGGTCTTTTTAACACTTGTTAGTACTAAATTAGTCATTCCATATAACTTTACTAAGCTTGATTATGTTTGGTGATCTCAGAACACAAAGGGGGAGAAAAGAACATTTTTAAAAATAACTTGGACACCACCAGTTAAATACTAAGCACCTATGACTCCCATGACTTCAGTGACTCCAACTGGACCAGCACTTTTATTGTTGCGCTCTCCCATATTGTACATCAATGCATCATTGGAAAATAGTGTATCATTGTAATGAGTAGTGTTATAATGTATTCAGTTAATTTACAATATTTAAAACCAATAAAAGCAACAATTTGTCACTATGGTTATTTGAATGTTGCCTTCAGAAAGGTGATACATGTTGTGACAATATGAGTGGTACTCATTGGGAAAAGCCCAGACACAAATGCCTAAAATAAGGGACGAGAAAGAGTTTGTCATACAGTGTGGATTATACTACCAACAGAAATTTAAATGAGTTTAAGGCCTCAGTTATAAAGAGTGCTTTTCTGCCACTTCTCAGCTGCACTGTGCTGCTTTTTCTCTTTGATCTGGGACCATATCCAAGAATAGGGAATTAATTTGAAATGTGATGAGAAATCACCTGAGAGTTTGCTGAAAAAGGAGAGAGTCCAATGAAAAATTACACTTACTAATAATTATTTTGGTTGCATTATATTCTTTTCCCACTATGATGTGGGACTTACACTAGGAAATATCAGCCATTTACATTCTCTTCTTATCCAATGCTCCTTCTGAGTCACAGCTAAATTCTCTTGTTTTTACATATATCTGGCATTTTATTTACTATGTTTCATATCAGGGCTGGCCAGCTATTTGAGCTAGAGGGCTATTTAATTAGTTTTATTGAGCTGTTAATGTTATATTTAAAAAAATTCAAAGCTTTATATGGAAAGAAATTATTTTTATTGGAATGCTTGTAAAGACAATACACAATAGCATGTACTTCCCTTATTGTTTGTTTAAATTAAGGGAAAAAATGAAGGCACTGAAAACTGTTGACACACTAATTTTAGCTCTCTCAAAGAACTGCATGATATGCTGTGGTTGTCCACTCATCTCTCTCAACAGAGTTTATCTCTCTTCCACTGAGGTCATTGTACTACCTTCACTTTCACTGTCACTATCTGTAGAATCAGTTGCACTACTTATTAGTTTCACTTCAGAATCAGATTGAGGCAAATCTGATTCAGAACTATTTGAACCACATTCTCTTTTGCTGAAGGATGGTTTTACCAATGAGTCTATGGGCAAGGACAACTTATCATCACACTGCATCTTCATCACTAATTGTACTTCTGACTGATTTTCCAGAAGCAAGAGATTTTGAAAAACAGAAAAAGCTTGGTGGTGCCTTCATTTATTAGTCTATTCCTCTTTTTTGTCTTGATTGAGGTGAAAGCTTTCCAGTTCCATTAACAAGAAGCTGCTGTTGGTGGAATGCTTAGGATCCTTAGAACAATGCTGGATAACAGTCAGGTGTAACAGTATTCCTTCCACCATGTGAGAAAAGGCATATTCTCTGCTGCCTGCTAAATGATGTCATTGGTCCAAAGTTTTTCTTTTGTTCAGTAGTTGGCAATGTCTGTCATCATGGCTATTTCATCAATGTTGGGGACATTCTTAGCTACTTCCATAATTGTATTGAGAGCAGTAGATAATTCATCTTCTGATAAATGTTGTCCTCTGTGTTGAAGATCCAAAAGGTTTACTGTCAGGTGAACCCGATGAGAGACAAACTCAGATCTCTTAGTAAACATTTGTGTTACTATTACTACTTTTTTGGATAGAGTTGAAGAAGGCAAAAGCTCAAATAGATTTTCATTCAGTTATCTGAATATCTCTGGAATATTTGAAAGGCCAGTTGTATCTCTTTCAAGTTTCTTGATAACCACTGAAACTGGTAGTAGCAAATCAAATGCTCCCAGAATACATGGTTGTCGATAATCTGCTTCTGAATGTTCACAGAAATAATCTGGGATACTGTCATCTATTGAAGTACACAACAGTTCTTTTTGCATAACAAACCATGTAAGTAGTTTGTAGCTGAGCCCCATCTAGTTTCTCCTGGCAATAAAAGTGTATTTTCTTTCCCCTGCTTCTCTTTCTGTAATTTCTTCAAAGTCTGATTAGCAACATGACGATTGCTGAATACTGTGAAGGAGTGAGAGAGAGTAAACAGAGCCCCCGGAGTGCTTTATGTGCTAGGCAGATGAGACTAAGGGTGGAAGAGTGGCCAGCAGTGACAGAGAGGGAAAACGAAAGCAAACAGAGCTTACAGCATAAGCAGATGGCAAGGCTGCAGCTGGAGACCAGAGAAGAGAAAAAGGAATCACAGCAACACTTCTGGAGCAGCTTCTCACTTCAGATTGGAGGAGGGAAGCTTCCAGGAGGTATTTCCGGCCCTGGAGAGGGTCAGAGAGGGTTGATTCCCTGAAAGCTTCTGAGCGGAGTGGCTGAACATTCCTGCAAGCAGGTACTGCTGACCCTGCCAGAGAAACACTATGGGAGTGACCAAAAAGAGGAGGCATGCCTACATGAGGATTTTGAAAAATCCTGAAATGGAGTAGCTGCTGAAGGTTCCAGAGGGAAGCAAGAAAGACTTCCTTCTAAGGTTAGTGCCACCCTGATGGGGCTTTGTTTTGCTCAGAAGAGAGATCCTACCAAGGACTGTGTATGCTCACCAGTAGACCTATGTGGATCTGTAATGAGCAGCATTAGATTGACTGTTCTTTTTAATATGAGAGATTGATCCCAAAGTAAAGGGGACACGGACTGGCTCTAAAGAGAAACTGGAGCAGCTGTGTTTGGGGTGTTTGAGACTAGGCTATGGCCATCCCTTGGATGGAGGTATGTGTCGGACTAAGATGACAGTCATCCAGGTGGCGGGCTACAGAGGGCTGGGCATTAGAGAATTGGGCAGCTTCAAACCAAGCTGAAGAGAAACTTCAAATTCTATCCTGGAGTGGCTAGGGTGGGGTAGAGGGGAAGTTTGCATCCCCACAGAAGACAGAGATTGAGACCTGAAGGATCATCTTGGGGTATTGCCTCCTATTAACATTGTATGAACACAGTCATGGCAGGAGAGAAAAGTTAGATCAGTCTTCTGGCAGACTGGGTGATCCGAGATTAAGGTCCATCCTGTCACCACCTGTAGGTAAATGAATTCTTAGCAGTAGCAGTAAGTTCTACAATACATACAGTTATTGCAAATACCTTCACAATAACTTTGCAGTTTGCCAATATTGTCTTTACTGTATGGATTTCATAGACATTAGGGCTGGAAGGGACACTGGAAGATCAAGTCCCACCCCGTGCCCCGGGGGCTGGAATTCAGCTGGTGTCATAGGATCCTAGCAATAAAAACATCCAGGTTTCTCTTGAAGGCGTTCAAAGTAGGTGCTTGAACCACCACTGATGGCAGGGTATTCCAGACCTTGGGGGCTCGGACACTAAAGAAGTTCTTCCTTATGTCCAGCCTGAAACAGCCTTGCAGGAGTTTATAACCATTTGACTTTGTCATCCCTTGGGGCATTCTGGTGAACAAACGTTCCCCCAGATCCTGGTGAACACCCCTTAAAAACTTATAGGTGGCCATCAGATCACGCCTGAGCCTGTGCTTTTCCAGGCTGAAGAGTCCCATAGCTGTCAGCCTTTCGTCATAAGGTCTGTTTTCCTGACCTCTGATCATGCATGTGGCTCTCCTCTGGACTCTCTCAAGCTTCTCCACATCCTTTTTGAATTGTGGAGCCCAAAACTGGACGCAGACCTCCATATGCAGCCTCACTAAGGCCGAGTACAATGGGAGAATGACATCCTGGGATTTGCTTGAGAAGCATCTATGGATGCAAGCCAGGGTGTTGCTCTCTTTACTAGCTGCATCACATTGAAGGCTCATGTTCATCTTGTGGTCAATCCTGACCCCCAAGTCCCTCTTGTCTGTAGTGCTAGTCAGCATAGCACTGCCAAGCCTATACACATGCTGCAGGTTTTTCCTCCCAAGGTGGAGAACCTTGCATTTTTTGTATTCAATATAATGTATTCACACTTATTATGTCCTTTGCCAGAAGATTCAGCCTGTGAGCAAGACAACCAAATACTATTAAATGAATATACTTTGCTGTTCATATTTGACATGCAGCTTTCATGTTACTCACATTATCAGTTACCAGGGTTTGTACCCTGGAGAGACCTACACTTTCAGTCTCTTCACTCAGTAATTTGGTATGTATTCACCTGTACGACAAGAAGATTTGGTAGCAATTGCTTTCAATAATAATAATAATAATAATTGGTTCAGGTGTTACTAACATAATCTTCAATAGAGGATTTTCTTGTATATCAGTCCATCCATCTGACATCAGAGTCAGTGATTCTGGTTGACCAATCTGTAGAATAAGTATTGTTTCAACTCTGTTATGCTCTCTATCTGAGACAGGATGTGGTAAGCGATAATGTAATGGTAACTTATATGATGGGAAAATTAGCTTGTAATGTTCCTTCCAGTATTGATGTTCAGTTATGGAAAGAGGTGTACCACTTGCAAATATAGCTTGAGCTAATATCTCAGTTGCTTTTTCTTGATCTTCTTTAACATTTTGTCCACAAAGCTTGATTAAAAACCTTAACTGTCTTGAACAGCTACTCATGGTGGATCACATATCTGCTGACAGTGATCTTGAAAGTGAAGATCCTGCTGCTTCTTCCCCTAGACCTGGCAGCTCAACATTTTCATTTTCCATTTTTTGCAAATCTGCTATTTCACTTGCAGTACCAAGTTCCTGCAACCAAAGCTGGAAAAGATTTTATTTATTTTAGCCTATTCTATTCTGGCTTCTTCCATCAGAAGGAGAAGGAGAAGTTGCAGAGAGCATACTTCCCCCCATCCTGCAAGAAAGAACACTCTGCTCAACTTGCTTTTCAGTTGCCCTGGGACTGCAGAACCAAAGGGAAGTATAGTCTGGCCACAGCCATCGGTGAGAGGACTAAGCTTGATCTGCTGGGTTGAAATAGTTAGCTATTTATCTATTATGTAATTTAAAATATATATTGTAATGCGTAAGCCACTTTGGGTGCTTAGTGCAAGAAGAAAAGCAGGATACAAACATTATTAAATAAGTAAATAAATAATAGTCCAGAGTTGCATTAACAACTTTTTAAAATTATGTTTTAACAATATAGAGCTAGTCTGTACTGTGAATTGTTTAACATCTTAATTTGTTTACTTACATAGGATTCCTGAAGTAGACTTTTCTCAGCTAATGTTGTTCCACCACTTGGTTGTATTAGTTTTCTGTATATGGCTTGTACTCTTTCAGAACAGTTTCTACACGTTTCTTCATTCTTGTTGCATTGTTAGCATACTCTGTCCTGCAATGCTTACATGTACCAACTTTCTACCTTCGTTCAGTGGCTTGAACTTCACCATAATGATGCCACACAATAGTGGTTCTTTTTTTTTCTGATTAGGCATTGTTATGACTATTTCAAAGCAAAAGCACTAAAAAACTAATAGTTCTTATGCAAACACTTCCAACTTTCCCAACTCAAGGAAAAAAATGAGATACTGCTGAACTGAAAGTGAAACAAAAATTAATCACAGTTTTAGTTTTGGGTTTGCTTTCACTTGTAGTATAAGACGAGATAAGAATTTGAGCTTTGGTTTTGATTTGACCTGCACAGCCAATTAGATGAATTCATAACTTGATTTTTGGTTTGGATTATTATATGAGTGTATTTACCCTCCTGTTTACAAATCAATAAAACATATATGTACTCTCTCTCACACTTCCTAGGGATAATCACCTGAAAAACATTAATTACAACTCTCACAGATTCATAGATACTACAGCTGGAAGGGACCTCGGAAGATCATCAGGTTCTGCTCCCTGCACCATGCAAGAAAGACAACTTGGGTCAGGTGACCCCAGTAAGGTGACCATCCAGTCTCCTCTTGAAGATTTCCAGGGTAAGTGATTGTACAATCTCTAGAGGGAGCTTATTCTACAGTCTGGACACCCTAGTTGTGGAGTAGTTTTTCCTAATGTTGAACCTGAAACAGACTTTCAGGAATTTGTGCCCATTACACCAAGTTTTCCCCTCAGGTGTCCTAGTGAACAGTTGTTCACTGAGTCCCCTTGATGTAAGCCTCCGATGTAGTGATATGCTGCTACCAAGTCCCCTCTCAGTCTTCTTTTTTTCAGTCTGAAGTCCCAGATCACTCAGACTTTCCATGTATGGCTTGCTGCACAAGTCTCTGATCATACAGGTGGCCCTTCTCCATACTTTCTCAAGCTTTACCTCATCCTTGGTAAGGTGTGGTGCCCAGAACTGGAGGTAGTCCTCCAGCTGCAGTCTCACCAATGCTGATTAGAGTGGGAAAATCACTTCTTTGGTTTTGCTGGAGATACATTGATTGATGTATGCCAGGGAATTGTTATCCCTGCTGGCTACAGCATTGCACTGCTGGCTCATGTTCATGCTGTGGTCTATTATTACCCCCAGGTCCCTTTCTTTTGTAGTGCTAGCCAGGCTGGCATTGCCAAGGTTGTAGGTTTGCAGGGGATTGTTCATCCCCAGGTGGAGCACAATTTCATCTGGTTCTGGTCTGTCCAATTTACAAGCCTATCTAGGTCCGCCTGTATCTGCAGCCTATCTTCAAGCCTGACCATGTTTCCCCATAACTTGGTATTGTCCATGAACTTGTCCAGTGAGCTCTTCACCCCCACATCCAAATCATTGATGAAGATGTTGAATAGCACTGGACCACGCACTGACTCCTGCAGGGCACCACTAGCCACTTCACACCAAGATGACACAGATCCATTTATCAGAACTCTCTGGGTCCTACATGACAGCCAGTTTCCTACCCACCTGACTGTCTCGCAGTTGAGCCCACAGTTTTCCAATTTTCTCATGAGAACTTCATGGGAAACCAGATTGAAAGCTTTTTGGAAGTCAAAGTATATAATGTCAACCTCCTCTGTCTTATGCAAGTGGGGAGTCACCTGATCATAGGAGATGTGGTTAGTAAGATAAGACATGCCCACAATGAAGCCATGCTGGCTGTCATTCAGAAACCTACCTTCTGCAAGCCTGTTGCACATTGACTCCTTAATGATTTTTTTCCAGGATTTTCCCTGGGAAAGAAGTTAGGCTAATTGGCCTATAGTTAACTGGGTCCTCCTTCCTCCCCTTCTTGAAGATGGGCACATTGGCCCTCTACCAGTCCTCCCGGTCCTTCCCAGAGCACCACAAGTTTTGGAAGAACTTGACCAGGGGTTCCATAATGACTTCAGCCAACTCTTTCAGCACTCTCAGATGAACTTCATCCAATCCTGCTAACTTATATACATCCAATTTCTTTAACTGATCACACACCAGTTCTACAGCAATAGTAGGAAGGCGGTCATTTGAACCTTGCTCATTCTGTACCCTAGCTGATGTGGTTTTCCCCTTGGCCCAGTGAAAGACCAAACCAAAGTATTCATTTAGGAGTTCAGTTTTCTCCTCAGTGCCAGTGACTAGCAGTACTGAGTTGTTGAGCAATGGCCCCACACTCCCATTCATTTTCTTTCCATTCCCTATGTACCTAAATAAGGACTTCTTGTTGTCTTTGATTCCCATTGCTAATTTTAGTCCAGTCACTGCCTTAACTTTGATGATCTGATCCCTATAGTTGCAGACCATTGCTACATAGTCCTCCACAGGGCTGTCCCTAGCTTCCAGTGATTGTACGCCTCTTTCTTCTTTCTTAAGAGGACCATGATTTCCCTGTTTAGCCAAAAGGGCTTCCCAGTCCTTTTGCTACATTTCCTCCGCATGGGAATGGACTTCCTTTGTGTTTCAAGGATTGTGTTCTTTAGGAATGACTACTCTTCATGCACTCCTTTTGCCTTCAGTGACTGTTCCCTCAGTACATTCCCTACTAGTGACCTGAGCTTGTTTAAATTTGCATTTTTGCAGTCCAAAACTTCACGACCGCTATCTAATTTGCCTGCCTTGTGACAGACCATGAATTTAATGGTTTCATGGCTGCTATCATTCAGGCTGCCCTCTATGTTAACATCAGTCACCAGATTGTCTCCTTTGGCCAGGACCAAGTCTAGAAAAGCATTACCTCTGGTTGGCCCATGCATCTCCTGAGTCAGGAAAAGCTCTTTGATGCAGGTCAGGAACGAATGTGACTGATCTGGCTTGGCTGAGTGTTCCTCCCAAGAGATGACCGGATAATTGAAGTCACCCATGATGACCATGTCTCTTGCCTGTGCAGCCTCTGTTACTTCTCAGGTGAACTCTAGATCAAGTTCCTCACCCTGGTTTGGTGGTCTGTAGTATACACCTACAGTTAGATCTCTCTTGCTGTGCCCTCCCAACGCCCCCCCCCCCAGCTTTACCCAGAGGGTTTCAAGCCGTCATTTTTGGAGCCAATGTCTGCCTCCAAGGAGGTGTACTAATCCTTCACATAGGAAGCTGCCAAGCTTGCTCAATATTGTATTGGCATACATTCATTGTTACTAATGAATTTTATGAAACAATGATTTTTTTAATAAATGTTAAATCTCCCACGGAAGACTAAAGTACTGAAAAATTTTGTTCTTCACATCTCTGACCCAACATATTTGATTCTTTTTCCCATTGCATCCCACGCTAACTAGCAGTTTCTATTTATTGCAGAAATCAGGTCACTGATGATACTTATGACCAGCTTTCTGTACATGTGTGCTACAAACATTCATTTTGCTTTTCAGGCATGGAGATTTTCTTTTGTTAAACATAGCTAGGATTGTATTCATTTTATTTATAAACATTTCTAGTCCAGGAAACATGAATAGTATTTTAAATAATACTCTACACAACAAGAGAACACATTAGATAGTTTACAGATAAGTAGGTGTGATCAATCACAGCCTCTTCAGGGTAATAGTCATTTCACTTATGATTTTGTCCCCTTCCAACAATTTCTGGTTTTTGCCATAAGCTCAGAGCAGGGGTATATTCTGCAAAGTGGCTCCTAAATTTGCTTTTGTAGCTTGTGTGCTTATCTGTATTTCAAACAAGCAAATCCCTTGCTCCCTACATTCATATGCAAAGTTTAGATACCTGTACAACTAATTTACTGATTTGCATCTACAAACAATGCTTGTACATGGAAATGTTTGCTTCTGTGAATGCAAAAAAATGTTGGCTCCTCTCCATTCAAAACTGGGGCTTGGATTCTGAAATGTTGGCCTTACTCATCTGGAATGTATTATAAAGATTCATGGAGTCAAAAGACACATAGCACCCATAATACTGGGGCAAATGTATAATTTGTTATTACCACCTACTGGTGGAAATATAGAACTGCAACTATTTCTTTGCTTGTTTGATTTACATCAACAAGATATTTGATAGCAGCCAGGGTTTTATTGCTCGTTCTAATTTGCTCTTGTTCAATGATACTGGAGTGCAAATTGGGACTTCCATTTAGGCCATACTTTCTTTGTCAAAAACTCATAAAATTCTAAAATACTGAGAAGACTGAGTGTTCTGAGAGAGAAAAAAACAAGTAAAGTCTCATTCAGGTAGTTAACATGAGATTTGTCATCATTCTTCCCTCTTGGACACATTGTACTTTGCATATCAGAAAGGAGGTGAAGAAATAAGGATGTTTGTGAAGGAAGCCTGTAATGCTATTCTCTGGGCTCAAGCCTCAAGCTCCCATTAAATTCTGCAAGAGCTCTGGCTGTAAAAGGATGGCACAGGGATCCGCTGTGCATGGAGAGATTTATGCCCTTTGTGGTGTAGAGAGGAATTTGGCCCAATGTCAAAACTGAACTTGATGAGAATTTGTAGCTGCTAGTGAAGTACCCACATGCAGCAAAAGAGCACCTAATGGGGATTCTCCAAACTCTTTCTATGAAGATTGACATCCAAAATATTTTTCAAAGAGATTTGGGTGCCTACCTGAATTAGGCTGAAATTTTCAAAGATTCTCAACTGAAAAGAAAATTTTGTCTCAGGCTAATGTCATTGTTTTAAAGAATTTTTGAGGGTTTTGTGACATTTTAGTGTTTGTAATGAGGGATTTAAAACTTTGGCTACAATCTGCCTGAGGGTGGGACTCTACCTAGGAATATTCACTGAGCAAGCTTTGAAAAATAGCATGGTGTCACACCTTCAACTTAACATTTAGTAAGTGCAGTTAAAATGCAAGCAGATGCACATTCAAGCAACTTAGCACATGCTAATTACCCTCCTGGCACTACAAAGTTGTTCCCTTTCAGGGTGTTATTACAAGTTCCACTTAGCACACATCAGATTTAGATCAAAGTAAGCTTAGTGCAACTTAGAAAGTTTAATGAGCAGTCACATGTTAATGCTTACTACAACCTAATTATAATTCAATGTATTAGTGCCAGAACCTTGAACCCAAGGCTGAGACCAAAAAGTCAACTGATTTTTGGTCTCAACCTTGGGATCGTATTGGAGGTGGTTGAAGGCTCCAGTGTGGTACAAGGGCTTTGAGTGACATTGGTATGGTGTGGGTGTTGGTCCCAGTCCTTGCACCACATAGGTGTTGGTTCAAGGCTCTGGTGTCGTGTTGGGGATTGAAGATACCGTGTTTCCCCGAAAATAAGACATACCCATAAAATAAGCCGTAGCAGGATTTCTACGTATTTGCGCAATATAAGCCATACCCCGAAAATAAGACATAGTGATGGGCGTGGCTAAGCATACCGGCGCGAAGCGGTAAATAAGACGGGCAGCCCTTCTCATTTGCCCCATCGTGACAGCTGCTATCTCGGAGGTGACCGGAGAGGGAGAAATAGAAA
>NW_017728917.1:32458459-32461059 GCF_001723895.1 Crocodylus porosus
TGCTGACAGGAGAGCAAAGGCTTTGGTTGTGCGCAGGGCTGATATTCAAGCATTTGCCCTTGCAATGGCACCACAATTAGAAATATCCCCAGAATTCAAAGCATCACAACACTGGCTGGATGGCTTCCTTCAGCGATATGAACTGTCTCTCAGAAAATCAACAACACTGTTTAACTTGGAAGATGCTGAAGTTATTAAGCGAGCACTTGCATTCAAGTCCTTTGTTGATGGCATTGACTTTTCTAAATATCAACCTTGCAACATGATTGCTATGGATGAAACTGCAGTGTTTATGGGTCAAGGATCCCAAACGACAATTGAACAGAGGGGTGCCTCCTCAATCTATGTTCCCTCCACTGGTCACGAAAGTTCACGTGTTACCTGTATTTTGGCAATTCGTCTGGATGGAACGAAAGCCACCCCTCTTATCATCTCTAAGGGCAAGGAAGATAAGACTGAACATGTTTCCGGCATTTATGTTCTTGAAACCGAAAAAGCCTGGTGCACACAAGCAGTTATAAGGAAGTGGATTGATTTAATGCTGCCACTTGTTTTGCGAGGTGGCCAAAGAGGTCTGCTAGTCTGGGATTCAGCCAGCACTCACCGTGCTAAAGAAATGAAGAACTTCCTTGCAGAGAGAAGAATAGATCAAATAATGATTCCTGCAGGAATGACTGCCTAGCTGCAGACTCTTGATATTGCAATAAACAAGCCATTCAAAGACCATTTGCGTATGGAAATTAACGACTACATTGAAAATAGAATGACAAGAAATCAGCGTGGAAACTTTGTGAAACCTAGCCTGCAAGAGGTCGTGATTTGGGTGAGGAATTCATAGGATAAAATCACTGACAGTGTTGTTGCCAATGCACTCCGAGCAGGTTACATGGATAAGAGCTGCTCATTTAATGAGAGCTCTATTGCTCGACATGAGAGATTGGAGCCAATGGTTCTAAAGGAAATGGAGTCGCAAGAAATTCAGGATGGAATTCCGGGTTTGGAGAGTTATGACGATGTTCCAGAAGAAGACGACTTAATTGTATTTGAATAAATGTAGATTGTTGTACTATACTTAATAAAAATAAGACATCCCCTGAAAATAAGCCATAGTGTGTCTTCTTGAGGAAAAATAAATATAAGACAGTGTCTTATTTTCGGGGAAACACGGTACATCAATATGCCATGGAAGCCTGTCCCAGCCCCTATACCACATGGGAGCTAATTCAGGGCTTCTGTGAAGCTCAAGGGCTGGGAGCAACACCAGCACAGTACAGGAGCTGGTCCCAGCTGCAACACTGCATCAGAGTAGGGGAGGAGGTGAACAGGAGAAATGGAGTCCAGCCAGTCAAACAGCTTCATTGGGTTCCCAATCATACTGGACTCTTTCTGGTTTAAAGCTCTGGTGAAGTAGAGAGGCTGGAAGCCCAACAAACTGCACTGGAGTCCTCTGATTGATTTACCTCTGCAGAGCAGTCTGATGCTAGCTCAACAGGTATTAGGTAATACTATTTAAACCTAATCATTTCTAGAAGAGGCCTAAATTTACTAGGGTAGGATGCCACTTAGCACATGTTTCTTTCCTTGATTGTTTGGACATTAGCATGTGCTAAATGTAATATGTAACAATGTCCAGTGGCCAGAACTAGGCTTATTTAGTACAATGAGGAGACAGAGAGGGCTTAATAGCAGCCATCAACTACCTGAAGCAGGGTTTGAAAGAGGATAGAGCTAGACTGTTCTCAGGGGTGGCAGATGACAGAGCAAGGAGCAACGGTCTCAATTTTCAGCAAGGGAAGTTTAGGTTCACTATTAGGAAGAATTTTCTCACTAGGAGGGTAGTAAATCACTGGACAAGGTTACCCAGAGAGGTGGGGGAAGCTCTGTCCTTGGAGGTTTTCAAAACCCGGCTAGACAAAGCTTTGGCTGGGATGACCTAGTTGGGGTTGGTCCTACTTTGAGAAAGGGGCTGGACTAGATGACCTCCTGAGGTTCCTTCCAACCATAGTTTTCTATGATTCTCTGATTCTAAAACCCATATGGTATGACTACACTGTAGATGGCACTCAGTGTAGAGCTGCCCAAGTTTGCTTTAAGTGTATCAAAGTAGTCTAGCCACAAAAGTATGAAGCTCCATATTGGCTAATTTACTTTGCTTCTTGGAGTTTGAGCAGTGAACCTTAATCTTGATATACAATGCATGCTGGTACTCCAGTCTGAGACCCAGCTAGAGAACATTATATCAATCACATAAGAGACTGCATGCCAATGTGTGCAAGCATGTCTGAAGGGGAAAGAAAGGCTTCTGCCAACAGACATTCTTTAGGGGATAAGTCCATTTAACCAAAAACCTCACTTCGGCCTCCACAACATCTGAAACCACATTAAAAGCCAAACTTTAATACAAGGGGCCACATTATATCCTTTTCATCTGTACCATACCATATTACCTCCCTTTTCCTACTGTGGCCTTCAAAGTGCTTTACAAACAATAGCTATATAGAAGCATCTGAACATGATCTGGTGGAATGGCAATGAGGAATCCTGACAGGTGTTTATTAGGCAGTTCTCCACATGCTGGGGATTTATATTCAAAATTGACT
>NW_017728917.1:32461159-32467772 GCF_001723895.1 Crocodylus porosus
AGGAGGGGGAAGGAGGCAGGGGGAAGGTATAGCAGTAAACAAAAGATTATATCAGTTCACTGTTTTTACTTGGCTCCATCTAGATTAAGGGGCCTCTATTTCTGTACTTGCACTTTGGCACCTAAATCCTGAACAGGAGCATGGGGAACATGTGGCAGGTTTTACATAGCAGGGCTTATTTGGGGAAGGCAGGTCTTCAGTTCCTCCTACAGTTGCAGTGTTGCTGTAGCTCCATTTTACCCAATCGATCCACAGGAGACGGGGAACTAAATAGAAAGATCCATCTAACCCCAAGTCTGTGCTCTGTTTGTTATCCCATATCCCATCCTAATGCTACTGCAATTCCATGTTATGCTGATGGTGGGCAACTTGAATTCTTGCTTCCAACCCTACTACACTTTGTATCAGGTTTTGTTTTGCGGTTCAGACAGGAGCAGGATTCTTGCCTCAGTGCCCTCTGCAATAGTTCTTTAGATGTCATTTCAGTGTCTTGCTTTGTAAGCATAAACCATGAGGATGGCTATTAAAGAGATGAGCACAAACTTCCAGCAAGATAATGAAGGCAACTAAGAGAAAACAAAACACTGGAAGAGTGGGAGTTCATAATATGGGTAGTTAATTACTAAAGGCATTTCCCTTTTGCAGATGTTGCAAACAGCTGGATTTGAAAAGCATAGAACCAGCCCCTCAAGCACCCAGTGAAATCAGTAATATTTGTCATGAAGATAGAATATGTTTCAGAGGAGGATCTGAAGAGATGGAGGAACACATCAGCCTATGAACACCCCAAGGCCCCCTTTTTTATGAAAAGACCTCTGTCTAGAAGGATTCCATTACTTTCTTCAAACATTTTTCCTCCCTAGAGTGCAATAGCTCACAGGCCCTGGCTTCAGGCCATGTTGCGGCAGCTCAGCTCAATGAAATGCTAAGGAACCCACTGCCTTGTACAAATGTACTTCTCATTTGGCTTCCCCTAGCTTTCATGGCATCTCTCCATTGGCTTGAGTGGGAATTGAATTGATCCCATTGTGATAGTGAAACAAACAGAATTCTAACTACTGACTGCAACTGTCACAATTGGTATTTAGAATTTTATTTGCATCAGAGACCCAAGTTAAGAGGGCACTGACTCTGTGTATATTGAAAACTTTAGTTTCATGTGCTAAATATGTGCAAGTGAGAGTGATACACAAGTGAAGAATGTGTGTACTAAACAAGGATTGCTGAGACCACATAAAAAGTTTTGCTCCTTTACTAAGCTTCTTTTTTGTCATCACAGCTTTGGTTTCCTGTTTGGAACACATGACCACTTTGCCATGCACTATGTATATGCACAGCATAAGTGATGCAATTCCACATACACTGTTTCACTATGGATATACATAGCAGGGTATTCAAAAGTATCTAAGGTGCTTGTCTCTCACCACTGTTGCTTTTGAAAATAAAATTCATATATTCACATTTGAAAATAATAGTCACCTTTTAAAATCTGACCCTTTGGGGAAGTACAGGTAACTGATGTTAAAACCTGAAAAACTTGTTATTTAAAGATAATACATAATACTCTGAACTAAATTTTCAAGTGTAGGTGGATGGAATGACGGAAAAATGTACTCGTACAGTTCACTAACATGTTCTAAATTACTGAATAATTCTGTATTCATTCAAAGGTTTGTATGTGTTTTATATATCAACAAAATTTAATCATCCAAAATAAAATGTTGTTCATAAAGTAAAATCCACTGTAATACAGCATACATGTGCATAATACATATGTGTACACATTTATATATATATTTTTAAATGTATACTTTTGATTTCTGTACAAATTAAGTGAATGCAAGCCAAATTACCACAGAACACATTTGAAATAACTTATAAATCATTTCATGATAACTGTTCAGATCCTGTGCTGGATTAAACGTGTGTAGAGTCTCTGGACAGCTACCAATTCATACCAGCTGAGGATGGGGCTGTCTGTTTTAACTGTGGTTTCTTATTTATGCTTTTATGATTTTCAAATTGCCTCAGCAAACTGTCATGTTCATGCCGTAGAAATGTTATAAGAGCAGAAATCAGAAAGGCACAGATGGATTTCCTGGATCTATTGTGCAATTAGATATTCAAGAGAAAGCAGGATTTAAATTTTCTGCTACAAATCTTAGAAAATGGCACAACTGCAAAAAGTGAGAGAAGTGTAGTTTTATAATCTGAATCAACATATCATCAAATCTGTAGTGCATGACTCTTGAATATCTGTTTTTTAAAACCATATTTCTTTTTGACACCAAATTCAGACTCTGGACTAGACCAGGAAAATGGACCTTTTCTTTTTGGCTTTAAATAACTCAGGTGTATATTACAGTTAGTCTATGCAAACAATAATCCACTTTAGAGGCTAGATATCTAGGATATATAGCACCTATGCTGCAAAATTCTCCTGCAAATGCATTTGATTAGGGTCACATTTGTGCAACTCCATGGGGTTGAAATCAAAACACAAGCACAGATGTTGGCAATGATGTTTTTCTGTTTGTTGGGGGGAGGTGGTTTTTGTTTTTGTTTTTTACAGTCCCTGCGGTTAAAAGTAAAGTTTTCTGCAGTCTGTCCACTGGGGACACCATACTTTTTCTCACCTCATTTATCTTGCTTCTGACCTTTCTAACTACTGCTATTATTTCCTATTGTAGATTTCAAAACAAGTTAGCTTCAGTTTCCCTGCATTTACTCAAATTTGGTCTGCACTGCACCTGTGGGCTTTCAGTTAAGAATCGGATGCTGGTACAGATGGATGTGGCTTTAATGATTCCTTTTGTCATGGTGATGCTGGATTCCACTTAGTCATTTTATGAATCAAAATGGGAGAAAGGGTTTTCAGTACTGTTTCTTACCCTAACTTCTGTATGCTGACACAGGAGCCCAAAGCAGAAGTTGTATTCTGCTTTGAGTAACCAAAAATATGAATAAAGCAGAAAAAAAAATGCCCTAGTTATTCAACTATTCTGTTTCAATTTGCAGCATAATTACAAATACAGAATGCCTCCCTTGTCATTAGAAAAATCCAGTGTGGCACCAGGCATGAATTGCTGACATCAGTTTGGTTTGGTCAGCAGGCAAGTGGATGTTCCAAAGCTAGCACTTTTGTCATGCTGATGAAATAAGTTTAGAGCTGGTCAAAGTGTGGGCAGTAGGTGTAGATAGAGTAATTTGATCAGAGTTACAAGATTCATAAAATAAAAATTTAAAAGAAAGACAGACGAAATGTGTAGCTTCACAATATCTTGACAGCTACTGAAATTTAGGCCTTGATCTGCTCAGGCTAGAGCTTTATCTCAGTCTCTCCTGACTCCCAGCAACTCCCAGTAATAGTGAACCCTAGGCTATCACTTTATGAGGCTACCCAGCAGCTGAATTATGTTATTCAGCCATAGCCCCTGTTGGCTACTTACTGCTGCACCAGTGACTCATTAAATTAGCCCCAGCTTGGCTGACTGGTGCCTAAAAGGCAGTCATTGTCAGGAAATAGCCAATTGCTTCATAGATCCAGAGTTGAGATCAAAACTGGGGAGATGAAGCTGCTGTCATTTCCACAACCTCCGGTAGCATCTGCACTGACATCTACTCCTGCAGACTCTGAAGGACCCAACTGACATATGTCAAAAGCCTGACATCTGCATCATAGTCATGGATATCTGAAAAGACAGAGTTATTTATTTTCTCTCTTTGTTGTCCAGAAGGCTAGGCTTTCATCTTTCTCACTATTCAGGAGAACTTGAAAGGGCAGAAATATGAAACATACTTTTCATACTGTGTCTGTTGCCATTTTTTTTTGGGTTGCTGCAGAAGCTGAAAACCCTAGCTTTATAGATGGTAAGAGAGAAAGGAGAGGGCATGAGAGCCAGTGAAAGAGTCTAGGACCATAAGGCTCAGTATTAGAAGAGATCAGAAAAGTTTGTGACTCCCCATGTCCTCTGCTCAGTTTTTCAAGCCATTATTTTCTTCTTCCCCCATTTTCAGTTTTTGGGGGTTTTTTTTAAAACTTTGGTCACCACATAGTGATGAAGCATAGAACAAAT
The DNA here is from genome assembly GCF_001723895.1 of Crocodylus porosus. Taxonomy (NCBI): domain Eukaryota; kingdom Metazoa; phylum Chordata; order Crocodylia; family Crocodylidae; genus Crocodylus; species Crocodylus porosus. The sequence goes on from NW_017728917.1 coordinate 32,465,236, forward strand.
GCATGGTGGAGAGAACTACAATGTTACATCATACATGTTGCATTTGCCTCTCCTCAAAAGCATCAAAAATTTTTGTGTACTTGTTTCTGTTCAAAATGCAGGTGGTTTCCTACAGTCATCCTTAAGAGAGTGATAGTGAACAGTACATATGATTAGGGTTGCCAACCCTTCAGGAATGCCCTGGAGTCTCCAGGAATTATATATAAAGCTCCAGGAGACTGCTGAGAGTCATCCAGGAGATAAATGATAGGGAATTCATTAAAATGAATATTAAATTTTGAATTTATACATTAGTCCACTGGATTTTTAAAATGTAATAGTAATGTGCATTTGCTTTCCTGATGTAATGACTAAATGTCATTACATCATGTGATGAAACCTCCTGGAATAGATTCAAACAGAGCTGGCAACCCTACATAAATCACTGCATAAATACAGCCATGCCAGTGCAAAAGCTAGGGAAACTGCATTCAAGATGGAAAATAGAGCTGTTCACATATAAAGGATGGGGAAAACTTACTTTTGAATGTTGTGAAGTTACAGCTTGAAATTCAGTGCTTCAAAGAGCAACAAGTGAAACAAAACAAAAAGAGATGTAGACATGTAAGTCAAACCACATGCAGAACAAATTCAAAGCACAAATCAACGCCAAAATCTATGAAACTGTAGCCCAAATCAGGAATATTTATCAACTGTAGGGATCAGCTGTTAGTGCTCATTACCCGAGTGTATTCTTTACTTTACTGTCCTTTACAAAGAATTTTACCCCTCTGCAGATGAAAAACTCAAAGCCAATGCCATATTCAAGTCAAGCTTCAGGCTCATGTTGAAGACTTAAGTGGGGAGGGGGTAGTCTTCCATTGTGGACAGATAGGCACCAGGTTGAATTCCCCCCTTTATGCAAATGTATGAAGATCCATCAAAAAGAAAGAACCTGTTCTTCAGAACAGGAAGCCTTAATAACATTGTTTAGCCAGAATTCATTTTTTTTGTTTTTTTTCCAACCACAGCTCCTGAGATTCTCAGATTCTTTTGAAAACCCCACCTTTAACCTTTCCACTTTGTAATGCTTTATAGGGGGAAGTAAAGTTAAGAGTAAAGGTATAACTTTTGTACCATAATCATCCATGAAGGCTGCACTATAAAGACTACGTTGAAAACTGGGACAGCAAATGCCACAGGCAGAAACAAGAAAAGCTCCAGCTCACTAGCCCATGGCAAGTTATCTTTTTGGCAGGTGATGGAATCTCTTTTTTTTTCTCATTATCATCAAGGTAAAGGTCAGGCAGATAGATTTTGCAACATATCTTGGATATTTTCAGGACTCTTTCCAAGGCTGGTGTGAACATATTTAGAAGATTCCTATTTTTAATTTCCCTTTTTACAAATCAATAATAGATTTTGCACAGAACCTCTTCTTGTACAGCTTATAAAGTCAGCAATGTAGTCCTGACTGTTGGAGAAGAGATAAGCATTTTCTCTATTGTTTTGGGAATCCTACTATTGGGATATTTGCTGATCAAATCAGTTATGAACCAGACGCTGACACTCTTATTCCCACTGCATAGCATCCTGCTCCAAAGTCAGTGCCACTGATTTTAATATTCCTATTTGCAAAGTGAGGCACTGGACACCATTCAATACAGCAGAAGATCTAACTCTAAATCCTGTAGCAATATTATTGTAAAATACTCTGAGATAGAATTACAAGCAATTTAGATACCTAAAAAAGGTGGCTAGGCATCCAGTGGGATTTACAAAAAGGGATTTAGTGAGTTAAGAGTCTGAATCTAGAGTCTCTAATTTGTTAATGAGTCATTTGAAGCTTTGTGATATTGGTCAGTTAGCTCCTTCTGAAAATTCCACCGACACCTAATTTCTTTTGTAAATCTGACTCTGTCCTTTCTTTCTCCCCCCCGACTCCCCCTTTTGGGATTTGTTGCTGGCTGTGAAGTTCTGAGACACTAGACATTTTTAATATAATAGTAACCTGGCTTCCCCACCTTCTCAGCATTAAGTGCATTACAGTAGAATGTAGAAGCCCATACTAAATACAGGCTGTACAAACATAAGGAAACAGAAAAGGTGTTGGGGGAGAGAAAATGGCATAAGGGTAAAACATTACTTATTGTTTGTATCATGCAAACACCCAAGGACCTACAGGTTGGGGAACTCTCCTCTTGTCAGCACAGAGGCGGAAAAGGATCTTGGAGTCGACATTGACTCCAAGATAAACATGGGCCGGCAGTGTGGGGAGGCAGTTAGGAAGGCCAACCACACCTTGTTATCCATCCACAGATGCATCTTGAGCAGGTCCAAAGAGGTGATCCTCCCCCGCTATGTGACACTGGTCAGGCTGCAGTTGGAGTACTGCGTCCAGTTCTGGGTGGCACGCTTCAAGAGGGATGTCGACAGCATGGAGAGGGTCCAGAGGAGGGCCACTCACATGATCAGGGGACAGTGGGGCAGGCCCTATGAGGAGAGGCTACGGGACCTGAACCTGTCAGCCTCCACAAGAGAAGGCTGAGGGGGGATCT
>NW_017728917.1:32467872-32476909 GCF_001723895.1 Crocodylus porosus
GGTCACAAGCTGGCAGAGGGTAGATTTAGGCTAGATATCAGGAAGCGCTACTTCACTGTCAGGGCGGCTAGGATCTGGAACCAACTTCCAGGAGAAGTGGTGCAGGCTCCTACCCTGGGGATTTTTAAGAGGAGGTTAGATGAACACCTTGCTGGAATCGTTTGACCCCAGTACTCTTTTCTGCCATGGCAGGGGGTCGGACTAGATGATCTACTCAGGTCTCTTCTGACCCTAGAAACTATGAAACTATGACCTCAACCAAACATCAAACCTTCACTGTGGGAGGCAGTGCACATGAAGAAGCAATATCCTCACCACAAAGAGATAACAAGCCCATTAAACTTAGTGATATTTCTTATTCTCCATGCTTAGTCATTCTTGATGAGGTAAGTCATGTGTTTTTTCTGTTCTGGGAGAGGGTGAGTGAGTGCTCATGATTGGTGAGTATGAAATTTTTTTCCCCCTGGGTATTCATACCCATACCTGAAATGGGAAGTAAACACAAGAGCTGTAAGCAATTCTTTTCAAAATATGAACAAATATTCACAGGAAGTGAGCTACTTTAGTCACTTATTTTTATTTTAGCTTTGCAAAGGGGAATGGAGAACTTTAATGTCCTCATATGAAAGTCACAGGACTACAGGGCTTTGGTCGAAGTTAAACCAAAGGATTCTAGAGCACAGATCTGCATAACAGCTCACCCAGTTCTGCTTCTCAGCAAGGGTGGGAAGCACACAGAGACTACACATGGGTCTGTGGGATACTAATGCTTTGTGGTAATTCTTGCTGACTCTGTTCTTTGAAGACATCTCGTGGGAGGAGTGCTTGGCCAAATCTGAGTGGTCACAAAGCTCTCTCATGTGTGGATGACCTCTATCTGACGCAGGAAGGCTATGGGCCGATGAGAGGTAAAGCACTGCTTGACCTCGTACTGGGAACCGGGGATGACATAATCAGTGACCTAATGATCAATGGGAAGTTGGGTGACAGTGACCATGAGTTGATCACCTTCACCATCTGCTGCAAAGCTGGCAAGTCAGTCAGTAATACAGAAGTCCTCGACTTCAGGAAAGCTGACTTTGACAAGCTAAGGAGGCTTGTCAGAGAGGTCCTAAAGGGCCACAACCCAATGGTGAGGGGAGTTCAGGACGAGTGGCTGCTCCTCAAGGGAGCAATCCTGGATGCACAAGCAAAGTCCATCCCATCTCAGAGGAAACACAGCAAAAGGGCACAGCAGCCCCCTTGGCTCTCCAGTGAACTGAAGGACCTCCAGTGAACTGGAGGACCTCCAGCGTCTTAAAAGGAAGACCTATAAAGGATGGAGGACTGGAACTGCCACCAAGGAAGAATACTCTGCTTTAGTCTGGACTTGCAGAGAGCAAATCAGGAAAGCCAAGGCTGTGCTGGAACTCCAGCTAGCTACAAATATCAAGAAAAATAAAAAGTCCTTGTTTAGATATGTGGGGAGCTGGAGGAAAAGCAAGGGCAACGTTGGACCCCTGCTAAACCAGATGGGGCAACTGACAACTGACGCCTGGGAAAAAGCAAACTTGCTAAATGGGTACTTTGCGTCAGTTTTCCACCATTCCATGGGACGGCCCTGCCCACTATAGGTCTGGGAGGCCCAGATGAGGGAGATTCCTTGCCCTCCATCGAAGCTGACCTCGTAAAGGAACACCTTGGCAGGCTGGATACCTTCAAGTCAGCCGACCCTGATGGGTTACACCCGAGGGTACTCAGGCAGCTGGCAAGCATCATAACTCAGCCCCTGGCATGGATTTTCGCAAGCTCTTGGCACTCTGGTGAAGTGCCCAATGATTGGAAGAGGGCCAATGTCATGCCTATCTTCAAGAAAGGGAGGAAAGTAGATCTGGCTAACTACAGGCCCATCAGCCAGACGTCTATCCTGGGGAAGGTCCTGGAAAAGATTATCAAAGAAGCCATCCTTAACAGAATAGCTGAAGGCAATATCCTGAGGGATACCCAGCATGAGTTTGTTGTGGGTAGGTCTTGCCTGACCAATCTCATTTCCTTTTATGACCAGGTGACTTATCACCCGGACAAGGGGGAAGAAATTGACGTTGTATATCTTGACTTTAAAAAAGCCTTCGATCTGGTATCTCATGATCACCTTTTGGCTAAACTGGCTAACTGCAGCCTCGACCTCACCACGATCTGCCGGCTGGGGAACTGGCTCCGCGGTAGGACCCAGAGGGTAGTGGTCGATGGGAGCCAATCATCTTGGTGCACTGTGACCAGTGGGGTCCCTCAAGGCTGTCTCCTAAGGCCTATACTGTTTAACATCTTCATTAATGATGTGGACACTGGTGTCAGAAGTGGACTGGCCAAGTTATCTGATAACACCAAACTCTGGGGTAAAGCATCCACACCTGAGGACAGAAGCGTGATCCAGGCAGATCTTGACAGGCTCAGGAAATGGGCAGACGAGAACCTGATGGTGTTCAACACCAAAAAATGCAAGGTTCTTCACCTTGGGAGGAGAAACCTGCAGCATGCGTATAGGCTTGGCAGTGCTACGCTTGTTAGCACTACAGATGAAAGGGACTTGGGGGCCATGATTGACCACATGACGAACATGAGCCTTCAGTGTGATGCTGCAGCTAGTAAAGCGAGCAAAACACTTCCTTGTATCCATAGATGCTTCTCATGTAAATCCCGGGACGTCATTCTCCCGCTGTACTCAGCCTTAGTGAGGCTGCAGCTGGAGTGCTGTGTCCAATTTTGGGCTCCACAATTCATAAAGGATGTGGAGAAGATTGAGAAGGTGCAGAGGAGAGCCATGTGCATGATCCGAGGTCAGCAAAACAGACCTTATGATGAGAGGCTGAGAGCCATGGGGCTCTTTAGCCTGGAAAAGCTCAGGCTCAGGGGTGATCTGGTGGTCACCTACACGTTTATCAGGGGTGACCACCAGGATCTGGGGGAACATCTGTTCACCAGAGCCCCCCAAGGGATGACAAGATTTAACGGTCACAAACTCCACCACGACCGATTCAGGCTGGACATAAAAAAGAACTTCTTCACTGTCCAAGTCCCCAAGTTTTGGAATAGACCGCCACCAGGGGCGGCTCAAGCACCCACTTTGAATGTCTTCAAGACTCATTTGGATACTTATCTTTCTGGGATCCTATGATCCCTGCTGACTTCCTGCCTCTGGGGCAGGGGCTGGACTCAATGATCCTCCAGGGTCCCTTCCAGCCCAAATGTCTATGAAATCTTGAAGGAAGAGGTGGCAATTGGGTCAACATAGGTCTGTGATGATCAAAGAATCATAGAAAGTTAGGGTTGGAAGGGACCCCAGGAGGGCATCTTGTCCAACTCCCTTTTCAAAGCAACACCAGCCCCAACTAGATCATCCCAGCCAAAGCTTTGTCTAACCGCCTCTTAAAAACTTCCAAGAATGGAGAGTCCACCACCTCTCTGGGTAACCCCCCAGTGTTTTACTACCCTCCTAGTGAGAAAATTGACCATTTGGTGTGGCATCACCTGGTCCACCAAGGCATGCACCACTTTGAGGCAGAATGGCAACAACAGAGGAGGGAGAAGGAGACCAGCCCAGGGCTGTGAATTCCACTCCCCCATGCAGCAATATGCCCCCATTTCCATAGAATATGTGTATCCAGAATCAGGCTCCTCAGCCACCTGAGGAATCATCAAGCCTGACAGATGTCATCCTCAACTCCAAGGGAGTGCCGCCGCCACTGAGTGAGAAAATTCTTCCTAATATCTGACCTAAACTTCCCTTACTTCAACTTGAGACAATTACTACTTGTTTTGTCATCTGCCACCACTGTGAACAATCTAGATCTATCCTCTTTCGAATCCCGCTTCAGGTAGTAGAAGGCTGCTATTAAATCCCCTCTGTCTCCTCTTCTCTAAACTAAATAAGCCCTTTCTCCTTATAAGTCATGTACCCCAGTTCTCTCACCATTTTTGTTGTCCTCCACTGGACTCTCTCCAATTTTTCCACATCCTTTCTGTAGTGGGAGGCCCAAAACTGAACACAGTACTCCAGATGTGGTTGCACCAGTGCTGAATAGAGGAGAATAGTCACTTCCTTTGATCTGCTGGGAACACGTCTACTGATGCAGCCCAGTATGCCTTTAGCCTTCTTGTCAACAAGGGCACAATGTTGGGTCATATTTAGCTTATTGTCCACTGTAACCCCCAGGTCCTTTTCTGCAGAGTTGCTGCTTAGCCAGTCAGCCCCAGCCTGTATTGATGCATGGGATTCTTCCTTCCTAAATGCAGGACTTTGCACTTGTCCTTGTTGAACCTCAGGAGATTCTTTTGGCCCAATCTTCCAATTTGTCTAGGTCACTCTGAATCCTAGCCCTACCCTCCAGCATATCTACTACAGGTTTCCCTCACGTTATGCTGTACACGCTTTCCTGGAAAATGATGCATAACTCAAATTTGTATAAAGGGAACCCACTTTACAATGTAACAAATAGAGATACGTTCCAAGACCACAGCTGTACTGACCCACAGACCCATTTCTACCACTTTTACAAGACAAGTTTGGTACTCACCAACAGCAGACAGTACACACAAGCACAGGGTAGTGGTGAATCTTACCATAATGCAGATAGCAGCTACAGAAACACATCTCATAGACAACAAGCAAGGTGCACAGATCCACACAGGAGACTATATTTTGGTGCATGTAACTCATACGATACAACACACAAACCAGCGGACTGAGGGCTTCCACCATACTGACTGCATAAGAATGAATTTACCTTCCAATTAACAAATTTTTGGCATAAAAAGGGTCATCACATAAGAGTGAATTCACACATAGAGACCCTACATAAAGTGAGGGAACCCTGTATTCCCCCCAGCTTGGTGACATCTGCAAACTTGCTGACGGTGTACTCTATCCCATCTTCCAGGTTGTTAAAGAAGACGCTGAACAAAACTGACTCCAGGACTGACTCCACCTGATACCAGCTGCCAACTAGACATTGATTACTACTCTCTAAACCCAATGCTTCAGTCAGTTTTCTACCCACTGTAAAGTCCATTCATGCAGCCCATACTTCCTTAGCTTGCCTGCAAGAATGTAGTTGTCTCCCTGCATTGACAGAGCCAGTCACCTGCTCGTAGAAGGCAATCAGATAGGTCAGGCATGACTGACTGTTCCTAATCACCTTTTTCTCCTCCAAGAACTTGGAGATGGATTCCTTGAGGATCTGCTCCATGATTTTTCCAGGGACTGAGGTAAGGCTGACTGGTCTGTAGTTTCCTGGATCCTCCTTTTTCCCTTAAATATGGGCAGTTTGCCCTTTTCCAATCTGGGACCTCGCCCGATTCCCATGAGTTTTAAAAAATGATAGCCAGTGGCTCTGCAATGTCATCAGCCAACTCCTCATCACCCTCAGATGCATCTTGCCCAGCCCCATGTACTTGTATATGCCCATGTCCAGCTTTTCTAAATAGCAGGTCAAGAAGATCACGGTCCCTAGGTGGCCACTCTGGCCCTTGCACCAAAAAGAAGTTGTCCCCAACACCCTCCAAAAACCTCCTGGATTGCCTGCACACTGCTGTATTGCACTTCTAGCAGATATCTGGGTGATTAAAGTCCCCCATGAGAAGCAGGGCCTGTGATTGGGAACCTTCCTCTAGCTGTTTAAAGAAAGCCTCATCCACCACTTCCTCCTGGTCTGGTGCTCTATAGCAGACCCCCAGTACAACACCATCCTTGTTGCTTTCCCCTTTAACCTTAACCCAGAGACTTTCAACAGACCGATTTCCAGTTTTATACTGGAGCTCTGAGCAATTATATGGCTCTTTTACAGAAAGTGAAACTCCTCCTCCTCTTCTCCCCTGCCTGTGTTTCCTGAACACTTTGTACCCATCCATGACAGTGCTCCAGTCATGTGAGCTATCCCACCAAGTCTCTGTTATTCCTATCATGTCATAAACCTGTGACTGTGCAAGGACTTCCAATTCTTCCTGCTTGTTTCTCAGGCTCCATGCATTTGTGTACGGGCACCTGAGGTAATTGATTGCCCTCATTTCTCAGGAAGGATGAGAGCACATCCCTTGTTGCCCCCTCCTGCTCACTTTTCCTCCAGGTCTCCCACTTCCCCACTTACCTCAGGGCTTTGTTTTCTATTCCCCAGCAAACCTAGTTTAAAGCCTTTCTCACTAGGTTAGTGAGCCTGTCTGTGAGGAAGTTCTTCCCTCTCCATCAGGTGGATCCCATCTCTTCCCAAGAATCCTTCTTCTTGGAACAACATCCCATGGGATAGGGAATGGATCCAGGTGGATCTGGACAGGTTGGAAAAATGGGCAGAATGAAATAGGATGCAGTTCAACAAAGACAAGTGTGAAGTGCTGCACCTGGGAAAAAGAACTAGCAACACACTCACAGGCTGGGAGATGACCTTCTCAGCAGCACAGCAGAAGAAAGGGATCTTGGAGTCATAGTCGACTCCAAGATGAATACAACTCATGAATCTGATGAAGTGATGAACAAGGCTAACTGCACTTTATCATGCATCTGCTAATGCATGATAAACAAATCCAAGAAAGTGATGCTTCCCTTCTATGCAGCACTGGTCAGGCCACAGTTGGAGTACTGCATCCAGTTTTGGGTGTTGCACTTCAAGAGGGATGTGGAGAATCTTGAGAGGGTTCAGAGGAGGGCTGCTTGTATGGTCAGAGGCCTGTAGGCAAGGCCTTATGAGGAGAGACTGAGGGACCTAGATTTCTTGAGCCTTCGCAAGAGAAGGCTGAAAGGTGATCTTGTGGCTGCCTATAAATGTATCAGGGGAGGGCAGCAGGGAATAGGAGATGCTCTATTTACTAGGGCACCCCCTGGAGTAACTAGGAAAAATGGCCATAAATTGATGGAAAGCAATTTAGGTTGAACATTAGAAAGAACTTCTTTATGGTAAGGGTTCCCAGAATCTGGAATGAGCCTCCAAGGAAGGTGGTGCTCTTCCCTACCTTGGGGGTCTTCAAGATAAGATAGGACGAGCACCTAGCTGGGGTCATTTGACCCCAGCACTCTTTCCTGCCAAGGGCAGGGGGTCAGATTCGATGACCTATTGAGGTCCTTTTCAACCCTCACATCTATACATACATGGTCAAAAAAGCCAAATCCCTGCTGGTGACACCACCTGCACAGATAGGTACTGATCTGCAAGATGATACATGTCTGCTAACCAAAAGCCACATCACAACAGGAGCAAAGAAACTGCTCTAGTTTCTGTCTGTTGGAATGATAAAAAGTAAAGCTAATATGCTTACCATTTGCTTCACTAAAACTCACAGATCTTTTCTTACATGGGAGGTAGTAACCTTGCAACCCTATTATACTGTCATGAGGTTAATTGTTTTCAGTGAAGGAGTGGGATGGAGCAGCTGGGCAGAGTTTGAAAGCTGGCATGTTGATCTAGACTGCATGTTATACTGAAAGGAATTACACTAAGATCAGGCATTTTATTACTTTGATGACTGAATCAGTACAGCTGATCAATTTTTTATTTTTTTTAAATTATGGCGGTGTCTACAGGAGATGCTACTGCACAGTCATTACTGAGCATTTATTTAGTACTTGTACAAAAAAGCACTAAATAAATGCACAGAAACTCAAGTTACATTGCAGTAGTGCTGGCAAATACCTTTGTGATGCTACTGCACAGTTGTACAGGGCTACTGTGCAGTTAGTGTCTCATGTAGATGCAACCTCCTTGTTCAAGTTTCTTTGATTGTGCTGAAGCTAGTGGTGAGAAGTTGCTGACTAGGTAGAAGTTATGGGTTCAGATCTCTACTCCTATACCAGCCTATGGATTTTTCAGCAAACAACAGGAGAACCAAACACTTGGGCTACAGAAGCTGGCTCTCCCATGTGCCACCTTCTTCTGACTTTGTGAATTTTCTGTTCCAGTCTGCACAGCAGCACAGCTCCAAGAAGAGAGCTGGAGGACCTCTTCCTTGTAGAAGTCTACAGCTAAGGATTGGGTTATGTCACTGCTTGGAAGTGAATGCTCTTGAGTACAGGTCCCTGCTGCCGGAACCCTGTGTATATTTCACATTAACCAGGTACAGACTTGAAAAAACAAAATAGCCCTGGGATCACACTTCAGAAATGGGACACCCCACTCCTGAGTAGTAGAGTCAAAACATTTGACTACAGAATCAGACTCCTCCTTCCCCAGCAACTTTGTATGTCAACTAGCATCATGACACAGCTTCAGGAACCAGGCTGCTGATTTGGGCACTCTTCTCAAAAGTAGGAGATATGGGTTGAGGTCCCCTCAGAGGCCAGAAATTGATAAACCTAGCCCTGAGTCAGTGGGCTGAGGGAGAAGGCAGGCATATATTCCACCTTTCCATTTTGGAAAGGTGCTCACCCTAGGTGCTGGGGAGGGCAAGAGGAGGCAGTAGGTCTTATCTGGGCCAGCAAGGGATGGGGGATGGGTGGGGTGTTTACATTAAGATATAGCTTAGAGTAGCTACAGCTTAGTATAACATGAGCTGAGTTGCAGGGATCAGAGTCAATCTTGCCTTGGAGTGGTGTAATTTTGAGTTGCATAACAAATGCTTAATAGGGCTGTGTGATGCTTTGGGTGCCAATTCAATTCAGAGGAGATCTGGCCTGATTTGGTGGCTGAATCACCAAATCCGAATTGAATCAGGGGACCGATTAAAAGATCCAAATCAATCTGAAGCTCTACAAATCTTCAAAAAAGATTTGGAGAGCTTTAGTGATTCAGACAGTGCCTGGTGGCTGCAGCAGGGAGCTGCAGCTGGACTCAGAGCTGAAAGAGGGGAGGGAGGTAAGGAGGAAGGACAGGACCATGGGGGGACCCCTGCCAGGCCCCATCCCCTGCCTGCTACCTTAGCCCTGCCCTCTCCCTCAGGCTTCCCATGGCTGCCCCACCTGCCTCAGCACATGTTGCTTTAAAAAAAGCCTTCACTCACCAGGTGCCACCAGGCCGGGGGCAATCTCAGATGCTCCCCACTGCCCCATGCCACGTGGAGGGCTCTGCCATGATCCCCC
>NW_017728917.1:32477129-32480944 GCF_001723895.1 Crocodylus porosus
GGGGGGAGCTGGGGGAGTGAGGGGGGTTTGGGGGCTCATGACAGAGCCTCTCACGCAGTGTGAGGCAGCAGGGATTGCCCCCCACCCAGCAGCACCTGCTGAGTCAGGGGGGCAGGTTTCAAAGTGCCAGGAGCTGCAGTGGGTTGGACAGCCATTGCTGTTCTGGAAGAGCAGGCAAGGGATGGGTTTGCCTGATTGGTAGATGCAGCAGGGAGGCAAATCTCCAAATCAGATTCAGCCAAATTGATTCAGGACAGTGATCAGAATCACCGAATTGAATTACTGTCCCCCAAATCATTGGTATCCACAGCGAATACTAGCTGCTTTGCACAGGCCTAATGCTTAAAACTAGTGTCATGTGTTAATTTGTGAACAGTCCAGGGGTTAAAAGCTTCAGAAGCTGCCCAGGATTATTACGTAGCAGGCCACTGGTGCTCTAAAAAATCCTGCCAAAAAGCCAGGAATCAGTAACAGGGTTTGCCTCTGCTTGTGAATGCTAGGCCTTTAAATGCATTGCAAGGGTTTTTCATTGGATAAAAAAAGTAGAAACTTCATTTTTTCATACTAGCTTTCAAAAAGAGAATGCATTAAGTGAGAGTGGCTTTTCTACTCCACACCAATTGATTCTACTTATTGCTGCTTCTATAAGTCATTTATTTCTGGTGCTTTCATGTTAGTCAGGAATGGTGTTTGATATTGGAAAAACATATTGAGTATCCTAGAAGGACATGACAAATTGGCAGATCATATGAACATATGTGGAGAGACTTAGTAATGAGATGGAAGGAAGCTCTGATGGGAGAGAAACAAAAAATAGCATCAAATTAATTCTCTTATGGAATAGTAGCAAGCTGTTAGTTTTGGGAAGGTTTTTTGATCTGTTCAGAATTCATGGATTAGAAAATATTGCCCATGAAGTGAAGTGACAACCTCTATACACATTAAGGCATTCTTTAAAATTTATGGAATGCCTTGGATGTGGTTTTGAAAGAATGAATGACCTTGGAGAAAACTTATACTCTTTCTCAGAGAAAAAATATCTAGGATCCTGAAAGCAATCAAGTATTATTTTATCACATTTGACTGTATTGAAAATGGTAGTGCAAAGAGCAGATGACAATGATTGTTAGGTTTGTTTCTGCAGAGGAAGCAACTAAGGCAAGAGACAGCAGCTTTATGATCCAAAAACATTTTCTTCATTTCTGAGTCTGATATATTGTGCTTGCCTTGGGCTGACAAAGGCTCTTGAACAGGCAAAGAAATGGGGATATCAGTCATTTGACATGTACCATTTAGGACCATGGGTCAGATATGAAAAGCACAGTGGAGCTCAGAAGAGAATTTGGAATCTCAAACAAGAAAGCTTATTCTACCCATTCAGTGCATAGTCTTTGTATCTTACTCAATGCTGCTGCTAGCTGTTGCATCAAAACTTTGGTATTTTTATATGTATGGTTCAGAATGCTTATCCTTTTAGCAATCTTGATGTGATGGCTGCATGTAATATGTCAATGTGGATATATGTGGTAATATGCCAACATGTGAACAACCTATTTCCAAAATCATTAAGTAAAATGAGATGGGAAGGCCAATGTGGCGGACTTACCTATGCAGCCCAGCTCAGCTGGGCTCGGGGAATCTCCATTGTGATTGGTGGAGCCCATCCACCAATTGGGTAACTATTGGGAGGGGCTTTGCCCTGCCCCTGCTCAGGGTGAGAGAAAAAAAAAAGCCTCAGACCTGGTTCAAGAGTGCACTCTACCAGTCCAGCAGAACTTTGGGGTGCAGTCTCTGAAGAGAATAAAAAGGACCTGCATGCCCAGCACGCAGGGAAGACACACTGGGGACAGAGAAGAAAGGGGGGCAGAAGAGCTGAGAAGAGCTGCCCAGCAGGCGGAGCCAGCATCCAGAAGAGCCCCAAAGAGTCCCTATGCCAGTCTGGTGCTCCAGCCCCAGCTAGTGCACAGCGCAAGGCATGGGGCCCAGACTCAGGGAGTCGCTCGAGGTGGCTCAGGTCTGCAACCCTGGCAGGCAGCCAGAAGCATGGTGCATGACTCAGTGCATGGAGCCAGGACCCTGGGAGCCATTCTAGGCAGCTCGGGTCCCAACCCCTGGCTTGTGGCCAGGCCCCCAGTGCCCGAGTAGTTTGGGTCCCTCATTCCCTGGCAAGTAACCAGGCTTTCTCGGTACACAGATGTTGAATGGCAAATCAGAGGCTCTAGGAGCCATTTGAGGTGGCTCGGGCCGCTGGCCACTGGCACAGTGCCAGTGGGTTGGTGCAGACAATGCTGCACAGAGTGTCCGGGAGTGGACCAAGCCCTGGTACCACATGAGGAGGCCCAGGCCTCCAACTTCCCCCCCACCCCAGAAGGCAGATCCCTCCGTGCATGCCATGGCACACAGGGCATCAGCAGGCAGTATCCACGAGGAGCTATTGGCCCCAGGGGCCTTGATAGAGAGGAGCAGCGGGAGCAAGGAGATGCGGACCATCCAAGTGATTTCCTCCAGAGCGTGAGTTACCTGGGAACACATGCTCTCCCACAGGGTAGAGAACACCCAGGTTGGGCCTCTTAGGTGGGCTGTTTGGAAGGTGACCTGCCTAAGCAGCAGGCCAAGAACCCCGGGGAAGTTGTACTGATTGCAGGAGTACTGCCAATGCATCAGGACCATTCTGGGCACTGATTAAAGGGATACATTTAATCTAAGGTTAACGCACCTTATATTTTGTGAAAGTGCCTTATATTTTGTTATTTATAGTGAGATTTGTTGTTTAGGGTTATTATATGCATGTATGTATATAGTTGGGATAGCAACCTTGGTTGATACCTTCCCTGAGTTCTACTGGTATTTACCAGTACTTATCCAGATTTATCTGGACCTATTGATTGTTTGTTATTTATTTGGGTTAGTTTGTATCTATTGGTCATTTTCCTGTATTTAACCTGACTTACCTGTTGTTCACCTGTACCAACCTGTGGTTTACAGTTTTATATCAGCTGCTCACCTGTGCAGGGTTCATCGCCATTGGAGGTAGTATAACTTTGGGCCTCCATTTATAGAGAGCATAGTATTGTACAAAGATTGTATAATGTATGACTCATCTGTGCTTACCTGTATATCCTGTGCATGCAGACAAGACCCTGGCCATTCAAGGCAGCTTGGGTCCCAACCCCTGGCTTGGGGCCAGGCCCCCAGGACAGAATATATTTGTTCAGGAGAACAAATATGAACCCACAAAATAAGCCAGAAAGACATATGATGTCAACTTTTTTTCTATTACAGTTTGGATCTGGCCAACAGTTCTTGGAAAACTGATTTTTAAAACTGGGGGTAGGCAGTTCTGTATTCTTTATGGTATTTACCATTCCCCACATACAACTACAACAGCAACTCATTGTTTTAAGCAAAGAACATTACCTCAGTGAGGAAACATAAGTGCTTTAGAACTTTTGAAGGAACTTGAAATCCTTGGCAGGTGGCTAGCAGCTGCAGTGTGGCTTCGGCCAGCCAGGCTCTCGTTTTGAGGAGCCTGGCTGCTCCTTGTGCACTGTTCCACATTTTTTGGTGTTTATTTTTTTTTTTACCCCAGGATATCCAGGGGTCAACCCCACCCTCCACCCCCACACTGTTCCCTTCAGGGCAGAGAAAAGCTGAATGGGCAGTGTTCAGCTACCACTTCTCATTTTAGATTATACGGGATTACCAATCAGAATCCCCCTCAATTTTGTGGTTTCATAATTTCATAGTTTCATAGTAGCTAGAGTCGGAAGGGACCTAGGTAGATCATCTAGTCCGACCCCCTGCCTTGGCAGGAA
>NW_017728917.1:32480955-32541149 GCF_001723895.1 Crocodylus porosus
ATATTCCTCCTTGATGTAGAGTGCTACTCCTCCACCTTTCCTTCCTATCCTGTCCTGGTGTTTGGAAATGAGCTGACTGGGGCAGAGGCACAATAGTTAGGGCCTGTGTCTTGCATGGAAGCAGAAGTGGAGGTGGCACCAGGGGCTAGGAGTGACAGTAGCTGCTATTTGTGCACCCTGAACCTTGTGTCTCTCACCGCTCATTACAATATGCAGATTAGAGTAATCATGGGCAGGTCCATGGGAAGAGGTGCAGTTCTACCCTTCCCAGTCTTTGGCTGTGTGGCACATGAACAGTGAACTTTTAATTCATTATCCTGTCAGTACAGTTCCTGCTGGAGCTATACAAGTGCCATGAGCTCTCTGGTCTCACCATTTGATGCGGGTATTGGCTTGTTACATCCAACAGGCTGGACCCCTACTTTCAGCCAGCTCCAGAGCCCAGGGCTGAATGCTGCCGTACTCATCCCCTCTGTTCCACTGTGGCTGAATTCAGAGAGGACAGGAGAAAGGGCAGACATCTGTGCTGGAGCCATGTGAAAGCAGGGGTTCTAGCCAGGGCCCAGGCCAATCAGCTGATGAGCTCAGAAAGATCACAGTATATGTGGAGCTCCAGCAGGAGCTGCACTGACAAGCGGGTGAGCTCAGAGAACTCACTGCACATGCAACACAGCTGAAGCAGGTGTAGCTGCTCCCAACTTGCTACAATCCTGGATCTATCCATGAATATAACTCATGCCAACCTCTATGTCCTAATCTACAAACCCACTGGCTGATGCATCTATTGCTGGAAGATTAATTTATTTCAAATGTTCCTATGCTTTGTTACTAGCCATGTCTGGATTTTAGACCAGTTGATTACTTTGAATAGCCTAAACATTACCCCCCCCCCCCAAAGCCTTTGTATTACACACTTGTGCTTCTCACTTGTGGTTATGCCATAGATCATACAAAACCCAGGTTATGGGACAATATTAATGCAGACAGGCTCTTTCTGGGGGAAACAGAATGTATGTGCCCTCCAAAAGAAACAAAATGTGACAGTTACCCTTTCAACTGCTACTTTAAGCAAAAGCCCAATTTCTTAAGTTATTTTCTTTGATCCTCAGGCTTCAATCCCAATCTCAGAGTTTAAATGGGATTTAATTGCAAGCTGAAAGCAGTTTAAATGGAAACAAGAAATCCCCCATCCTCCGTCAAATCAGGAAAACTGAGGTTCTGAAGTGTCTAGCAATCTATAAAACTTTCTGGCTCAAAGTGATAAGGACAATTGGAAAGCTTGTTCTGAAGGTAAGAGATAAACTGAGCCATTTGCTTTCATCTTACTTCAAAAAAGCAAAAGCTCAAGTTAAGTTTTCAAATTTTGCAGGAGGTCAATAGGTGAGATCTGGTCTGCTTTTTCTTTAAGTGATGACTTGAATTGTATTAGGGTACCGACAAAGTCCTGTATTATTTTAAACCAAAAGCATGCCATGTACCACATTCTGTTCTCTGTTACACTGGTACCACCTTAAATAAAAGCTACTATGCTAATGTATACATTTTATACGGTGAATATTTCCAAGTTATTACCCTCCTCAAAGGATTTAATATAAATAGGGCTAGGTCCTTAGGGAGGTGCTGACATAATATTTGGGCAAAATGTGCAGTGATGTCCACAGAAGCTCACCCTTGTAGCTGAGGTGACAGCCCTCCAACGGCAGCTCTCTGACAAGCCCCTGCACTTGGGCTGTACCCTATTCACTTTGTAGCTGGGAACTCCTTTCTATTTGGATGAGTAGATATTTTTGTCTGGCTTGGTACTTTGAATGGAATTCTTCTCCCCTTTGTTAATTTAGATGAGTTTTCTAGCTTTCTATCCAGCCACTTCTGGCTCTTGCTTTAGATCGGGGTGGGCAAAATACAGCCCATGTGTCAGATCTGGCCTGCCAGATGTATGCATCTGGCCTGTGGGGCCCCTAAAACATTTAGAAAATTAATATTTATCTGCCCCTGACTGTCTGTCAAAGATAACAGGAGCCAGCAGCAGTAGGACCCTGGGAAAACCATAGTTTCATAGTTTCTAGGGTCAGAAGGGACCTCAGTAGATCATCTAGTCCGACCCCCCGCCATGGCAGGAAATAATACTGGGGTAAAACGACCCCAGCAAGATGTTCATCTAACCTTCTCTTAAAAACCCCCAGGGTAGGAGCCTGCACCACTTCTCTTGAAAGTTGGTTCCAGACCCTAGCCGCCCTGACCGTGAAGTAGCGCTTCCTGATATCTAGCCTAAACCTGCCCCCTGCCAGCTTGTGACCGTTATTCCTGGTCACTCCTGGCGGTGCTCAGGGGAACAGGGACTTCCCCAATGCCTGCTGATCCCCCCTGACTAGTTTAGAACAGACCACTAGATCCCCCCTCAGCCTTCTCTTTTGGAGGCTGAACAGGTTCAGGTCCCATAGCCTCTCCTCATAGGGCCTTCCCTACTGCCCCCTGATCATGCAAGTGGCCCTCCTCTGGACCCTCTCCATGCTGTTGACATCCCTCTTGAAGTGCGGCACCCAGAGCTGGACACAGTACTCCAGCTGCGGCCTGACCAGTGCCGCATAGAGGGGGAAGACCCTGCAACAGCAAGGCCCACACAGCCCTGTCCCCTGCCCCCACCAGCCAGAAGCAACTGCCTAGCAGAGACTTCTGGCTTCGGAGCATGGGGCTGTTCCTGTCTTCCTGTGCTGGAGTGGGAAATTCAGGTAAAGGGTGGCAGGAAGGCAGAGGAGGACCATGGGTTATCACCCCAGTTCTCAGGGCTGGGCCAGCTCCATCCTACTGAGTCCTGCCATCATGGCCATGCATTGAGGGACCACGTGGTCCAGGAGCTGCCAGTGGGTGGGCAGGAAAGTGGAGAAAGTGGTAGCAGGGATGGGGAGTGGAAGCAAGAAGGTATAAAGGATCATGGGGCCCAGAGTGGGGTGGCAGGAGTTTAGGGCATGGTTTGGCAGGGATCTATAGAGTAGGGCTGTGAGAAGATTCAGTCCCCGATTCAAGTTGATGGAGATTCAGCCTGATTTGGTGGCCAAATCTCTGAATCTGAATCAAATCAGAGGACCCTTTAATTTCTTCAAATCGAAATCGGAGCCCTCCGAACTGATTCAGAGAGATTCAGAAAGATTTGGTGATTCAGACATGAACACAGCCTTAAATATTTTTTCTACATACTTCTAGGTAGCAGGTGGCTCATGAATGCTGTGATGCTGGGGTGCATGAAGTGTCCCACCGAAGGGGGCTCCCCAGCACACTCAGCAGATCTGTGTCCACCAGGGAGTGCACGGGGAGAGGGACTCCCCTGCACCCCCGCTGGCTCAATAACTGGTGTCTCCTGGGTCTTGGGGAGCACCTGGGGTGGGTGCAGGGGTCCCCCCAGTATGCTCCCTGGCAGACCTGGAAGTGGACCAGAACTAGTTCTGGTCCACTTCTGGGTTTGCCACTGAGCACATAGAGGGCCCCCCAGTACTCTTGTGGGATGCTCCATCCACCCCAGCATCACAGTGTTCACAAGCTGCGCTGATACTTTGAGGTATGTATAAAAAAAACTTTTAAAGCTGTGTCTATGGCCCGAATCTCTGATTCTCCAAATCAGCATCAAATCTTCGGATTCAGCTAAATCAAATCAGGAACAGTGATCCAAATCAACAAGTCCAATCACTGTCTCCAATTTGGGCTAAATCCGAATTGAATAGGGCCCGCTTCACACACCCCTGCTACAGAGCCAGGCTGGGCTGGCCTGGCTCCATAGCTCCACACACCCCTACTACAGAGAGGGGAGCTGGCCTGGCTCCATAGCATCCCTTCCTGGCCAGGACCCATGCTTCTGCCATCACGTTCTGGGCTCCACCGGCGCAGGCCCCATGCTCCCAACCAGCTATTGCTGCAGTCCTGTGCACTTTCCCTTTCCCCCCCACCCTAGCTCCACGGTACAGGCAGGGATCAGCACACGCAGCCCTGACCCTGCATACCGCACATTCACCCATCTGAGCTCAGCAGCAGCAGCACGGGACAAACTGTTGCTCAGCGTGGGGAGGGAAGCAGCCCCTCCTGCTCCAGTTACCAGCGCTTCCTGGCGCAGCTGTTTGGAGCCCACACAGAGCTGTCCTGTGTCTCTACTGCATCACTGCCACCTCTGAGATGCCCCATGGGGCAATGATGGCAGCACAGAGCAGACAGAAGGCAGCTCTGCATGGGCTCCAAGTGGATGCATCAGGAAGCACGAGCAGTGGGAAGGGGAGAGGCTGCTTTTCTCCCCATGCTGAACAGCAGTTTGTCCCACACTGCCACTGCTGAGCCTGGGCCCTGTGTTGGCTCCAGGCTCAACCACTGGGGCTCAGCATTATCAGCAGTGACATCAACAGCTAGGCAGAAACTGCTGTTTGTTGTGGGGGAAAACAGCTCCTCCCCCTTACCCCTGCCAGGCAGTTTTTGCTGTGGCCACCTGGAGCCTATGCTGTGCTAGGCTGTGGTGCAGCTCCTTCACTGCCACCTCTGGGGTGCCCAGTACAGCAGCAGTGACAGTGTAGAGCAGCCACAGGGCAGCTCACAAGTAGCACTGAAGGAACTGCACTGCAGCCTAGCTTAGGATGGGCTCCAGGAAGCCAGAGCAAAAACTGCATGGTCACAGCGAGGAGGAGGGGCCATTTTCCCCTGTGCTGGGCAGCAGTTTTTGCCCAGCTGCTACTGCCACTGCTCAGCCCCAACAGGCAGATATGCAGGGTTGCGCACACTGGTTACCACAGCTAACTCAACATACAGCCCTGGGTACAGTACATGTGGAGGGTGAACTGGAGCTGAATGCTGATGGTGGTGGCAGGGAGGCAATGCAGAGTGCTTGGTCAATGGGCTTTTGTGGGGTGAGGGTGGGTGTTGACTGGCTTAGGGGGCTGTGTGGGGGGGCTCCCATTCACACCCCACACACCCTTAAACCCTTCTCGCAAACACCACAGCCACACCCTCCCCCCCCACAGGCACGCAAACACCCCATACCCACCCACCCACTGTTCCCCACAAACCCCACACCTGCCGACACCCCACACTACAAAAATAAGGCTGCATTTTGAGCTATTATGCAATCACTTCTACATATACTGCACAAACAAATAAGGACAAAAATATGTATTTTTAATTGAATTAAAATATATTATTATTGGTGTATGATTTTTAGTATACAGTTTGGTTTTTTCCCTGTTCTAAGATGACAAACCCTCTTCCCCAAAGGGAAACCCTCTTCTAGGGGCACAGGGAGGGACTTCAGGTGGCAAAGTTCAGAGGTTAGGGGCAGGACTTCCAGTCCCAAGATGGCAATCAAGGTGCAGGGCCACCCATGTGGCCGACAGCTTGCCAAAACTTGGTAAGTGGCCCTCCATCTGAAATAAATGCCCAGCCCGCTTTACACCAACAAGGATACAACATATACTGTTTCTGCATAATCATTCTACACTCAAGATCCTCTCTCCTCAGATTGAATTTTATTAGTAGATGTTAAGAATCATGAACCAAAAAGATGACAAAAGCCATAAGGGAAATGCAGAATGCCCGAGCAAGCGACTAACGTAAGAGGGATGGGGGTGAGGAAGGTCATGCAACTAAGTTACAGAAAATACAATGTTAGCCAATTAAGGCCGGGGGTGGGGGAAGGGGGTTTGCAACACTGAGAGAGAAAGAAGATATATGCACACAAACCTATACAAGGGTCCACAATGGTGGAGGGGGTAGGTTGAAGAAAGTTGTTCAGTCTACAGAATCTTATTGCGGGGAGAATCTTTTTGGGTGGAGTGGAGTGGTCCATCATTGAAGATTCCTCTTGGTGTCCATCAGGTTTCAGAGGGGGATATTACTCCAATGCCCTATCCAGATGGGACAGTAAGTCATCTACCTCTGAATCACTCTTATGTGGGCCAATGGACTTTCCAGATCCAACCCAAGGAGGGACTTTGTCTGGCCCATGGTGGGTCCCTCACCATCTGGCCCATGGTGTGAACTGCCACTCCTGGGCACACAGTGGGGCTGGCACAGCCCCGTGGTCAGGCTCCATTTCCCTCTGGCAGTCCCAGTGGCAGTGGCTCCTTCTGAACTGAGCATACAGCCCTGGACCTGGCCCCACTGCCACCCCACCAGTCTGGGGTGTCCCAAAGATGGCACTCATGGTGGCAGCAGCAGTAGGGTGGAGCTGCAGGGAAGCTCCAGTGCAGGCTCCAGGTGGCAGGAACAAGAAGAGCCTAGAATCTGTGAGAGGGATGTGGCTGAGCCCACCACCAGGTCCCATTTTTTTCTCATGCCAGTACCTAGCACCAGCTTTTGCCCAGCCACCACTGCTGCTGCCATCATCTCCATACCCAGACCACTGCTGCCAAATCTGGGCAGCAGCTCCAGTCCCTCTTCAGGGTAGAAGGACACCTGGATGCAGCACTGGTGGCAGCCCTGCTGAATCTACCACCCACTTGCATTCTCACTAGCTCCCAGCTCACCCATGGCCCCATCCCAAATAAGGAGGTTTGGTGAACTGTTGTGGAGGAGAGGGAAGTGTGGGAGGAGAGCAGGATGGACTGCTGACCTTGGCCCATGACAGTTCCCTAGACATCCTTATGTGGCACACAAGTCCAAAAATTGCACACCCCTGCTCTACAGCAATTAAGAACAAGCCCCATTTATTTTTATGGAGTTCCCATGTCACTTAGGGTGAGATGAGAGACATAACCAGTATTTTCAGTACCCTGGGCACCAGCGGCAGACCTGGCAGAAGACTCCAGGCTCTGACAGAGGCAGCTATGTTCTCTGGTTAGTATGGAGTGATTGAAAGTAGCTAGGACTCAGCAACTACAGGGTTCAGGCAGGGGGAGCTGAAGGATGTTGCTGCCAGACATGCTGAGTGACAATGTAAAATACTAATTTGGTGGTAGGACTAGGAACCCCTGGCTAGAGGCTCTCTCCCCCACATGCACATCCCTCCATACTCCAGAGCCTCAAGCCCTCCTTCACTCTGGTTCCTAGGTACTCCCACTTGCTGCCCTTTGCTGGAGGCTATAACTACCAAAGTTTTTCTCTGCCTTGCCTCTGTTCTGGCACTCCTAATTAGTCAGTGCCTAGAGATCATGGCTCCTGCTACCACCACTAGTTGTGATAATGGGGGAGATATTCAAATGCGTTTTAGCAACTAATGAATTCAGTGGCAGAGAGGCTTAAATATATTTTAAAAATCTGTCTCTTACTACTTTTGAAAGAACAACCTTAGTCAGCAAAGTGCCTTTTCAGGAGCTATTGCCCTTGGTGGAAATGCTGTCCTCAGCATGCTTAATATTGCCTTGGCAAAATGTGGATCTTAATCCAAAACAAGCCCATGCAAATATATGCAGAAAAGCACATTCCATACGCTTGTGCAGAAGCACAAGATGGCTCAGCTATGGATGTTTTCTATCCAAATCCAAGCTACTGTAGACTGCCTCAAAATGAAACCAAGAATGAGTTTACAAACAGTCACTAAGTACACAACAGCAACAAGTGGCACTACCAATGGAAGACTGGACTGGACATTTATTCTGTAGAATTAGATCTAGATTTCAAACCAGATGTCCATTATGCATAATATTTTCAGATATTGGAACATCCCCTTTTATTTTCAGTCTTGAATTGTGACTCACTTGCTCAAGCTGGTGGTATTCATAACACCATCATTTATTTCATATCAACCATAAAACCAAGTGGGAGACAAATGCACCGAAAACAAGAGAACACATGTAAGAAATGCTGGCACTATAATCCATAAAGCAGTAAGTAGACTGTAGAGAAAAAAGTGCCCTTAAACAGTCACAAAAGAAATTATATTCCTTTGTAATTTCCTTGACAAAATAAAACCACAGTCTGAAAACTAGAACAGTCACGTTTTCAGATAGACAACAAAATGTATGTTCTAGCTGGTGTCTATGGACATTTGATTAGAAATGGTATTCCTCAATCTGCTTCCAAACTCCTGAAATTATTTAACCTGCTGTTTCTTCCGTGCCCTGCTATGCAACCAGAGACAGACATTCAACTGCCCCTCATACCTAACCACTTATTACTTAAAGCTCTGGAAGAGCTAGTCATGATAAAATGCTGCAAGTTACATTTGAGTTAATATCTTAGCACTAAACTAAATGATGATACCTCACACTTGGAACAGATTTTCAATGTATTTGTGAGAGAACAGATCTCAGAAAGATGAAAGCTATCTTAGCGGGAAAAAATGGTTATAGTGGATTGCATTTCAATGACCACCAGAATCTTCCAATTATATTAATAAATACCTATTATAGGATTCTAAATCAGTAAGATCTCAAAGCTCATTATTGCAATGAAACCAAGGCACAGAAAAGCTTAAATGACATGTCTAAGATCATTTAGCAAGCTTCCATGGCTTAAATTTGACCTTGATTTTATCCATAAGCCTAGCTTCTGCAACATCATTCATCTTCAAAGTCAACAATATTTTTTCTAGTAGATTTTTAACCTCTACTGAAGTATTGAAATATAAGCTCACCTTGTCTCTTTATTTCCCATTTTCTACTTATCCATTTTGGCACAAGAACTTTTACAGAATGTACTTCTTAGGATGCAATTATTATATAGTCTTTCTGATGTAATGGAGATTCCTATGGTCATTAGAATGCAGTAATTGTAAGTGTAGCAATTAACAGAATAAGTCAGCTGGAAAAAAGATCTACACAGCCTAAATTACCATATAAACCTGCATGCTGCTTTAATTGCAAGTATCTTTTGATTATGTATTGTTTGTGCTGAATAAGTCCGACATGGATTCCATGTGCATTGCAACTACCCAAAGTGAATTTGCCAATAATGCTTAGGGAAAAAAAATGTAAGAAACTCCTTTTGTTTGAAAAACAAGTAATAGTTTTTGCTTTAAATGAATAAAGACTGCAGTTCTTTAATCCCGTAAGTTGGGGTACAGGCACACACAACTGTTCTACATAATTGAATTGCCACTGATTGGAAATTGGTTCACAATTGTGTCTGAAGCACAATGGTTCCAACACAAGGGGATGGGAGTGAGCACCCAGCCCAGCATGCCTCCTAGGAAGCTAATCGAGGAGAAGGACTTGCACCCATGCTTTGGAGGTCCCAGAAGGTGGATTTGTGGCTGGGGCATTTTCACTTTTCTACTTTCATTCTTTCCTAAACACAAGTTCAATAAACTACAATAGCTTGCAATGGACTGAAGTCTGCAATGTATTTGAATGACCTGGGGAGTGGTGTGGTAGGGATGGGATGCTTGGTCCCCAGGGGCTGGGGGTGTTGGCAGTGAAGTAGGGAATGAGGACACAGCTAGTTGTCAGAAAAATAACTTCTATTGAACAAGTGATACAAGAGCGCTCACTGATAAAAAAAAAAAAGGGGGGCGGGTACATTTACTTGTGTAATTATGGTGCCCAAATAAACTACGGGGCTTATTGCGCTGGAGCTCATTGCTCCTGGGCATGCCATTTAAACATGTGCCCCAGAGCAATTAACTACAGAGCAATAAACTCCACAGTTTATTAATGCGTGGCACATGGATCCTGGGCAGAGCAGCCCCAGCTGGCAGGGGGGTCCAGGGGTCAGCCTACCAGCCCAGGGCTGCTCCCCCTGGCTCAATGTGCTACACAGGGACTGGCTGGGGTGCAAAGGAGCTTTAGTGTGGGCAGCCCCCAGACTGAAGCACCCTTGTAGACACTGCCTGGCTGGCTATGTCACATGTGCACTGCTGAGGAATCTGTGCAGGATAGTATATACAAGTACTATCCTGCTGCAGAATAAATTAGTTTACTGTAGCCTAATCGGGGAGCATGTGTAGACACCAAGACATTTCCTGCACAGTAAATCTCTTGTGTAAATACGCCCAGTGTTAACTAAAGGAATAAAAAGGAGGTTGTAGAGTTCTGGCTGTGTACCAGAGTGGCCAGATGCAGTAGTACATGTGGGAGTGGGGTATGGAGCAAGCTCCAAGTGCCTCCCCAGGGACACCTCATATCTGGCTGACCCCCTTTCTGGATCACATCCACAAGCCTGGGAGTACCACGGCCAACACCCAGGGGTTCTGGTCTGTCATGGGGCCCTGTGCCCCCTGGGTTACAAAGGCTTTTTAGACCTTGAAGGTGCTTGACCCGTTGCAAGAACTTGGGCTGCTTCCTTAAGCCTGAAGCACAGAAAGTAGCCTCCCTTAGACAGCCAAGCATATGGACTACAAAAGCTGTGCCCAATGCCTCTCCCAGCAAGTTCATCATGCTTGTTATAGCAGAGAGCTTTATTGGTTAAAGAGGGTAGGCTTGGGGAAGGATACAGGATAGAGAAATATCAAAGAATAACATTAGAGCAAACAGCATCAGCTTAGGAGCTGGTTGATATGCTTCTACCTTACAGCAGGTTATGTGTCTAGGTAGGTTTCAGGTAGTTTACTCACTTCACCATCCTGAGAGACAGAGAAAGAGTTGCAGATGTTCCAATTGCTGTGCGTGTCTTTATCATGGCTGCTGCCCTCACCCTGGGCAGTCTTAGGTTTACATAGTCCCTTTGACATCACCCTCCAGGTCCCATCAAGGCAGGTGATTAATTGGCATCAGACAAAAATTTAAAAATCATCACTGGCCACATAAGGTCTAGCCCCTACCCCCATGTCATGAGATCAGTGCTTAGAACAATAAGAGACTAGGTTCACTCCCCTCTCTACCTGCTTGAGGTCACATAGTAGCCATAACCCAAGACAACCAGGTTGACAGACACGTAAGGAGACAATGATGAAGAAAAGGAAAACAAACAAACAAACAAGACAGTAGAAGAGACAGGGAAGAGACTGGGAGGGAAATCCTCCACAAGCTCCTCCACAAATATGGAGCAGTTTTCTTTGACAATTACTTTTCAGCATAAGCTAACCCCACTCACCACAAAGTCACTAGAAGAAAGCTTACTGCCACAGTTAAACTCCTATGCACAACTGGCATAGCTATTTTTTTAGCTCAGCCCAGTTGACTCTGAGATGACAGTTCTCAACAAACAGGGGTTTTATATCTTAATGTAAAATAACCCAGAAGGGCAGTTCAAGGATAGGTACAAAAGGTCTCACGCGGGCAGCAAAACTTCAGATGCTTACTCTGTAAGGAAAATCACTCACAAAATCCTACAGAATCCACATTCCCGAAACTCGTTTAACTCCCACACTTTCCTACGTTGTCATCATTCTCTAAGCCAGTCTCATGTTTTGTTTATAATGGCAGAGAGGTCTGGTAATTTTTTGAATGCTTGGAGGGAGCATGTAATGCTGTTGCTATAACACCTAACCTGTAAGCAAGTACTGAGAAGTAGCATCAGAGTTGCTAGGATATGGATCTGAAATTCCTCTCCCCAGCAGGACAGGAATTTCCCCAGCAGTTAGTGAGAGTGAAGCTTGTTCACAGAAGTGGAGGGGAGGAACAAAAGAATGAGGTGTGTATGGCTTACGCAACATCTTGGTAGTGGCATAGGGAAAAAAATGAGGGTGATATGGGTAAAAGCATTCTAGAAGTCATAGGAGGGAGTATCACACTAGCGAGAGGGAGAAGAGGATGTCAGGCTATATGTTTGAGGAGGGATGTTAGAGGAGTGGAGATACTTTGGGGACAAAATAACAGAGAAGGACTGTGCATGTTTTTAAGGATGTCTGTGTCATCCTTACAGAAACCTTGAGAATAAAACAAGAACACTTGTCACACTTTCTTTGGCAATGTCTAGTATCCATGTATCTGTGTGCAGAAGCAGAAAAAAAAGGCTGTGAGAAGTGGGGAAGCATATGTAAGTGAAAAAAGGGACAATGAAAAAATAAGATAATTAGAGGAAGGGTTGTAGCTCACTAAGTGTTAGTGGGAAGAAGGGATTTAAAAGGCATCAAGGTTTATGGGATGATAGGAGTATGCAGGTGGAGGAACCACCTATGTGTGGTTCCTCCACCTGTTGGCCTGTTTCAGAATAGCCTGTTTTCAAACACTGAGATCCTGAGATATTGTTGACTTTGAATGACAAAGCTCAGGGTCATGGTCTGCTTTATCATGCGGGGCCCTGGTTGCCACTTTACCAATGGATAGGAGGTAAGAGTGTGCAGCATCTCTGAGACTGCAGGAGTACCTCTGTTTTATGACACAGGATAGTAATCCCATGCAATATTATTTCACTGCTCTGAAAAAAATCTCTTTGGAGAAGTGCAATAACATTTTGACAAGGATAAATGCTTCTTAATTTTCAATAGTAGAATGCCAGAACAATGGCAAATGGCATATACAAGAGGTATAAACTATTGCTTTTTCGGATTTTAAATCCCATTTGTATGGAATGTACCATCACAGATTCTTCTGTAGCCTGCCAGAGTCTGCTCAGACTGGGCCTGATGAAAGCCAGAGGTCTAATTTATGTAAGTGGAATGGCTAATTTGAATATTTTCCACCCATTGGAAAACAAAGTACTCTTTTACTTCCATGACTTCAGGGAAAAGACTTCTTCTCTTGGTCATGACTTCATGGCTATCTTCAGCCACCTCCCCAAGCAGAATTAATCTTTTGTTCTCTTCTTTTCTCTGTCATTGCATTTATCTGAGTTTCTTCTCCCTCAGTTTCTTCTTACCCTTCTTCCTGAAACCCATACAAATATCACATTTCTGTCTTGCCCAACTCCAAGCATCTTCATTTTGACTGCCCCTCTGTCCTTACATTTTTTTCTATCATGTGGCACAAATATTGACACATTATTATTCCTATCTATCTCTATCATTTTAAGAATATTTTACTGCTTTGCTATGTGACGCTGAACAGTACTGGTCTCGTGACCAAATTTTCTTGATAATTTGCACGTAAGGGACTTGTCTCTCTCCTCCATTCTAATCAATATCACTGTTTCTGTTTGTAGCAGTGACAGTCCTAAGGCTTTAAGGAGAAGGTTTATGAAACCCACAAAATTTTGAGGTTAGGCCGTTATGGGTTTGGTAAGGAAAAATGTCGAACATTCTCTGTGAGTTTCATGCTGTTTTGATTATGGGTAATGACATAACTGGTTGAAATCAGAATGCCAGGGATAACATCAGATACGGATTATAGATCTTCCAAGCTGATCAATCCCTTTCATTTTCAGATCAAATTTATCCAATGCATTTTCCAGCCAAGCTGCATAATCCATATGTGCAATATAGCACATAAACACCACTTTACAGGGGCAAATTCTTTCTACAACAGCAGTACAATAAATTCACCTGCTGGAATGCACATAAGTGATTATCTTGTGTGTCACCCGTAAAGATACCCTGGCATTTTCAATAATCGGCTCACCAGACATGGCAAAATTCTACTCTGGTAACTATATTCTGGCTAAAATTCCCCAGTGCTATTTAACAGCTGGTGTATTCCACTCTAAATGGAAATGACTTTTTTATCCCATGCTATTGGAAAACCTTTACGTTAGAGTCCTGAAACCTGAGAACAAGTAATATAATGATTAGGGCTGTGCAAAGCTTTGGTCGCTGATTCAATTTGGAGGCGATTTGGCCTGATTCAGTGGCCAGATCCAAATCAAATCAGAAGACCCATTAAACTCTCTAAATTGAATCGGAAGCCTCCGATTCGATTTGGAGAGATTCGACAATTCAGACATAGATACAGCTTTTATATGCTTTTTCTACATACCTCAAGGTACCAGGCGCAACTCATAGATAATGTTGAGATGGTGGGGCAGATGGAGCATCTCATAGGAGCGAGGGGGACGCCCCCCGTGAGCTCAGCGGTGGACCCAGAAGTGGATCAGAAGTACTACCAGTCTACTTCCGGGTCCACCACCAAGCACATACCTCTCCTCTCCCCACCCCCACAACTCCTGTGGGATGCTCCATCCACCCCACCAACTCAATGTTCATGACCCATGCCTGGTACTTCGAGGTATGTAGAAAAAACATTTAAAGATGTGCCTATGGCTGAATTAATGATTCCCCAAATCAGAATCGAATACCAGATTCAGATTCAGCCAAATCAAATCCAGACAATGATCCAAATCAGTTAATCAAATCATTGTCCCCCGAATTGGGCCAAATCCGAATCCAGTACAGCCCACTTCACACCCCACTAATAATAATGAGCTTTATTGTCCATGTCTATGTCACAAAGATCTGTGAGTCTCAACCTTTTTTGTACCAGGACAAAGCTGTAAACATTGATGGCCAGTCCTGACCCAGTAAACAGTTTAAGTACAAAACAGCCCCCTGGCCCTGCTGGTGCCCTTCACTCCCTACCCACATCTGTCCACTCCCCCAGCCCTGCTGGTGCCCCTCATATACAACCCACTGCCCCACCAGTGTGTTGGCCAGGGTGTGGGAGGGTAGGGCAGGGAAGGGGGACATAGGAGGACATGTGCCCCCCCATATTTGTGCACCCACAGCGGAAATGGGGCTCAAGTCTGGCTAGACTGGCACAGGCAGGAGCCACTCCCAGCAGGTAGCACTCAGCAGCAGAGGGCAGAGTGGGATGGTGAGACTCATTGCTGCCACTGGAATCCCTGCCTCAGCCATGCCTCCAGCAGTGTGAGGAGGATGGATGGGGAGGAAGGCCATGCTGCCCTCACCTTCTCCTGCCACCAGCCACTTTTGCACTAGATCACAACTCTACCCCACCACCATGGCCTGTCCACTGCTGCTGCTCCCCTCACGTCACAGCTCTACCCTGGAGAGGAGTTGGGGTGGGGGGGGGAACGGGCAGTGTCACATGTGCCATCCTGCCCCTCTGACATGTTGTCTATGCCACCCCCACCCCCTTACCCCATAAACTTATCTGCAGGGAGCAGCAGGAGCTGCTCTTCATGGTGCCTGGCTGCCATAAGCATATCTGTGTACACACATGCACATGGTGCCCCCTGCCTGATCGCCCTCCTCCCACAGCCCCAAGCAGCCCCTTGCAGGCTGGAACTCTGCTAGCCTGCAAAGGGAAGCCCAATGATTCCCATGTTTTTCTCCTTTAAAGGAGAATCCATTTTTAAAGTTTGTTGATCCATGTTTTAGAAGTTTGTTCGTGACCCTTTCTGACCCTTTCATATATTCTTGTAACCCACTTTTAGGTCTTGACCCACGGGTTGAGAAACACTGAGAAATCACTCTCCACAACCATGGTTAAGAACAGAGAGGACATTAGAAATTGCTTTTGGTGTTGTGTAAAGTCACTTTTACAGTGGTTTTGTGATATTAGTTATTTCCCATTAAAATTACTTTACTATCTTTTCACAAAATGTAGAGAGAAGTGGGCCCCCTACACTTAGCAGCAGAAGACAAGCATGGCACTGAAGAAAAGTAGATTTATTGCAAGGCAGCTATTCTAGTGGTAAATGAACAAGACACCTAGGGACAGATGACAATGATGATCATGATGATGAAGACAACTAGAAAAAGTGTACAAGATTATGTAAATTAGAGCTGTCCAATCAGCACCTTGTAGGCTGTATGTGGCCCCCAAAGGGTTATCATGCAGCCTGCAGTCTCCAACCCAGCTGCCACTGTTCCCCTCATCCTGCCATTGCTTCTGCTACAGCAAGAAGGTTTTGGACTCCCTCATCCTCCTACAGCTTCTACTTCCTTCCCCCATTCCTTGGACCAGGGCAGCATAGCAGGAAGGGGTCAGAGTGCCCAAGCTGCATACACAGCAGGGGAGCCAGGCTGCCTGTACTGCATTCATTGTACACAACAAAGATAGGAGCCAGGGTGCCTACAACGCAAGTGAAAGCATGCGTGGCTGGGATGGGGGAGGGGGTAGAGGTGAAGCTGGGCTGCCCATGTGACACATTCAGCTAGGAGGGGAGGGGTAATCCAGGTTGCCCACATGGCCAGGAATTGGAGCTAGGGGACACCAGACTGACTGTGTGGCAGGTGAGAGCCCAGGGTGCAACACTGGTGCCACATGTGGCCCGTGGCTGCCTGTAAGTTGGACAGTCCTAATGCAAATTATTATTGCCCTTGTTTCAGGGTCCAGTAAGACTTCAGGGAATTTGGGAATGAAAAATGCAGCTATGCTTTGAAAAAAACAGGTAAGGGTTTGTTCTCTTACAGGTTGGCTAATCTCTTACACAGGGCTTTAAACTAGGTTCATCAGGGGATGGGGATGAAAAGGACAGAAAGAACCTAGGATCAAACCATGAGCCATATTCTGGAATAGCCCACATAAGTACTAAGGGGCCCAATAGGCATAAGGACAAGGGGGCACCAAGGGCACCCATAGGAGGGCTTAAGTGTCTCTATACTAATGGTAGGAGCATGGGGAACAAGCAGAAGGAATTCTCACTCCTGCTTGCAAACAAAAACCTCAACCTGGTGGGACCCTACCCATGATTGGGCAGTAGGCATTGAGGGATACAGACTGTGCAGAAGGGATAGAGAAAAAAAGAGGGAGCAGTGCTGCTCTCTCTATTAAGTAGCAAAAAACATCTTCTGTAATCAAGACAGAATGGGGGGCGGGATTGGCAAATTGGATCAGAATACAAGGGAGCCAAGGGGAAAAGGACTTGGTATTGGGGGTCTACTACAGACTGCCACACCAGGAGGATGGGCTAGACCTAGAATTCTCAAGGCACCTTTCAGAGGCTGTATGGTCAAGGAACATGGTTGTCACAGGTGATGTAAACTATCCTGACATCTGCTGGGAGGAGCAGTCAACCAAGTCTAATCATTCATGTAGGTTTTTAACCAGCATACAGGATCTTCACCTAACACAGAAGCTATACCATCCAACTAGGGGAAACACTTTACTGGACTTGGTATTCTCTACAGTAGATGACCTGGTGGGGGATCTGCAGATACAAGGTAACCTAGGGGATAGTGACCATCAACTGATTGAATTTACTATCCAGAAAATGGTGGGAAAGATAACCCAAGTGCTAGACTTCAGAAAGGCCAACTCCAACATGGTCAGGAGATTAGTTAATGAGGCACTGAAGATCAAGGGCATTGTTGAGATGGGAGTCCAGGAAGGGTGGTCATTTCTAAAGGGAGCAATCCTTTGGGCACAGGAGACAATCCTTCACATTTGCACATGAAAGGGGGCAAAAGAGCCAAGAAACCTTCTTGGCTGAAAAGATTAAATACAGAAAAGCCTAGGGGCAAAAAAGAGGCATATAGGCTGTGGAAGCAGGGGGTAGATACCAAGGAGTATACCTACTTGGCTTGCACTTGCAGGTATTCAGTTAGAAAGGCCATAGCTGCAATGGAACATTGGCTGGCAGCAAAAATTAAAGACAACAAAAAGTCCTTCTACAGGTATATAGGGAACAACAAGAAGGTGCAGGATAACATAGGACCCCTACAGGACAAACTAGGGCAATTGGCAACAGATAGGATGGACAAAGCTGAGCTTTTCAATGAGTTTTTTTGCTTCCATGTCCTGATTAGTGTTCAGGAATAAGTCTCCCAATAGTATTAGAGACAAGCACAGGAGGAAAACCAGCCCACTAACTGTTAGCACTGACTTAGCTAAGTGACACTTGGATGGCCTGAATGTGTTTAAGTCATCAGGCCCGGATGACCTTCATCCCAGGGTGCTGAAGGAAGTGGCCAATGTCATAGCAGAACCACTTCCATGGTTGTTTGAGCACTCATGGTGTTCAGGTCAGGTCCCAGAGGATTGAAAAAGGCCCAAAGCGGTCCCTATTTTCAAGAAGGGGAGGAACGAGGATCCCGGTAACTATAGACCAGTTAGTCTCAACTCTGTCCTAGGGCAAATCTTTGAAAAAATTATTAAGGATCACATTTGTGGGAGTCCAGCAGGACAAATAATGCTGAAGGGTAACCAGCATAGGTTCACAGCACATAGATCCTGCCTGACTAAACTTGTTTCTTTTTATGACCAGGTCACAAAACGCTTAGATTCAGGGGATGAGGTAGATGTTATCTACCTGGATTTTAAGAAAGCCTTCAATACAGTATCTCATCCTATTTTCAGAAATAAATTGAGTGGCTGTGACATAAATGATTACACAGTCAGCTGGGTGGTAAATTGGCTAATGGGATGCACCCAGAGAGTGGTGGTGGACAAGCCAGCATTGACCTGGAAAGATGTGGACAGCAGAGTTTCCCAACATTCGGTCCTTGGATCAGTGCTGTTCAAAGTCTTCTTCAGTGACTTGGATGAGGGTGTGGAGAGTACTCTGTCCGAATTCACAGATGACACTAAATTATAGGGTAAATGCACTAGTGGACAGGGAATGAATCCAGGTGGATCTGGACAGGTTGGATAAGTGGGCAGGACAGAATAGGATGCAATTCAACAACTACAAAGGCAAAGTGCTGCACCTAGGGAGAAGGAATCACCAACATCCCTACAGGCTGGGGGATGACCCTCTCAGCAGCACTGTAGCAGAAAAGGATCTTGGAGTCATAGTTGACTCCAAGATGGGCACAAGTCAATGTGATGGAGTGATCAATAAATTTAACTGCACTTTATCATGCATTAGTATGTGCATCACAAACAGGTCCAGGGAGGTGATACTTCCCCTCTATGCGGCACTGGTGAGGCCGCAGCTGGACTACTGCATCCAGTTTTGAGAGCCACACTTCAAGAGGGATGTGGATAACTTTGATAGTGTCCAGAGCAGGGCCACTCGTATGGCTAGGGACCTGCAGGTACGGCCCTATGAGGAGAGATTTAGGGACCTGAATCTCTTCAGCCACCGCAAGAGAAGGCTGAGAGGTGATCTTGTAGTCATCTACAAATTCACTGGGGGGGGGGACAGCAAGGGATAGCAGATGCTTCATTTACCAGAGCACCCCTTAGAGTAACCAGAAATAATGGCCACAAACTGACAGAAGGCAGATTCAGGTTAGATGTCAGAAAGAACTTCTTTATCGTTAGGGTTGCCAGAATCTGGAATAGGCTTCCAAGGGTGGTGCTGCTCTCCCCTACCTTGGGTATCTTTACAAGGAGACTGGACAATCACCTGACTGGGGTCATGTGACCGCAGCACTCTTTCCTGCCCGGGTCAGGGGTGGGACTCAATGATCTGCTGAGGTCCTTCTGACCCTCATATCTATGAAATCATGAGTAAAAATGGCATCATAGGACACCATGTTTCTTGTGTTTAAACATTTTTTTTTGTCAATTCTACCAATAATTTAAAAAAAAGAAAAAGTCACAATATCAGTCTCTTTCTGAGATCTGAAAGTAATGTTGTGTTCATCATCACCACCACAACCACCACCAAAGCTAGACAGTTGGTGGGGTGTTCTTGTTTGGCACAGATGTTTTTAAATATTTCAGTTAAAAGCATTTCCATGGATGCTCAAGAGTTCCTTTAGTTTACTTGCCAAAAAAAATAAAAGGCGGCTCCAGCTCTTTAGATATCTTTAAAAGTATGAACAAAATATAAGTGCTACTGTTCAGCAGTTCTGCCAGAAAATATTGCTTCTGTGGAACAGTCCTTTTCTTTTTAAAAGGTGCATTTAGCAATGACTGGACATCAGACTAAGTTATAGGATGTTTTGTCAATATTCTAGGCAGACTACATATTATTTCTATTTGGATTAACATAATATTTGTCATTTTACTAAATATTAATACTTTTGTAGCATCAGAAGTATGGTTAAGCCCTCTGTCCAGTAAAAGCTCTTATTTAAAATTAAAATTACTTTGATGTAAAGTCAAATTTAAAAACAGTCATGACATTAAGTACTTGCTTTAAGTTTTACTGTACTGAGTTCAGGGACACAGAGGTGGCAGCTGCTTTGTCAGGAAAAGCTGTCATCCAAAGATGTAGGTTCAACAGCTACCTCTACCACAGGTCTCAAAACACAGACTGCCTATTTTCTCTCTCCCCAGTAGTACAACTAGGGCCAGGTGGTAGGGCACCAGCCCCCGATGCCAACTAGGAGGGGATAACATACTCTTCCCCCTGCCCTTCTTTTCTCCTCCCATGATTCTTTGCCACAGCAAGGGCAGTCCTGACAGCCATAGACACCAGGCAGATGAACGCCTCACCAAGGAGTGTATCTGGAGGTGAATGGGGCAAATGAAATTGTGCATTACTGGTCATAGACCAGGACCCCAAAGCACCATGTCCTGTGCCAACACAGAACAGAAACCCCTCCCACATCTTTTTGGTGCCTTGTTTATTTATAACACATGAACAATGAATGTTTTAATAAATATAGATTTACTGGATAAACTACCCTGTTGTCTGCTGGAAGGATCAGTCAGCCAGAACTAATCACTCACGTAGGTTCTTAACCTGCATACAGGACCTCCACCAAATACAGGAGGTATATGATCCTCCTAGGGAGAATGCTTCGCTGGACTTGGTGCTGGATACGGGGGACCACCTGGTGGGGGATCTGCAGGTACAAGGCAACTTAGGGGATAGTTAATTCAATCAATTGATGGTCACTATCTAGAAAAGGGTGGGAAAAGTTACCAGTAAGGCAGAAGTGCTAGACTTCAGAAGGGCTGACTTTAGTGTGCTTAGGAGATTAGTTCGTAGGGCATTAAAGCTCAAGAGCATTGACAAAATGGGGGTCCAGGAAGGCCGTTCCTCAAAAGAAGCGATCTTTTGGGCACAGAAGGAGGCAATCCCACTGCATAGAAAAGGAGTTCAAAGGGCCAAGATACCCTCCTGGCTGAACAGGGAAATGCAGAAACACCCAAGTACAAAAAAAAGGGCATACAGGATGTGGAAGCAGGGGTGTGGAGCCTCCTTGGCTTGCATTTGCAGGGAATCAGTTAGGAAGGCCAAAGCAGCATTAGGATGGCGACAGAAAAGGACAACAAAAAGTCCTTCAGGTACATGGGGAGCAAAAGGAATATGCAAGGCAGCATAGGACACCTACAGGATAGACTAGGGCAGTTGGTGACAGATAGAGCTCTGCTTTGTCCCTCCTACAAGAATACAGAAGCAAAAAAACTCATTGAATTTGATCTAGACAAAATCTCCCAAATGCATTACTGAAAGAAGCAGGAGAAATACCAGCCCACCAACTGTCAGCGCCAACCTAGTAAAGAGACACGTGGAGGGGCTGGATGTCTTTCAATCAGCAGGACCAGATGAGCTCCATCCAAAGGTGCTGAAAGAATTAGTTGGTGTCATAGCAGAGTCACTGGCATGACTGTTTGAGCACTTATGGTGCTCAGGTGAAGTTCCAGAGGACTGGAAAAGGGCCAGAGTGGTCCCTATTTTCAAGAAGGGGAGGAAGGAGGATCTGGGTAACTATAGATGGGTTAGTGTCACCTCTATCCTTGGGAAAACTCTTGAAAAAATTAATTATCAAGGGTCACATATGTAGGAGTCCAGCGGGTAATATCATACTGAAGGGCAACCGGCACAGGTTCATAGGTAGATCCTGCCTGATTAACCATGTTTCTTTCTATGGCCACGTAACTAAATGCTTAGATGCAGGAGTCGAGGTTGATGCCATCTATTTGGAGTTTAAGAAGGCCTTCAACACAGTATCCCATTCTATTCGAAATAAATTGAACTGCTGTGCCACAGACAATTACACAGGCACAGGGGTGGCAAATTGGCTTAAGGGTCATACCCAGAGAGTAGTGGTGGACAGGTCGATATCAACCTCAAAAGATGTTGGTGGTGAGGTCTCCAAGGCTCAGTGTTTGGGCTGGTGCTGTTCAATGTCTTCATCAGCGACCTGGATGAGGGTGTGAAAAGCACTCCATCCTAATTCACAGATGACACCAAACTATGGGGCAAAGCAAACACAATGATGGGAAGAAACTGAATACAGGCAGACCAGGACAGGTTAGAGAAGTGGGCAGAGAACAACAGGATACAGTTCAACATGGACACGTGCAAGTCCAAGATGCTACACCTAGGGAGAGGGAATCATCAGCACACCTATAGGCTGGGTGATGACCTTCTCAGCAGCACAGTGGGAGAAAGAGATCCTGGAGTCGTTGTTGAATATGAGTTGTCAATGTGACAAAAGTAATTAGCAGAGCTAACTGCACTTTGTCATGCATTAGTAGGTACACCATGAACATGTCCAGGGAGGTGATGGCCCGCCTCTATGCGGTACTGGTCAGGCCGCAGCTGGAGTACTGCATCCAATTCTGGGCTCCGCAGTTCAAGAAGGATGTGGACAACCTTAAGACGGTCCAGAGGCAGGCCACTCATATGGTTAGGGGCCTGCAGGGAAGGCCTTGAGGAAAGGCTGAGGGACCTGGACCTTTTTAGCCTCCACAAGAGAAGGTTGAAGGGGTGGATCTTGTGGCAGATCCCCTGGGGGGGCAGCAGGGAATTGGAGATGCTTTGTTTAGCAGAGCACCCCTTGAAATAACCAGAAAAAAACAGCCATAAGCTGACAGGGTACTTTTAGGTTGGGCATCAGAAAGAACTTCTCCACAGTTAGGGTTATGAGCTGAAGGTTTCTTTTTCCTTGTTTTTTTTTTTCTAGTCTGAGGTCCCCTCCCAATTTTATGGGTGTTTTCCAATTCCTTGCCATGACAAACCACTTGTCTTGTTGCATGTAAAAATGTTTTTCCAGCTCTGCAAGTCATGGGTTAGAACCTTAGTTTGTTACTGATTCAGCTCAAACTTTCATCCAAAGAATAATTCAGTTCACTTTCCCAAACATTATTTGCTGTCATCAAGTAAAGTAGTTATTAAGGCAAATAGACAGGATTCATAAACACAAAGAGGAAGCTGACCTAGCCAGTAAAAATAAGTTATTTTTAATCAGATACTTTTAAAACCATAAATGAAAGAAAAGCAAGCAAGCAAGAAAGCATATCAGCTATGAGACGTACTTCCCCCATATCTTAAAATGAGAACTTTATCCTTCAGAATCCTCCCAGGTACGCAAATGTCAGGATTCAGTTGGGCTAAAACCAAGAAGTAGCCTCATTTTTATAGTAGTGATTAATTAATTTCTAATTTATAGTTTCTAGTTATATAGGTTGCCTATACATGAGTGAAGAGTATCCAACACACTGTTATTACAGTACACCAAAGCAGACTTGATTAAATCGAGTTTGCTGGAGCATGGTAATTACTGCAGTCTGGCCAGCCTCTGCGCCTCATGTATCAGTGTCCTCACACTTCAGAGTGGCAGCGGGATAAAGCACCCCCACTGACATTTTGCAGGGACCCTGATACACGAGATGTTCTGAGCTCTTTAGTTAGAGCAGCTCTTGGAGCCCCTTCCACCCCCAACCACTTACCCCCAGAGCATGTGTACAGACAGGGCTGTGCAAAGCTTCAGTAGCTGATTTGATTTGGCGGAAATTCGGCCCAATTTGGCAGCCAAATCTCCATATCTGAATTGAAATGGGAGACCCATTAAAAGGTCCGAATCAATTAGGAGATTCAGCCATACACTATGTAGGCAGAAGTCCTTGGCGACACTGGACACAAGTGTCTCCAGCTGGTAAGTCTTTTGTGATGGGAAGAGTGGGGAAATAAACATCACCACTGAGAGGGAGGGACTGGGGCTGCCCAGCTGGGCCAGAGGGGTGCAGGACTCCTTGCCAGTTCGGAAGTTGCTCTTCTGATCTGTTGTGGCCACTGGTCCAGGAGGGCATAGGAGTGTGTGTGTGCCCCCTGATCTGGGGGGTGGGGGGAAAAGAGGGCTGGGCCAGGCTGTCCTCTGGGAAGCTAGCTCCAGACACCCACCACCAGGCTGTGCTTCTCAGCTCCTCATGGCTGTCCTACAGTTTTCTCCAGTTCCCAGCACCTACTCCTGCTCCCTGCAGCTTCTCTAGCCATCCTCTGGCTCCCCACGCCCAGAGCCCCTCTTTAACACCCACACTTTCCCTTAGTCCCATTTTCCCTCTCCCCATCTACCTTTTCAGCTCCCCCATAGCTGTGGCTCTAATCCCAGCCTCTGTGCCGCCATTGCCTTCCTGTTCTGCAGGCTTTGGGCATTGTCTTTTAATCAATTAAGATCAATTAACCTAAAGTTACCCCGAAGCCTCAGTTCTTCAGCCCAGGCCCCCGTAGTCTACCGGTTCTAATCCTGGTCCTGGTAACTTTCACTCCCTACTCTTCTACTTTTTTACCTTAACCTTTCTCCAGGTATCCCAAGTACACCAAGCACATACAT
The DNA here is from genome assembly GCF_001723895.1 of Crocodylus porosus. Classification (NCBI taxonomy): domain Eukaryota; kingdom Metazoa; phylum Chordata; order Crocodylia; family Crocodylidae; genus Crocodylus; species Crocodylus porosus. Next base: position 32,505,038 of record NW_017728917.1, read on the forward strand.
ACATACACATCACAACACCCAACTTAGGAACTCACCTGTATGTATGTGTAGGTCGGTGGTATGTCTGTGAATTAATGAATACACATATATAAAAATATATAGATATCATTGTGTGTGTGTGTGGTATATGAATTAGTAATCCACATATGTGTATTGGATATGCAGGTGCTGGTAACTGATGCCATCTGAATTTGGTGTGTGTAGTGTATACGGGCTTAAACTGGTGATAGGTGTGCATGAACCTCGACTGGTTATTTTGAACGTGTGTGTATCTGAGTTGATAGTGTGAGTGTGTATGCCTAGTAGGGGTGTATGCACCTAGTGAGTGTATGTGTGCTTGATTGATTTTTATGTGTGCACTTGCAATTGTACACCACGCCCTCCTGTCTAAAGGTACAATACTGAAATTCTGATTGTTGGCCTGACCCCTCAGGGCAACAGGTAGCAAAAGCTACAGCCTGGAGCACAGCCCTGGCTCTGCCTGCCCTGCAGAGCACAGCCTGGCAAAGGGGGCTCGATGCCCAGAGTGCAGCCCTTCCTCCACCCACACTGCAGAGTGCAGTGAAGCTGGGGCTGCAGCCACCGTAAAATTTCCCATACCCCCTGCCACTGGCCCTGCCCTGATCCAGGTGCATGCACCGGCCCCCATTCCCCACCACTGCTTGTCCAGCTGGGGTGGGACAGGGCAAAGCTGTGGCTTGTCTGGGAGGCAGAGGGAGGCTGCAGTGGCTTCCACCACTGCACACTGCTTATCCAAGGCAGTACAGCAGCACCATCTCACACCTCCCTGCCCCGGCTAGGCAAGTGGCAGGAGGGAACAGGCTCCATTCTATGTGCCTTCCATCGCCCACCTGAAGCCCAGCCCGTGCTGCACAGATCTGGGGGTACATGCCCACTTCTGTGCCTTGCTGGACCTGCAGCCACAACAGAAGAGCAGCTCCTGGACCAGTGGTGCACAGTGGCACGCAATGGCAGGAGCCTCCCTCACAGAGTCCCATGCTCCCCCGACCCAGTTTGCAGCTTGTCCCAGCCCCCACCCCAATTCCTCCTTCACTGTGTGGGGTGTTGATCTGCCTCCCCTCCACACCCCTTCCCTACCTTCCACCGCGACAGACTTACCAGCTGGTGGCAGCTGTGTCCAGCATCACCAAGAACTGCTGCCTGCATAGTCTATGGCTGAATCTCTAAATCAGCACTGAATCTCCGGATCCAAATTGGCTGAATTCAAATCACTGTCCTGATTCAATTGCTGTCCCTCTGAATCAGCCATATCCGAATCTAAACCTGAAGCAAATACTTGCTGCTTCACGCAGGCCTATTATAGACAGTCATAATTATAGAAACCAGCTGTTTCATGGAAGAGACAAAAAACCTGAAGCAGCAATGTTCTGGCTATTTTCATGATTATTCCTTCATAAGCCGCTCTGCTTTCCCCAAAATTCAGACTAATATGGCTAACTACCTCTGTAAATAGAATTAACTTGAGGAGAGGACACTGCAGACTCTAAACACTGTCCCAAACTGACACTGCCCTATACTTAAGTTCTGGGGCCATGTTCACTGGTGGCCTGAGCAGGTACAACTTCTCTGATTTAAGTAAACAAGCTCTACTCCATACATATCAATAGAGTTATGCCCATTTCATGGTACTGGGAAATGTATTCCTTTTATAATACTTAGTAAGGTGCAGAATGAAGTGTTTACAAGTTGAAACAAGAAACATTTCAAAAGCAAATGTTGCAACTGTTCATTCCTTTAAATGAAGGCAAAAAAACTTGAACACAACATTCATGCATTTCTCCTTTTTATTTTTACTTTTCTCTCATCCATATTTCTTGAAATTGATCCATCCCATAAGACTAACACTGTAACTTCCATGATTTATTTTCTGAAATCTATACGAAGCAAAAGTATGTTTAAAAAAAAAAAAAAGTTTCTACTTATCCATTAAGTGATAAGAGATTTCCAGTATCTTCTCTTTTAAGGGAAGCTCTATCATACTTCAAAATCCTACATATTGAAAAAAAATATATACTACTACCTCAGAAGAGAGTTAATATCTTCCACAGGAAACATTAAAACAACAAACAAATATACCCCTGGATTAAAGCATTACAGGTGTTATACTATGAAAAAGGGTCCCAGATCATAGCATATGCTAAATAACATAAATATAGGAAGAAAAAAAGATACTGCTTCATTCATATTATCTACTATCATTGCAATGGATTTTAGACACCTTTATATATTTGTTCTTTTATTCCCTGATTTAACATTCTGTTTAGTCTCAACAATTAGTATGGCAGACAGCCAAGGTTTACTGCTAAACATTAAAATGCCATTGTGCAAATTAAAAGTCTGATACTGTTAAATGCTGTGTATCAGCTTCCAGCAAGGACAAAGACTGATCAAAGCCATTTTTTAATGCCTAACACCAAAAGAGATGCACCCATCACAAGAGATGTGGGTTTTTCCGGAACATGTTGAGTGTGATCTGATTTATCATGCTTATTTTACTTATAAAAAGTACCTCCATGTTAATTTTCAGTTTTGTTTACTAAATATGTCTTAATAGCTACAGGTATTTGAACTGAAATATTCGATTAGGAAAAAAAAATAACTACAGCACACTTACTGTGGTTTAAATGTTATATTCAAACTAATTCAAAGCTTTGTGTGGAAAGAAATTATTTTTATTGGAATACTTGTAAAAATGTAAAGACAATACACAATAGCATGTACTTCCCCTACACTGTTTGTTTAAATTTAAGAAAAAAAAACCCCAAAAGGCACTGAAAATTGTTGACACATTAATTTTAGCACACCCAAAGAACTGTGCATGATATGCTGCTGTTGTCCACTCATCTACTTCAACAGAGTCTAACTTTTCCATTGAAGTCATTGCGGCACCTCCAGTTTCACCGCCACTCTCTGTAGAATCAGATGCGCTACTTATTTCCATTCTAGAATCAGACTGAGGCAAATCCGATTCAGAACTACTTGAACCACATTCTCTTTCACTAAAGGATGGTTTTAGCATGAGGCTATGGGCAAGGGCAACTTATCATCACACTGCATCACACTACTTCTGAACGATTCTCCAGAACCAAGAGATTTTGACAGAAACAAGCTTAGCGGTGCCTTCATTTGTTAGTCTATTCTTTTTTGTCTTGATTGACCTGAAAGCCTTCTAGTTCTGTTCACAAGAAACTGCTATTGGTGGAACAGAACAACACTGGACAATAATCAGGTGTTACGGTACCCTTCCACCATGTGAGAGAAGACATTCTCTGCTGCCTGCCAAATGATGTCTTTGCTCCAAAGTTTTTCTTTTGTGCAGCATGCAGCAATGTCTGTCATCACAGCTATTTCGCTGATGTTGGGGGCATTCTTAGCTACTTCCATAGTTGTATTGAGAGCAATAGATAATTAATCTTCTGATAAACATTGTCCTCTGTTGAGGATCCAAAAGGTTTACTTCCAGATTAATTGGTTGGGCTCATCCAGATGAGCGCACACGTGCCTCTTGCAGCATCTCAAAGCTCTTTGAGATGCTGGAAGAGGCATGCGGGGGAACCAAAAAAAAAAAAAAAAAGTTCTCCGTGCTGCAAATTAGAACCCTGGATTTCATAGAGTGTTTCACAATAAGGCTGTGCAAAATTTCACTGAGTGTTTCGTTTCAAAGCGTTTTGAGCTTGAAACAGTGAAATCAAAACAAACCAAAGCCTTCGGAATGAAACAAGGGTACTTGAAACATTTGCAAGCAGCAGCACCAATCTTCCTAGTGCTTGGCATGAATTGTACCCAGCACTGATCCCAAAATGGCATCCAGTGCACAGATTGGGGGCCTGCCCGCACCCCTGTGAGGGCTGCAGGGCTATGCTGGACTCTTCCCAGGCACAGCCTGCAACCACTGCCAGGAAGATTGGTGCTGCTGCTGGCTCCAGGCAGAAGAACCAGCCTTCTGCCATCTGGCACCTAGATTTGGGGCCCACACTCCTGGGAGGAGTCCAGTACAGCCCCGCAGCCCTCCTGGGGGTGAAGACGAGATGCGTGCCAGATGACAGCAGGCTGGTGCTCCCAGATGGAACCAACGCTGGGCACAGCCTACACCCAGTGTTGGGCGCAGCCAATTTGGATGGTTTTTTTCCAAAGTCAAGTAGCAGCGGCACACCTTGTGCCACTACTACACATCCCCAGGGAATGCCCATGCCCTGCAAGCTCTGGTGCATGACAGGTTACCCCAAGATGGGGTAGGGGAGGCTGGGTCCAGCTGGGGACCCTGGGGAGCTGCAGCCATGGTGCTCCTGCACCTAGGAACCTAGCCATCAGATGGCTCCAGCCAGCCAGGCTGGGTGGTGCACGCTGCTGCCACATATGCCACCTCACATTTTTACCCCAGCAGCACCCCCAGCCCAGCCTCAGCCCTGCCCCACTCCCTCACCATGAAGACCTTAATCTCCCCCTCCTCCCCGACTTACCTGGAGGGAGCTGCAGGGCTGCCATATGCATTCATGTGCACATATACACGTGGCACCCCCTGACTAATTGTCTTCCTCCAGCTGTCTCCAGCCCCAAATATCCCCTTGCAGGCTTGAATTCTGCCATCCTGCAAGGGGGAACCCACCATTTCCTGTGTTTTTCTCCATGAAAAGAGAAAAATCCATGTTTTTCCATGGCAAATGAAAAACCCGGATCCCTGATCATGACCAAGTTCTCTGAAAAATGGAGAGAAATTCTAAAGAAAGTAAGTTTCTTTAGTGTTATGTCAACAGACTGCAAAATGATTAATCCTGTACCCAAGAGATCAGGCAAATTAGAATTGCATATTAATTGCAAGATATAGGACTGAGTAGTCCAAAAAATATGTAGTACTATATTGTACAAATATTGTCCAATTCACCTTATAATAATTTCAAAGAGCATGTAAAAAAACCATAAAGATAAGGTCAATAAGAGGCCATCCTTCGAGTATATTTTAAATTAAGTGCCATTTCTCACAGGACCCCAAACGAGTTAGGAACTCCTGAGGCTCCTATTAAAATTCCCAGCCTAAGTTACTAAAAATGCATTTTAAATAAAAAGAAGGAGTTCTGAAAGACTAGATTTAATTATGTGATGGGCTAAAGGCTGGCATAGACAAGGAAGAGAAAAGATAAGGAAAAAAAATGTAAGGATTACACCTACCAGTCATACCTAGAAATGATACTATGATTTTAAGATCCATTGGGTCAAACCCAGAGGGGCCCTTATCAGGCAAAATCTTCAGTGAAGATGCTCAGCATATACACAACATTCAGCACCTTGCAGATTTAGGGCTATAAATGCAAACGAGAAACTGAAAAAAAATGATTCAATAGGTAAAGAACAAAAAGTGCCACAAAACCATTCCAGCTGCATATATTTTTAAAAGTCAAAACACCAAACATGACAATATGGCTGCCTTAAAATATACACACAGAGTAAAAGTCAATGTGCGTGTCTGTAAGGCTCAGAAAACAAAGGGTTGTTCAAAGAGATTCATTCTAATCAAATGAAAGTGTCTACAAATGGCAGTGTTTTGTACAGCTGTTTACATGAGGAAAAAAAGAAATGTTCAGTGGCAAATCTCTTAAAGATGCAGCATGAATTCTGCTTGTTACATCCCAAATGCTTCCATTTGTTTCCTTAAAATATGCCACCACTGAATAAAGTCCATTAGAAATTAACCATGATATTACAGACACCTTTATCTGCAAGAGGATTAAATGTCCAAAAACCACATAATCACTTATCACAATGTTATTGTGAATGTACTTTGTACTCTTATATTTAAAACCTGTGATTAGCGATTAGTTAAAAATCCCCTTTTTGCAAGGGGCGGGGGGGAAGGTAATGGTTGCCAATACTTATTTGAAAAAAAAAAAAAAAAAGAGCCTTGCTTTATTTTGAATACAGTTTTTGCTGTGAATAATAAAAGTAGGACTGTTTTTGGTGGTGATTAACTAGACCTGCATTTGCCCCACTAAAAATAAGACACAACCTTCTCCAATGAGTTGACAGATAATATCTCACTTCATTTTTCCAGGAAAATACAGATTAAAAAAAGTTATGGCAGCTGTAATCTAACAGATTGAATCTCAAACAAATAATGCACCACCAATAGTACTTGTTAGGCAGTATTTAAAGCATGGTATTGTGACCCCTACTTGCATATAATCTCAATGGACCAAATTACCTGCTACTACATTTTGGTATAAGTGCAATGAGTTCTATGGAGTTCACCCAAGCAGACAATTCTAATGTGACTTTTCTGGCATTTAATAGAATCACAGAAAAAATAGGGTGGGAACGGCTGTCACAGGATCATCTGGTCCAGAGGTCAGCAACCTTTTCAGGCTTCAGGACAGAGTGTTTGGGTTCAGATCGGAAGCAGGTAGGCACTTCTACCTGGCTGCCTAAGTGCACTGCATATCCTCACCGCAGTATGAGGGAAACCACCTGCTTCTACAGCTTCCCCTTTGCGTGGCACAGTGAATGCTTCTGGCAAAATGCTGCTGAATGCTGCCAAATGTCAGAGCCCCACATCCACATGGCCCATCTTGCTCAAAGGACATAGGTTTCCAACCCCTGATCTTAGACCAACCCCCTGCTCAAGCCAGGATCATTAATGTCTAAACCTTTCCAGCAAAGTGGTTATCTAATGTACTCTTTAAAAATCTTCAGAGACAGAGAATTCACACCTCTAGGTAACCTGTTGTTTCAATGCTTATCCACCTTGATAGTGAGAGAGTTCCTCCTATATAGTAAAATGGACATTACAAAGTCAGGAGAGAAACACTGGAGCAAGAGTCCATTCATGAATCTTGCATCTGGAACTGAATGGTGTTGAGAAGTTAAAATAACAATCAAGGGCGGTACGTGATATGTGAAGTCATTCAGTGGTAGAAATGCACTGAACAGAAGAGATGTGTAGCTAGAGCTTTAGGAGTTTAAGAACAAACTTTATTAGAACTGCATTAAAGGCAAACAGAATATAATGTTACTTCCAGAAATGAACATGCAAATATACCAAATACTTATATTTTTATTAGTGGAATACATTTATGGTCTTCTGTGTCAAGGAATAATGGACCAGCATATTAACACATAAATAAGCTTACAATGTTTCATGTCAAAACCAGTTCAACGTATTCATTTGTAGCTATTAAATAAATATAACAGAAGATATATTGTCAGCATAAATCCTCATTCTCCACTCACTCTTTGGATGATGAACAGTTATTGTAGTAAATATGAATCCAATATGTTTTCAAACACAAGATAGCATCTGTTATGGTTATTTGTCTAAACGTGAACTTATGCAATATATAATTGTATGTTCTTAGATCCTACCCAAGTTAGCTTCAGGAATGTCTGGTCTTAACTTCTTCTTTCATCGTGAATATTTGGCAAATTCAGATTAGAATAAGACACAGTGAAACTTACAACCTACTTGTAGTTTTTGGTTAGTTACCCTCCTGCAATTTAAAATACTATAGATTCATACATAGTGGATGCATGTACATGAGATGTTTACTGAGGAGTTGACTAATTAGCTCCACAGTAAAACATCAGCATCTACACATGCAGTACTACTACATTATACTAATATAATCAACTCTGCTGTAGAACAGTACTGCCCAACAAGTACTAGCATCTGGTGGAATTATTTACTCTGCTGCAATGCATATGTAGATACTGACCAGGGCTGCTTGGGGCATGAGGGCGCTACACTGTGGGACTGCCTGCTGGCTAACCCTAAACTGTAGCACCCTCATGCCCCAGCCAGCCCCCCTGCAGCATGTTAAGCTAGGTTGGGGCATGCCTGGGCTTGCAAGCTGACCCCCAAACCCTCCTACCAGCTGGGGCTGTTCTGCCCCAGCTCAACATGCTATAGTCCCACATGCACAAGTAAACTGGGATGTATTTCACATGTAGATGTTCCCAGTGTGGTAAGAAAAGAAAAAAAAAGTTAAGTATTTATACTGAAATATTGTTTCTTCCCATTCCCATGCCACCAGGAAGATGTTTGAACCACAGAAAGCAGAACTGCTTTGTTGTATATAAGAACAAGAAAGGTAGAGGTTTTATGACCAACACAGCCAACCTTTAGTTTCCAGGGGAGGTCACACCGGTAGCAACAAATACTGCAGTTCCTAAAAGCACTGGTGTCCTGAGACCCGCTGTTCCAATTATGGCCTACATCTTGAATAGGATATCTTGTGTTCTTCCATGGCTTGTCACAGATAACTATGGAATTATTTTGCTTAATTTCTTTTAGGAAGGCCATCACTTCAAAGTGATAATTATTCTAGTGCCTCACTATTTATGAAGCCAGCATATGTATTTAAGAGAAATTAGTGTTGCCTCTGTGCGTGGCAGCTGCCCAGGGTACCTGGTCACATCATCATACCTCTTTGACTGTAGCCTTCAATTAAAGTCAAGAGCATTGAATTGACAGCTTTATGATCTTATGCTGGTTTTCTTTGGTTGTTTGCATCTGTCAGTGTTAATAATCAATGAAATTCATACAAAGTTTGAGCTCTAGACTACATGCAAAAAAAAGCACACAACTCGTAATTTACAGAACTGTCAACAATCCCCACCCTATGCCATCATGAAAATAGCTTTCTATGGAGCCTCTCTATAAAGGATTTCAAAACAGCATCTGCAGAGACACTTAAAACCTTCAAAAAAAAAGAAAGAAGATTACCTCTCATCCTATCTAAAATAAATGGGAGCATCAGGGCATCTTTCAGTGAAAAGAATTAATTTACAGCCTGCAAAGTATACAACAATAGACATGGCTGCCTAACAGACAGGCATTGTCATTTAATTGATGCCATTCAAATACTTCAGGAACTCCTTATCAGTGATGTAGGCAGACAAGGTTCTTTGGGTGAATCTGATATCTTTTATTAGACCAACTTAAATAGTTGGAAAACACATTTTTAAGCAAGCTTTCAGGTTTAAAAACCCCTTGTCAGGCTGAGGAAGTTTCTGCAGTTGGTGTGTGCTTTTCCTGGATGGAATAAAAAGTAAAGAAGTCAGAGGCTGGGCTAGTATGCATACAAGATAAGCAGTCAGTGAAGATGTAAAGTGAAGAGACAGTGGGTGAGAGACAGGCTGGGTGGGGGGAGAGAGGAGAGATGAAGAGTGGAGAGTCAGATGTCAGGCAAGTTATAACATGTCATAAATCCAATGTCTATAAATTACTCCATGATTTTTAGTATCCAATAGGCTATGATTCTCTGCTGGTTGATAGGAGTGTTGCTCCACTGAAGTCAATGAAACAATGAAGTCAATGAAACTGACTTACGCCACATGCAAATCTGCTCACCATTCTGCAATTTTTCCTTTTGACATATGAATGCATTTTTCCAGTTTGGGTTGCTCAGACCCATTACCAAGTCATTCCTCATATTCAGCTAGCTAACCACTTTGCATATTAATTCTTTTCATTCTTTCTTTAATTCCCCTGTTGCTTCTTCAAGAAGGGTAAAAGAGTGGACCCAGGCAACTATAGGCCAATCAGCCTAACTTCTATCCCAGGGAAAATCCTGGAAAAGCTCATTAAAGAATTTGTGTGTGATATGCTCATGGAAGGTAAGATTCTGAACGACATCCAGCATGGCTTTGTTGTAAGTAGGTCTTGTCTTACCAATCTCGTCTACTTCTACAGCTAAGTCTCTTGCCACCTGGACATGAGAGATGAAGTAGACATTATATACCCAGAATTCCAAAAGGCTTTTGATTTAGTATCCTATGATATCCTTGTGGGAAAATTGGAAGATTGTGGGCTCAGCTGCTCGACAGCTTAGTGGGTGGGAAACTGGCTACAGGGTAGGACCCAGAGAGTTTTCATGAACAGATCTGTGTCATCCTTGTGACAACACACTGGCATGCATCAACCGATGCATCTTGTGTAAAGCTAAGAAAGTTATACTCCCGCTATACTCAGCACTGGTGATACTGCAGTTGGAGTATTGTGGCCAGTTCTGGGTGCTGCACTTCAATACAGATGTGGAAAAGCTTGAAGGAGTCCATAGAAAGAAAGGCTGAGGGACCTGGACCTCTTTAGTCTAAAGAAAAGAAGGTTGAGCGGGGACTTGACAGCTGCTTACCACTATATCAGAGGAATGCATCAGGAGCTTGGTGAACAGCTGTTCACCAGGGCACTCCTGGGAAAGTCCAGGAACAATGGATACAAACTCCTGTAAGGCCACTTCAGGCTCAATTCCAGGAAAAACTCCTTCACTGTCAGGGTGTCCAGACTGTGGAATAAACTCCCTCCAGAGGTGGTACAGTCACCTACCCTGGAGGTTTTTAAGAGGAAACTGGACAGTCACCTCACTAGGGTCACCTAACCTCAGCTGTCTTCCTGTCTAGAGTTGGGGGGCTGGAGCCAATGATCTGCAAGGTCCCTTCCAGGCCCTAACAAGCTATGAATTTGGAATGCTTAATAATGGGCCTACAAATCTAAATATCTCTGGGTAAACTGTCAAATCATTTATTTTCTGTCATTCAATTTCTACAGGTTTAGGTATGTCAAGCAAGATCAGTTAATATACTGATGCATGGTCATCCAAAAAGAAATTTTTTACCTGTGAGGGTATCATTTGTAGCACTTGTGTAGGTACAGATTTTGTTTCCTTCATGAGCAGAGGATTATGTACCTTCCTGCCTCATAGATTTCATGGACTTTAGGGCTGGAAGGGACCTCAGAAGATCGAGTTCAGCCCCCCGCCTGAAGGGCAACAAGTCAGCTGGGGTCATAGGAACCCAGCAAGATAAGCATCCAATTTACTTCTGAAGGTGTTCAATGTAGGTGCTTGAACCACCTCTGATGGCAGGCTGTTTCAGACCTTGGGGGCTCGGACAGTAAAGAAATTCTTCCTTATGTCTAGCCTGAAACGGTCTTGCAGTAGTTTATGACCCTTTGACCTAATCATCCCTTGGGGCGCTCTGGTGAACAAACGTGCCCCCAGATACTGGTGGTCATCCCTGTTAAAACTTGCAGGTGGCCAACAGATCACCCCTGAGCCTGCGCTTTTCCAGGCTAAAGAGCCCCATGGCTCTCAGCCTGTCATAAGGTCTGTTTTCCTGACCTCTGACCATGCGCATGGCTTTTCTCTGCACTCTCTCAAGCTTCTCCACATCCTTTTTGAATTGTGGAGCCCAAAACTGGATGTACTACTCCAGCTGTGGCCTCACTAAGGCTGAGTAAAAGGGGAGAATGACGTCCCGGGATGTGCTTGAGAAGCAGCTATGGATGTAAGCCAGCATTTTGGTCGCTTTACTAGCCGCAGCATCAGATTGCAGGCTCATGTTCATCTTGTGGTCAATGATGACCCCCAAGTCTCTTCTGTAGTGCTAACCAGTGTAGCACTGCCGAGCCTATAAGTATGCTGCAGGTTTTTCCTCAAGGTGGAGAACCTTACATTTTTCAGTATTAAACACCATCAGGTTCTCATCTGCCCATTTGCTGAGCCTGTCCAGGTCAGCCTGGATCGCCCTCCTGTTCAAGTGTGGATCCTTTGTCCCAAAGTTTGGTGTCATTGGTGAACTTGGCCAGTCCACTCCTGACTCCAATGTCCACATCATTAATGAAGATGTTGAACAATATGGGTCCAAGGACAGAGCCTTGGGGGACCCCACTGGTCACAGGGCACCATGATGATAGACTTCTATCAATTACTACCCTCTGGGTCCGACCATGGAGCCAATTTCCCAGCCAGCAGATTGTGGTGGACCCAAGGCCACAACTGGCCAGTTTGGCCAAGAGGTGATCATGAGATGCCAGATCAAAAGCTTTTTTGAAGTCAAGATATATGACAATCTCTTCTCCCTGGTCAGGGTGATAGGTCACCTGGTTGTAGAAGGAAATGAGATTGGTCAAGCACCTGTCCACAACAAACCCATGCTGGCTAACCCTCAGGATGTTGGTGTCAGCCAGTCCATTAAGGATGGCCTCTTTAATAAACTTTTCTAAGACCTTCCCCAGGACAGAACTCAGGCTGATGGGCCTATAGGTTGCCAGATCCACTTTTCTCCCTTTCTTGAAGATAGGCACCACATTGGCCTTGTTCCAGTCTTCAGGCACTACACCAGAGCACCAGGAGTTTTCAAAGATCCGTGCCAGGGGCTGGGCTATGATGCTTACCAGCTCCTTGGGAACCCTGGGGAGCAAATTGTCAGGGCCGGCTGACTTGAAAGTATCCTGCCTCTCAAGGTGTTCCTTCATGAGGTCAGCTATGATGGAGGGCAGGAGATCTCTCTCACCCAGATGTCCCTGTTCCATAATGGACATGGGCATCCCATAGAACTAATGAAAGACTGATGCAAAGTACTCATTTAATAGGTTGTTTTTTTCCTGGGCATCAGCTGTCAGTAGTCCCATCTGGTTCATCAGGGATCCAATGTTCTCCTTGTTTTTCTTCCGGCTCCCCACATATCTGAAAAAGGACTTTATTGTCCTTGATGCTTGAAGCTAGTTGGAGTTCAGTTGCAGCCTCGACTTTCCTGGTTTTCTCCCTGCAGGACCAGACCAGTGCAGAATATTCCTCCTTGGAGGAGAATCCCATCCTCCATGCTTTGTAGGCCTTTCTTTTTAGCCTCAGGAGGTCTGCTAGATTCCTGGAGAGCCAGGGGGGCTGCTGTGCCCTCTTGCTGCCTTTCCTCTGAGATGGAATAGAATTAGCTTGTGCATTGAGGATCGCTCCCTTGAGGAGCAACCACTCTTCCTGAACTCCTGACCCCCTGGGGTTGTGGTCCCTTGGGGCCTCACTGACAAGCCTCCTGAGCTTATCACTTGGCTTTCCTGAAGTCAAGGACTTCTGTGCTGCTGACCGACTTGCCAGCTTTATGGCGGATGGTGAAGGTGATCAGCTCATGGTCGCTGTTACCCAGCTTCCCATCAATCACTAGGTCACCGATTAGGTCATCCCCAGTAGCCAGTACCAGGTCAAGCAGTGCTTTATCTCTTGTTGGCCCGTAGACTTCGAGTCAGGTAGAGGTCATCCACATATGACAGGAAGCTTTCCGACCATTCAGATTTTGCTGAGTGATCCTCCCACAAGATGTCCAGGTAATTGAAGTCACCCATGACAACCATGGTCCTGGAGCATGCGGCATCAGCCAGTTCCCGGGTGAACTCCTGGTCAAGCTCTTGACTTTGGGTGAGAGGTCTGTAGTAGACTCCCACCATTGTGTGTCCCCTGTGCTGTGTTCCCCTTGGATTTTAACCCAGATGGTCTCCAGTTGTCCACTCTGGTCACCAACATCAGCTTGCAGGGACACGTAGCTTAGTTTAGTTTAAAGCCTGGTGGGGCAGGTCAGCCAGTTTGGCTGAGAAGAGCCTCTGCCCCAGTGGAGAGAGGTGGAGGACTTCTCTTCCCAGCAGCTCGTTGCCTCTCTCAGCAAAGAGCGGGCTGTGGTCATGCAAGCCAAAACCTTCCCTATGACATCAGCACCGCAGTCTTTGGTTAACTACCTGGATCCTCCTCTCCCTCCTCAGCCCATACCCTGAGACTGGGAGGCTCAAAGAGAACACCACCTGTGCCCCCAGACCCTTTAGCCCCACTCCCAAATCCCTGTAGCACCTCATGACCTGGCTGGGAGTGCTCCGATCCATGTCATTGGTGCCCACATGAATAAGGAGCATGGGATTGTGGTCTGTGGGCTGGAGGAGCTTAGGAATCTTCTCTGCAATGTCTCAGATGCAAGCCCCTGGGAAGCAGCAGACTTCCCAGGCTAAGGGGTCAGGGAGGCAGATTACCCCCCTCAGTCCCCCTCAGGATGGAGTCTCCCACAACAAAGACTTCATGTTTTGTCTTGGGGAGAGCAGGGGTGGTAGCTGCAGTTGGGCCTGTGTTCCCTGCAAGAGCTGGCAACTTAACAGGCTCTGCTGGGGCTTCAAGAGGTTCATACCTGTTGCTAAGCTCTGGTGGGGCAGGAGCCTTGGTGCAGTGGGCCTTAGGGCCCTTGACCACTGTGGTCCATGCCCCTGACTGGACAGAATGGGGGGTCCCGGAGTCTTCCCTTGTCCTGGAGGGAGACTGTGGTCTACCCTCCGGCTCCCAGGGGAGAAGGGCCTGGCAGTAGGAGTCAATCTGCTGCTCACAGTCCCTGATGGCATGCAGTCTCTGGACTGTGGCCTGGAGCTCCTCCATCTGGCACACCAGAGACCCCAGTAGGGAGCAGACCCCACAAGGGGAGTTAGCCATGCTCCCCAGTCCCAGAGCCTGAAAAACGGAGAGGCAGCCCCCGCAGCCAAGAGCCAGGGGCTCCGTCTACGTGGAGCCTAGAGCTCTGTCTGGGTGGCCGCCTCCGAGGCATTTTATTTTATAAGGCCAGATCCCAATCCACCTATTGGGCTTTCTAAGTAGATTGGATACATAAGTGCAATTCTATTGTACCTTTTTCAAGTCTTGGAAAATCCCTTAATGCATTTACTTTTGTAACACATTATCATCTGAAACTTAATTGAGTCACAAAAAACCAGCAAGGAGTAGGGTACCCATTTTCATATTAACTCTTCTTTAAGAATTCAAAATGGTTTGACTAGAATGTCACTTAGGGCTGTGTCCCCACAGGTAGGGATGTGCACTTGAAGTGGCACAAATAGTTTGTGCCAGAGTGCACACACCTTCACAGGTGCTTTATTGCGGGACATATTGTCCCACTGTGGGCAAACTGCCCTTGCCCAGCTCCTCTCAGCAGGCAGGAGCAGCTGGCACACAAATGGAAGATAGAGATGCTCTTGCCCACAGCATGTGCTGCACCACTTTTTTTTCCTGGTTTTTTTGTTTGTTTGTTTGTTTGTTTTTGCTACTGGGAAGTCCCAGTGGCAAATTTTGCTGCAGTGTTGGGCATGTTTTAGCATTCCATGCACATGGCTTGTGGTTCCATAAATTGATTTCTTTTGCCACAAACTGCATACCCCTATTCATCTGGATGTGACCTAGGTATCTAAGTTCCCCTATACACCTAACAGGTGAAATAGAATCTAACCTTTATTTTCAAATTATTCACATTTTCCTATTTTAGATCAGACATGCTACTAGGCAAGGCTTTGGAATAGAGTTGGAGTTGCACAGCCACAAATTGAAGCTGAAGTTTTGGAGAAGTAATAGTCTACAACCCCTTTTTTTTTTTTTTTTTTTTAAAAAGGGCTTCTAACTGTTAGTGCTTTACACAGACAACCTTTAATTCAGTTGTACACTCTACATTTTGAAAAGAAACTGGTGCTATAATGACTTACTCTTTACAAGTGATATGGCAGTGACAAATGTTCACTGTAACATTACCCGATGTCAGTGCACAAGCCAATAAAGCTTTGTCCTGCATTGTTACTGTGACATACCTCTTATTTTCAATTCAGTGCACAACCTATCCTATACCATTAGTTACAACTGACACCTTATTTCATTTTTTTTGCTCATATCTCATTGAGAAGTAATCAGCCTCTAGGGCTTCTTATAGATGCTTAAAAAAAAATAAAAAACAGACCAACAACCCAAAAACAGTGCTTTACTTTAAACTCGAAGCGCTCCTGCCCAAAGACCAGTGCACACCTAGAAGAGGCGGCACATTAGTTGGACCCAGCTCACCAAATGACCGCATAGGTCAGGCACTTTAGTGCGGCTTTTATTGAATAGCTGATTGAATCTGCTTCCGATAAAAGCACCAAAAGGCCTCACTGAAGCACCTGATATATACAGACATTGCAGAGCCAGGTCAAAATAATGTGCTGCTTCTTAAGATAAAGCACTTTATTTTATTTTATTTTTTAATGTCTGGAAGCAGCCTAGTACTTGAATCTTAATTATTGGAGCCATTGTTAAATATACAGAAAGCCAATAGCTGTTTTAGCAGTTTTTATACTTTATGGATGGCTTAATTTTTCTAATCCAAGTAACCAGCTTGAGTGATATTAAATAGATTATTGGGAAAATATTTAGTGTTAAGAAACAGATCCATACTTGGTGTACTCACTGAAAAGTCAGAGTTGGCTAAGAGGTGAGTAGTCTATACACAAGCCCTAACACTAACTGGGCATTAGAGGTATGCAAAACAGGCCACATTTGGGTTGAATCCAAATCCAAATCAAATTGGGGGTGTAATAGTAACAGCTTTGCTAAGAGCAAGAGTTTTGCATGCTAATTCTATAGTAGGCTGGTGAAGTGGCACATAGCCTCCTGCTGTGCGAGCGTGACTGAACTATAAACCTAGCTAGTAGAATGTTGTAAGACAGTGAAATGTGGTAAACACCAGGTGTGCTGGATCACAACTCATTCCCAAATTTCTAGCGTTATCTCGAGCTAAGGATTTGGTTGTTTATTTCAGACTATATAAACTGTACATTTTAAAGTTACGATGGGTTCTTCAGCTCTGGCAAGAGTTCTGACTTGGCGGAGCCCCGGTGCAGGCAATCACATCCCCAGGATCGGAACACCTTGGGGCCAGAGGAACCATGTGGGGTGGCTGCTGCTGCCTAAGGCTGATGTGAGGTGAGCGTCTTCTCTGCTCTGTTCTATCGCCCGTCTCTGCGAGTATTCTTAAATAAAGCTTTGCAAGGGCTAAAACAACTGTGAGTATGTCCTTTGTTCAAGCGTGGGGAATCTTCTGAACCCAGTAGTTCATTCTAAGAGCGATTCAATTCATTGATTCGGATCACTGTCCTGATTTGATTCTGCTGAATCTGAATTTCAAGATTCAATGCCAATTCAAAGAATCAACAATTTGACCATAGACACAGCTTTAAATGTTTTTTCTACATATCTCGAGGTACCAGGCATGGCTCATGAACACTGAGATGCTGGGGTGGATGGAGTGTCTCACAGGAGTGTGGGGGGTGGAGGTGGAGGAAGGGGGCTCTGCATGCTCAGCAGCTGACCTGGAAGTGAACTGGAAGTACTTCAGGTCCACTTCCGGATCCGTTGTTAAGCGTGAGAGGGACTTCTCTCCTCCCTCTGCACCCTGCAGCCCCCTGGCTTGGTGATCGACAGCAGGGGGACCCCCAGTGCCCTCCCAGACTCAGAAGGCACCAGTTGCTGAGCTGGGGGGGGGGGAGGGAGTGGGCTTGTGTGCTCTGCGGAGGACCTGGAAATGAATCGGAAGTGCTTCTGGTCCACTTCTGGGTCCACTGCTGAGTGTGCTGAGGACTCCCCAGTGCTCCAATGGGAAACTCCATCTGCCCCAGCATCGTAGTATTCATGAGCTGCCTGGTATCTTGAGGTATGTAGAGAAAACATTTAAAGCTGTGTCTGTGTCATGGAATCTCTGAATCAATTTGGAGGGTTCTGATTCAATTCAGAATTTCAGAGTTTCATAGTTGGTAGCGTAAGAAGGGAGCTGAGCAGATCATCAAGTCCGACCCCCTGCTATGGGCAGGAAAGAATGCTGGGGTCAAATGACCCCGGCAAGGTATCTATCTAACCTGCTTTTGAAGACCCCCAGGGTAGGAGTGAACACCACTTCTCTTGGAAGTTGGTTCCAGATCCTAGCCGCCCTGACCATGAAGTAGCGCCTCCTGATATCTAGCCCCAATCTACTCTTAGTCAATTTATGGCTGTTATTCCTTGTTACTCCCAGTAGTGCTCAGGGGAACAGGGACTCTCCCAATGCCTGCTGGTCTCCCTTGGCCAGTTTATAGACAGCCACCAGATCCCCTCT
Source organism: Crocodylus porosus (assembly GCF_001723895.1). NCBI lineage: Eukaryota > Metazoa > Chordata > Crocodylia > Crocodylidae > Crocodylus > Crocodylus porosus. The sequence goes on from NW_017728917.1 coordinate 32,522,735, forward strand.
CAGCCCTCTCTTGTGGAGGCTGAACAGGTTCAGGTCTTGTAGCCTTTCCACATAGGGCTTGCCCTACTGACCCCGATCATGTGAGTGGCCCTCTTCTGGACCTTCTTGATGTTGTCCGCATCCCTCCTAAAGTGCAGCATCCAGAACTGGATGCAATACTCCAACTGTGGCCTGACCAGTGCCGCATAGAGGGGGAGGATCACCTCCTTGGACCTGTTCACGATGCATCTGTGGATGCATGACAAGGTGTGATTAGCCTTCCTGACTGCATCCCCACATTGGCAGCCCATGTTCATCTTCAAGTCTATAATGACTCCAAGATCCTTTTCTGCCTCTGTGCTGATGCAAGGGGAGTTCCCCAGCCTGTAGGTATGCTGCTGGTTCCTTCTCCCTAAGTGCAGCACCCTGCACTTGTCAGTATTGAATCCCATCTTATTCTCATCCACCCACCCCTGTAACCTGTCTAGATCCAATTGAGGCCTGTCCCTGCCTTCCAGCCTGCCCTCTTCTCCCCGCATCTTAGGTGTCATCCACAAATTTGAACAAGGTGCTTTTCACCCCCTCGTCCAAGTCGCTGATGAAGATGTTGAACAGTGCGGACCCAAGAACTGACCCCTGGGGGACCCCATTGCCCACATCCCTCCAGGTCGAAAATGACCCACTACTCTCTGGGTGTGGCCCTCCAGCCAATTGGCAACCCATCTGACTGTGTAGGCATTGACACCAAAAATCTTCTAATTTTTAATGAGAATGGGGTGAGAGACAGTGTCAAAAGCCTTCCTGAAGTCCAGAAAGACTACGTCCACTGCGACACCTGCATCCAAGGATTTTGTGACCTGGTCATAGAAGGCCACCAGGTTGGTCTGACAGGACCTGCTGCTAATGAACCTGTGTTGGTTTCCCCTAAGCATACACTCCCCTGCTTGCCCCTCACAGATGTGTACGTAGATAATTTTCCCAAAGAGCTTCCCCAGGACTGAGGTAAGACTAACTGGCTTATAGTTTCCTGGATCCTCCTTCCTCCCTTTTTGAAAATGGGGACCACATTGGCCCTTTTCCAGTCCTCTGGCACCTCACCAGAGCACCACGAGTGCTTGTAAAGCTGTGGCAGGGATCCAGCAATGACCTCTGCTAATTTCCTCAGCACTCTGTGGTTGAGATCATCAGGACCTGCTGATTTGAACACGTTCAGTCCCTCCAAAAGTTCCCTGACTAGGTCATCACTGACTCTGGGCCTGGCTGCGCCTCCCCTGGGACCATCAGGGATCCCAGTGGCGGGGATGATCTGGTCCCTGCTCAGAAAAATGGAGGCAAAGAAATTGTTAAATAGGTTAGCTTTGTCATCTGGTGAGACCACCAGATTTCCAAGCGTGTCCTGCAGAGGCCCCACATTACCCGGAACCTTCTTTTTACCCCCTGTGTATTTAAAAAAGAATTACTTGTTATCCTTGATCTGGGTCACTAGTGCCAGTTCCGTCTCTGCCTTAGCCTTCCTAACATTCCCCTTACAATCCTGAGCAATGGAGGTATAGTCCTCCCTTGTGATGGCCCCTCCCTTCTATTGGGTGAGATTAAAGGGTCTCCTGATTCTACTCAGATTTGGGGATTCGGCCACCAAATTGGGCCAAATCAAATCAGCAACCAAAGCTTTGCACAGCCCTACTGGGCATGTCTACACCTTCATTAATGTGTCTTAGATACTGAGTATTTAATTTAGTACTTGCTTAATGAAATACTAACTAAATGTGAAGTAACTAGAGTTACTGCGCAGTAGCACCAGCATGTGGTTTTTTTCATGACACTTTTTGCACATTAACCTAAATAACACTGCACAGTAGGCTACTGGCATAGGTTTTAACTGCCACACTACTGTGCAGTGTTATTAGGCTAATGCACAGTAAGTGTCTCATGTAGTACCACCCAGTGGGTGTTTCTCACAGGCAAGCTTTATAAAACTGCTCAAGTGATATTTACAATAAGAAATTGATTCAAATGGCCAAATACAAGTACAATTCTGAATGCATTTGAACCTCAAATTTTTATTTAGACAGATCTGTAGTCAATATCACCATTTCAAAATTCAGTATTAAGTTCTGCTTAACAAAAGACAAGAAGGATTAGACCTATTAGTAGGATATGTAGTCACATATGCATAATGACCTTCAAACCCATGGTAATGAACATTATGAAGCCCACACTTTTCTTTAAATATAGCAAGCTACATAAGCTTCAGACCTTTGTAAAATCTTTAAACAGTACAGTGTGCATGTGTGTGTGGCAGGGGGTGGTGGAAATGGAGGTACAACTATACCAGGCACCCAAGCTTGGACCCACCCCTCTCCCAAAAAAAAATCACATAATTCTATGCTTTTTGTTTCCAAAATGAGAACTGGGGGGACAGGATGCTATCAGGATATATCACGCCCCCATGTTTCTCTTATAAGCCCTAACTCTTTGTGAGAACATTTTTAGATCTTTCATTAGGCTCAAAACCAGGTTAATAGTCTTACTTTATGGTCTTTTCAGCCAGATTTAAGCAAAAGGAACTGACCAGATATTTAAGATCAAGTGAGAACAGATTCTAAATGCATGCAAATATTATAGTTCCAAACCCAACAGACTGATAATAGCTAGAGCAGTTATTTTTAAAGTCGGGGGGGGGTGAGGGGGGAGAGATGGACATTAAAAAAAAAAGAAAAGATCACTTGGTGACTTTTTTTTTTGTAAAACTTGTTTAAAAATCTAGAGCAGCACATCTATGTTCTTTGAGTTTTATGAGCTAACAGTAAAATTAACTTGGTACTTTCCTGGTTTGCAATAGAATTATTTAAGAATAGGGATAACTGCCTAAGGAAGAAATGAATTTGCCATGAGTTTGAGCACTGAATTTTAAATTGCTTGAAATGATTAATTAAGTCACACAACTCTGCAAATCTTTGTTAAGGTGAGAATGACATTAACAAACATTTCCAAATCTATCTTTTCATAAAGGCATCTCAAACAGATGGAATACCAGACATATTATGTATATTCAAAACAAAACAGAAGCCCTATGTAAGGCAGTTGTCATAAATAAAAACAAACTCTATTTTAACATTTTGGATACCTAAAACTTGGAAAGTGTGCAATTTCTGGAAGGGAGGTTTTTTTTCAGCATCTAAAAACAAGCTTGCACATGTTTTAAAGAGGGATGGCTGCACCTTATATTGAGGCCATGAGGGTTCATCTGTGATAAAGACAAGAGTGGCAAGGTGGGAACTTCCCAACCAGCCACAGTGCTAGTCTCCCACCTGCCTCTGGGGCACGCCTCCTACCTCACTTTGTTGTTAAATAATTAGGGTCTTAATTAGGCGGGAGGCTGCCCTTTTCATGACCTGTTCTGGGCCTATGTATGCAGCTCCAACCACCCCTGTACACACCCCAAGCCCTGCAGATGTTCCTAACAGCTCTGCTCTGCCCTGAGACCAGGCCCAGCTCAGCACATTGTTAGGCATCTCAAGTTCTGCCCTATATGGGCCACACTCATACTGCCTCCTTCTCACTGAAGCCTCTCTCACTCCACCACCTCTTACATGGTCTCTCTCTTATTGCCCATTATGCCCTCACCTGGAGGGTCCTTGGGCTTGTTTCCCTGCACTCCCCACCCAGCAAATGCTCAGCCTCTGGAGCCTCTCCCACAGCCCTCATCTGAGGAAGCACTGGGCAGTTTGCAGAACACTGGACTGACTCAGGTCTCTCACCAGCAGCTGCTCTCAGTCAGAGGCTCCCGACTCACCCCATTATTTGTGGCTCCTCCTCAGGTGCCCCACCCAAATTAGCCTCTGGCCCACATGTGGCCTCAGGCACCTGAAGGCTTATCTAGACTTAACTCAGCCCCCGTGTTAGCAGGACCTACCCTCAAGCCCTCTGCTCACCAGGGCCCACTTCACACCCCTTCTTCACAGGAACTCATATCAGGCCCTGTGTTTGCAGGGCCTCACTCCTACGCCTCTCTATTTGCCCCCCCTCTCTAGGGCCTCCCAACTACTACTCTAGCGCAGGCCATTAGGTGCCCCTCTGCACCCCGCTCTATACCCCTGCCTCCAATGAGGCACATACTCTGCTCCCTAAGCTTGGGTCTGGGGTCAAACACCCCTGCAGGCTCAGGTGCCACTCACCAGCATGCCTGGCCCATCATTCTCACTCTCCAGGGTCCTGTACCTCATATGGGCTTAGGGGGCTGCAGCTGTGCCTGGCCCCATTCTCCACTGTTCAGGGTCTTGCACCCCACACGAGCTCAGGTGCCACACCAGGGTGTGCCTGGCCCTCTACTGCCACTGATGATAAATAACCCACCTGAAGTTGGGTTTGGGGTTAAGGAGCCCCTCCTCACATTTCACCCCGGATGTAACTGGCCTGGCATTTCCTGGAGGCTCCCATGCCATCTCCCTAAGCTCCTGCCCTTTCCTCCTAGTGTTACCAGAGCAGCAGCTCCACCAGGAGATGTTGTTTCCTTGGTGCCAGGCAACAAACTGCTGCCTCCAGCCCTGCTGGCTGGAAAGTTAAAATGGATGCTCAGAGCTGGGGCCATACCTGCCGGTTGCCTCTGCATGCTCTTAAAGTGCCAGACACCAAAAGTGCGCCACAGCAAGCAAGTGCATGTTTACCATCTTTCCCTTGGAATTCTACTTAAATTTCAAGTTAGATTCTGTAGGATGTATTGACTGATTTAACGTTCTGGCTGAACCCCTTTGTCCAGCATCACATTATCTGCCTGGTTTTCCTAGGTAGCACAAAACCCTATTGTGAATGATGCTTACGGTCATTTTTCATAGCTGTGAATCTCATAATAGGTCAGTTTCTATCAGATTAGGTGGAAACATGGAGGATAGATGGGGAACGCTGGGGACTGATGGTAGCATGGAAAACATTTGTATGACAAGTTGCTTTTTGAATATGCATCAGATCCTGCACTTACAGAAGACAACAGTAAAGCTCCTATGGCTTCAGTGGTGCAGGATCAAAAGGCAAGGTGTGCCTATAGCAGTGATTTCCCGGTGGCTTGGTATTTAGGCTTATAATTTTTTGTCTATTCATCATTGGAAACCTTGGCCAGATTCTGATTGTGGGAGTTAACAAGTACAGTCTGAAGGTCTGGTACCAAAACAAGTCTAGGTCCATGAAGGAAACCATGCATGACATCCGTTTAGAACTGGTGAAATTTATACTAATACTGAGGCCTGAGCACCCTTTAAATGCCATATAAGACCATGTTGTTCCCCTAAACGTGGTCACTCAGGATGTGTGTTATTTTAACAAGTAGTCTTAATTCTTAGATTTCATGCGTATTGTATTTGCACACTATTCCTTCAAAAAAGAGACCTACAGGATATGTTTTAATATCAACCACATTATTAAAAAAACTCAAAGAAAAGCCATAGTAAGCCTATGAATATGCATTGTATTAATTACCACTGTACAAATGTACACTTCTTCCACTCTCCTCCCTCCCAAGAATGGTTCTGAAAAAACTGTCACGGCATCTTAATTTTTAATGCAGCCCAATTAATGTGCTGCTCATACTTCTTAGGTGGAAAAAGCATTGCAAAACACATTTTTAAGAATCCTCAAAAATGCTTCCAATCAATATGCAGTACAGATCTCTTCAGTACAGCAGTTATATTATCTTGTGTGGCACATGCATGGTTACCAAGGCAACCAGTATCCTTCAACCAAGTCTATTATTATGGCTATTACAGGCTTTTAGAATCTCTGGTGTCCAAACCATCACTCAGAGCTGGTTGGTGCTAAGCTTCAAGTACAGATGCAAGTAGAAAAGCATAAGATACAGCAAGCTCTTCCTTGCTGACAGATAGATAGGATGAGAAGTAAAGGTGGCATGGGAAATTAAATTCAGTCAACTAGGGGGCGGTAATTCTTATATAACAATCTTAATTAAGACACACAAATGTAGCGACAGTTCATCACAGACCTTCAGTTCCAAAGATGAACCATTGTTTCAGCATATCTAATGGTGAAGAATAGCTGTAGTATTAATTATAGGAAAGCCAGAATTTTTTTGCCAACCTATTACACTGAAAAATTAATTTTTCATCACTGTAGGTACCAGATGTATGTTTATGAAAAATAACTGAAGTAAAAGTGCCAAAGTATTAGCAGAATAAAGAAAAAAATATTTAGATGTTACCTTTGTCTTTTATCCGTTAGATTAGAGGAGTTTCAGCGTGTTATAATCAAATTTATACTCTCTCCAGCATAAGCTGAACTTGGTTGATATAAACTATCCCAGGATACTCTGGAACAGCTTTCACTATCAGTAATTGCCCATATCCTTTTTTGTACTTAAGCATTTCCACATCAAAGCATTATAAGAACCTCATTATGCTCTGTACAGCTTATTACAAAGTTTCCCTTAGCCACCAAGCACGGAATTTCAGGCAGAAAATAAATAACCTAGTTTATTAAAACAGCCCTTGACAAATCAAGGAGTAAAAGTTGCTAGCTAGATGATTTATCCCAGTGCTTAAAGTATACAGTAGGTTCTGGGTTAAGTGTCAGCAGGTGGAATAATGCTTCAAAGCCTGTTGTTTGGAGTGCTCTTAAAACAAACAAACAACAAAATCACGAACTCCTCATAGAACTCCTGTCTACACTCGGAAATTTACCTAATGCTGACCAAAAAAATGTTACCGAATTTGTGTTAAATACAGTAGAACCATGGCCACATTTAACGTGAACTATATTCAGCACCATTTCAGAACCCATGGTTAAACTGAAACAGTTCTAAACACAAGCTGTCCACACAATTTGTTTTACACGTGTCATTTTCAGCACCAGTTCAGCTGTACCTGTTTTTAGTATCAGTATAAGGCCAGCATGTCAATCCTTAGAGTTGACACCACATTCAGATGAATCCACCTGCTCCCTTCCATAGGACTGGAGAAGTATTTGTAGGAGAAGGAGCCGCTGCACGAGAGAAGAAAAACTATATGGGACTCCAATGCAGAAGATTCAGAAACTCTACAGGCTTGTATGTAGGTCTGCTTGCAGAGCCACTAAATAGGGGCTCATTGTTGTGAAAAACCACTCTTTCCCCTCACATCTACAGCTGGGTTCCTAAGGACACAACTCAGCTGTTCAAATTGTAGTCATAGTCATAATTTGGGCTTCAGGCAGGTCACATCTGCCTATTGTTTCAGGTTGGCTGGCTGCAAATTTGGGAACACAGTACTAGGCTGAGGTCATTTAGAAAGTTCCCTGAATTCAAGGGCTAGAAATAAATTTAAAATTTGAATGCTACAGATGACAATATGAATGTTTTTACTCAACATCATTAAGTACACTTGCTTAACACTGAAGAAATCTAATAGAATATTCACAGTATTTATTTATGAGCTAATTTTGTTTAACTACAACATAAGAGCCTCCATTCTCACATGTACAGTTTCTGCCCACAGTTTTGTTATTTGGTCCTTCAGGTAATAGTCAAGAATCTAGTGTTAGTTTGCTAAGCCCCCAGTTTCAACAAGTCTGGTATTAAATGTTCAAGTGCTAGAAATATGTGGCAACCATTTAATTGCAAGCATCCTTTCTGCGATACTTCTGTGAGGCTACCTATCACCTGAGAATATTAGCTGTCTAAAGTTACAGTGTCTTCAAATTGTGAAGCTCCCGAATGTCCCTGAAATTCAGAAGGGAATTCAGAATTCCCTACTCATAAAAATGGCTAATTAAACCAATAGACTAACATTTGTCCAGTTACAGTATGAAAATTTAGACAAAACTTGTCCTTAAGAACTTATGGCTATATCACTGGTATATTTGGCCCTTAAATAAGGAGACAATAGGCACTTGATATGTAGACATTTGGTATGCCTACATGGCACCTACATAGTTGTGTAACTATAGCTTTTGACACTTAAACAGTTTGCAATTTTCTTTCCCTCTGTGAAAAAACAGAAAAATCACCTGCATGTGTACCTGCTGAATGGAACCAGAAGAAGGAAGCAGCAGCCATCCCACCTTTTGACTTAGTGGTCTCAAGGGACATTTTGCATATGCCCTGGGGGTGGGGTAGGCAGCTCCAAGAGCCACTCTAATTAAAGCCCCACCACATCTCATGCATCAGCACCTCTGTGTTTAAAAACAGCAGCAGGAGCACTTGAACTAAAGGGGATATACAGGAGGGTGCTGGAGTATGGCAATTCTCACACTCCAGCAGACTCAATTAATTGAGTCTGGAGTTCTGGTGTGTTGGAGCAGCCTTCACACACATATATAGACACCCAGATTACACACTTGCCCAGGCAGAAGGAGACCTAGGTTCTAGCCCTACTTCACCAAGAGGGGTTTTGATCCTACATCTCCTGTTTTCCAACAAGAAGCTCTCATCGTCAGCCAAGGCATTGCATAGACCCTACTCTGTTCTATCATACATTTAAAATTCACTGGAAAAATGGATAAATAGCATTGAATTTCCTGCCTCTTCAGAAATGGGGCCCCTACTGCTCTCCTAGTTTCATGTGAAGTTCTGGGACCAGAAGGCCGGCCAAGATCATAGATAAGTTGGACCAGTAAGGGCCACCCCAGGTAATCTAGTCAAACCCTCTCCCTAAGGCAGGATCATCCCTGTCAAAAACATCCTATACAAATCCACTGTCTAACCTCTTAGCAGACCTACACAGTCAGTCCTGACATAACACTCAAACCTGCCGCAGAAACACCTGTAACAGCCAGGATCCATTCAGAGCCTGGAGGAAAGCTAAAGGTGAGGGCCAGAAGCAGGAATTAGGGAAACAGTCAAGTGTTAGGAACAAGATGACTCAGGAAGCCAGCACCAAGCAACAAGAACAGGAAGACCAACCAAACAGCAGATGAAAAGAAAATGCATACACATTGCCCAAATGCCAAATGAGGGGCTAAGTATCTGAGAGCAGTTACCATGGTTTTCCCTGACACAGTTGTGGAATCCAGCTATTCAGTGACCATTTTATTGGCCCCACCTTGGGTTACATGTTGCTTGACTGTTACATGGATTACATAAGAACATTCTGGTCTCTACCTTCCTGAATATTCTTCGTTTTTTTATTTTTTTATTTTTTTAACCCATTAGGAAGGAGCAGAGGATAAAACACACAAAATGGGGAGGGAGTAGGTGACAATTCAGCCTTGCTGTTTTTCTCTCCAGGAACCAGCAGTTATTTTAGCTGGCAGGACACACAAAAGGGGAATAAACTGCATTTGGAAAAAGAAACATAGTAACAGTTACCAGGGTTGTGCGAAGCTTCAGGCACTGGTTTGATTCAGAGAATATTTGGCCTGATTCGGTGGCCAAATCTCCGAAGGTCCAAATCTATTCAAAGCTCTGCAAAGTTGATTTGGAAAAGATTTGGAGAGCTTCAGCGATTGGGGCAGTCCCTTCTCACTGCAGCATGGAGTTGGACCTGGACTCCATGTTGGTAAGTAGGGGGCAGGAAGGCTGGAGGAGGTGGGAAGGGACCATGGGGGGACCCCTGCCAGGCCCTGTTCCCTGCCTGCTCCCCCAGCCCCCTAGTGCCCCCGACACCTGCCCGATCTCCAAGCCCTGCCCCCATGGCTGCCCTGCCCACCCAAGCTCCCAGCTATTTTAAAAAAAACCCTAATCACTGGCTGCTGCCACCTGGTAGGGGTCAATCCCCACTGCCCCACACCATATGGGGGACTCTACCACAATCCCACTGACCCCACCCACTGTCCCAGCCCCCCACCCCCTTCATGGCTACCCTGCCTACCCCAGCTCCCGGCCCTTAAAAAAAAAGCCCCAACTCATCAGCTGTTGTAGTAGCCTTGGGGCTTCTGGCAGAGCTCTCCACACAGCGCAGGGCAGTGGAGAATCACCCCGTCACCTAGCAGCAGCCAGTGAGAGATGGGGATTTTTTTTTTAAAAGGGCCGGGAGCTGGGGTGGGCAGAAAATACATGGCAGGGCTGGGACAGCAGGCAGGGGATGGGGGCCTCATGGCAGAGCCCACCACATGGCATGGGGCAGCGGGGAATTGTCCCCCTGCCTGGCTGCAGCCAGTGAGCAAGTGAGTGTGGGGTTTTTTGTTTTTTTTTTTTAAGAGCCAGGAGCTGGGAGAGTGGGAGGGGTAGCCATTGAGAGCAGGAGAGGATGGAGCCAATTCAGAGATTCAGCAGTGGCCAAATGTCCAAATCAGATTTAGCCAAAAAAAAATAAAAATAGATTCAAGTCAGCGATTCAAATCATCGAATTGAATCACTGTCCTCCGAATCCAAAATTGAAGCAAATACTAGCCACTTCACACAAGTCTAACAGTTACCCAGAATGGCTCCTGGCTCAGCACAGCCTATTCTACACAATCCTATGCACTTGACATATTTAAGCCGCAAGAAATGTGGGCTGTGTCCCAGTGAAAGCATTTATTTATAACTTGTTATGAAGCATATTTAAAATGTTAGGTGTTCTAGTTTGGGCATTTTGATAATTATTTTAAATGAAGACAGGTTAATTAATAGTTGCTTGATATTTTACATAAATTAAGCATTATTAATCGTGAATTTATACTAGATAGAATATTAAAAGTATCTTAATCTTTTCCTCTCTTTTAAAAAACAGGAACATATTAAGTGCATAAAACACAATATCTGAGATCTTACAGAACAGAAATACTTTGAAATGTGACATCCACCTCCCAGTGTAATACACTGTTCCTGGAGGTTAGCTAATCTTATTCTTCAATTATGCAGTAATCAAAAGAATCCCGTTGGCCAATTGGTAATATTTAAATAATTTGGATTACTAAAATCTGATCCTATCTACCCCTTGCTGGTGTTTATAATATTTATGCTTCCATGATGGTACAAAGGTGCTGAACAGTTTCAGTAATATCTGTGTAGATACTCAGTACAAGAACAAGGCTTTGTGCAAATATGCCTCCCTGTGCTTTCATTGGCTTTTAATGATATTCAGAAAAAAGAAAAACAAACCAAACAGTGCCCCCTTGCTGAAGACCAAAAGTAAAGACTGGGTTTTTAATTTCAAAATAGTTATAAAACAGCCAAAGCTAGACTCTTGACTATACCAGCAACATTAGAAAAGTAAGTCAAATTACACAGTGGAAAAATAGGACTTTTGTACTTAGAAGCTTAAAAGACTTATTAGGAGGCAACCATTCCCCTGCATCACACTATTATTCCCTGGTTGACAGAAGATGAGTTAGACTGAGTCCATACTCCACTTCAATTAGAAAAATCAAGCTAGCTAATTCGCAGTCCTAGAATTCTTTTGCAAGGAAAGTGACATGCATCTATTATTCACAAAGGATCAAGTCTGAGTTCTAAAATAACGTAAATCCCTGTAGAAATATTATGAATCTGTGACAACACAAAGTGATTTATTTCTAAGTAACATAAATGCAAAATAAACATTTTTGCGTAAAGGTTTGTATCTTGGGCTCAGTTCTCTCCATTTTACTTAAGCAGAGAGGTAAAAGTTTATGGAAATTTTATTTGTACAAGGTATGAAGAATCTGCCATTATGATACAAAAAATATTATATACTTCTGTTTTCTGCCTACAAATCTACTAAAAGAAAGATGGATGCATCTGGAAAAGTATGCTTACTTTTATAATGTCATTTGCTTAGGAAGCTTCATTCTGAACTGTATTTTTGCATGTGATTGAAAATGTAAACCAGAAAGGGAGGTTCTCTACCACACTATTTTTACTGTTTTAGTTTTGTCACATGATTTTATGGAGAGAGATTTCAATATTAATATTAAATTAATAAATGTAATTTAAATCTTTACATTTTCTATTACATATCTTTTTAATTTAAATTTTCCTTACTTTTTTTTAAAGCAATATCCCTTCCTTCTTTTCTTTTCAAAAGAAATAAAAGTAAAAGTTTAACGAGATTTAGTGTTATTTGTAATCACTCTTAATGGAAAATATTGAGCTTAATTTAAAAGTTAAAATCACAAGTTTGATTATGAAATATTTAAACTTTTATGAATATATCCATCTATTTTAATTACTTTTTTAAAATAAAAAAAATATATCAGGGTTAAGTTTAATTAACAATAGTTGCAAATTTCAAGTACGTAAATAAATGTCTAATTTTTATTAATAAAAAAGAAATGAAAGAAATATCCTGATGTCCTTTGAATTTGTTGTCCAAGAATGGAAACTCTTTTTTCAGAAGTAATTCAGTGCCTGAAAACATGGAATTTGGGAGTCACGTCAAAGTATGGTATGGTTTCAGTTTGTTTATCCGATGCATGCATGAGTATCAGCTGTACATCTGAGTTGTTATATGAGAAAGTCAAGTCTCCCATTTATAGATGTTGAAGTATATACTGAAAGTAGGTTGGCTGGTACAGTACATTTGCCTTTCACCTGAACTTAATATCTTCTACACCTTCTGGACTTCCAAATAAGATTAAACTTCATGGATTTTGTCTTGCAACATTGACAATTATCCAATAGGAAAGAAGCTTCCTGATCATTGTTTCTCATGTTTAAGTTGATGACAGCAGCAACATAAAGAAAATTAAATTTAAATTGTCTGAATATGCTGAGCCTGTCACCCTGGGAAAAATCCCAAATTCACTTAAAAATCCCATTACTAAAGCTAATGTAGTTACAACAGCTACTGTCAGTGCAAATGACAGCACTATTGTGTCCCTGGTTTGCAGACCAGAAATCAGTCATGGCAAACGTGGTCGTGGCAAACGTGGTCATTTTCATGAGCTTGTGTGCTTGCCTCTGTTAAATAATTGTTCAGATATTAGGAAATTAAGTGTGCACAACCCCATTTTTCCCCTGTGAAATAATAGATGCTGTGAAATTCAAAACATCCCATTGTTCATACTACAATGTATAATTCTGCATAGTCCAAATACTTTGTATTCATGAATTTGGAGGGACAGTGACATTGTTTAATGATTTATAACCACACATAGACAGAGATCAAATCATATTTGCATTTCTAAAATAAATTTGCCTGATCGATGTCAGACTTTTGTTCACTTCAGAAGGTGGTTTATCTGGTCCCTCATCTTACCTTATAATTATATCTGAAAAATTTTTCTCTCTAAAGCATGGCTCAATTTTACGATAAAAGTGAACCACTAACAATATCTTGAAGAATTTTCATGTTTCACGATGATTTCCTGTAGACTAAAAAAATGGAAAAATACTGAAAAGCCATCAGCATTTCATGAATACCAACAACCTATTTCGTGTTTAATTTGATTTTCATTTAGCAACCAATACAAAAATGGAAAACCAGTATGAAAATTGCTAGTTAATCTTATATTTTTGTCTCCCTGGAGTTTATCCTAATGCTTTAGAGTTAGCAGAAAAGAATACTTTAATAATTATGATTTTTTACTAAGTGAATGCACCAAATTTGATTTTTAATCATCAGACAAGAACTCAGCTATAATAACAGCTGCTTTGCATGCAGCTCTGCTTTACAGCAGTTTGGCTTTTTACATAATATAACATAAAAGCAGCACACATCATCTGACACTATTACAACATTTCAGTGACATAAGATTTTGTTGCTTTATTTTTTGTTTACTTTAGCCATTGCAACAACTGATCTTGTCTTTCCAAAATGAATTCTGTTACAATAAGGGCATTTTTTCCACTGTCCTCCTCTATCTGGCCAAATCTGTGCAATGACCTCTTGTTCAAGAAGGTCATATTGCAGTATCAGTCATCAGGCTAAAGGGATGCTCTTTTAATAGTGAGCATTCAAGATAGGTTCTGAGATGTTTGGCTTTCTACATTTTATATAACCTTGTATGTCCCTGTGTTACAGCACAACCATATAAATGTCATATATGATTATTTAAAATTCAGTCAAAAGACATGGATGTTTCACTGAGTCCAAACCTATCTTTTGTTTTCAGTGTACAATGTAGACATGAATTGGAACAATCTCAGCAAGTAGCAAATTCTGAGAAAAGGATGAAAAACAACTGCCACACAATATTATCAAATCAGGACTCTCCCTAGCGAGAAATTTATATGGGTTGTTCCTATTCCAACCATTCTAAAATAGGTTTAAAGCTCATGGCAACTTGTCACTGCATGCAAGATGTTTGGTACAAAGATTTATTTAGAAATTTCTGATTTATAAATCACTGAACTCATGCTTAAATTGCTATTCAGTTGTTCTTAACACAAATGATATAGACTGCAGATACATTTCTGTCTCTCACTAATAGGTTACTCTTGCCAATTCAACTCCGTGCCAACTCTTCTATTGAGATTATACTGTCCACTATTAAATTAAAGACTACTTTTGAAATACATTTCCGTCAAGCCATAATATTAAGCAATTTGTGGTTGCCTTTAAGAATCAAGGATTAGAGCCGTAATCAGAATTCCCCTGGAAGGTAAATAATAGCAGTGGGCTTCTCATCAAACCCAAACATAGATGTTACAACATCTATAACAAGATAAATACTAACATAGCTTGTTACACCCTCTTTTATCCTGTGCATTTCTTGTATAAAAAAAAAAGATAACACACATTCAGGCACAAAGAAAACGAAACCGTACCAGTTTATTAAGAACACCTTGCTTAAGAACGTCTATAAAAATAATTTTGAAATTCAAGTATCTTCTCACATACCAAACAATTTAAGATAGAGTCTTTTAAAATATGAGTTGCATATGATTTATTATATTAATTGTGAAAAAAAATCCTAAAAGCAAGGTCTATGAACCGTCAGCATGTGTTCACCACCCCAATAATGATATTTCTTTTAAAAAGCTTGCTTTAGAGCAATAAATATAATCAGAATATGCACTGGAAAATATTGTACCTTCAGCTTCAGGAAAAAACAAAACAAAACAAAGTGTCCTATAAGGATTTAAACAGTTATATTATTTTTAAAAATTGACTACTGTCGCAATTGCAAAATTCAAATTGTAATGCAATTTGTAAAACATTTAAAGTGTTTAGGACGGTCACTGGTGGTGGACCACTTGGTGAACTAAATTCCATTATGCTTACAATATTAAAATTCTAGAGCATTAATAAAAAAAAATAGCTGAAGTTCAACTGGGTTAATTAGATTATACCACTGTCAGATGTTTATATGGAAAAGCAATATAGATGTTAGGTTAATATGTTGGTTTGATTAGTATTTCAAGTATGGGAAGAAGTGGGGCAGGTGGGGATCATTTACTGTTTTTACATAGTTGTATTGGTTTGTTTTACACTTCTGCTTGACAGTCACCATTTTCAAACCCAGATACCTAAACTTAGGATTTTAAGTACATAGATGGATGTGTAAAAAGTAGTTTGATTTCCAGAAATCCAAGTAAAAAATACCTTTGAAATCAGATCACCTTTATTTAGCAGTCTACATTTGATCTTAGGAGCACCAGGTCTGAAAAGGTTGGCTGATGTCATCATTTCATCTCTAGATATGTTCTTCCATTTGAAGTTAATTGCCAAAGTCCTCAGATTTAGTAAGGGTGAGAACAATTCACTGTCCCCTTAATATGCCATGTTGTCTTCCAATGGGGAATGCCTTTTTTAAACTGGAACTTAGTGTTTTTCACTGGAACGCACCTGGCAGGTCAAGAAATCCCCTGAGGAGAAAGAGGAACTTTAAAGAGATAGGACGTATATCAAAACTCATTATTCTTCCTTTATGAGGCTCAATGTAGTGAAAGAATGTGATGATGTCATTCTGACAATCTATGTTGGGATTAGAAATTCATAGTTTCTTATCAAGTGAAGTAGGCTATTAGGGAACTAAGAATGCACTGGAAAAAATTATGACCTGGTACATTTGTTGTGTAGTAAGTTCCACCCCACCCCCCAAGTTTCCTGGACTTCATAAGACACGTAGTAGCATTAGTTTACTTGTTGTTTCTAATACTAAGTATATTAAAGAAATTTTTCATGCACCTTAATTCAGCCCAATTTTATACTGACCTGCTTTTTAAGGAAAAATGAGGATTCGTATCCGTTTCCTCCATAATATTGTATTCCTCCTCCTCCCTTTTCTTCTTCTATTTTTCCCTTTTACCTTATTGTGGTATAGAACTAACACTCCAAAATATTTTTTCCCTTCAAAGAAAAAAAGCTAGCAAGCTAACATTTAAAAAGTATTCATATTTCTGAAGTTAAGTGGTCTTAAGTACAAAAGCAAAAATATACAGTAGAAAGTAAAAGTAAGTCACATCCATTCTGATGAAATAACCTAGGAATATCTAATTTTAAGTTTCTGTTATCTACAGAAATTCTAAGATACTGTTTTCTCTTTTGAAAAAGAAAAAAAAAGTTTGGGGGTGGGGGGGAGAGAGACTTTGCACATGAAAAAGAAATTAGTCATGCTCTTACTGGTGACTATTTAAGGCATCTGAAAAGGATTAGATGCTCAGAATCTGTGCCTGACCTGATTTTTAAAAAAAATTCAGTCGTATCTGTTGAGAGTATAAATTGAAAGAAATTCTAAGTCAAATGCTATCATAACTCTTTAAATACATTATTAACAAGCTGTAAACATAGAACAACAGGCTATTACTTTATATTTGCAAATCAATGTTTGGGGTGTTTTCTAGACCAACACAAACTCAAAAACACATTCTTTTCAATTGACTTTTCCTCTTCTGTAAATAGCATTGTTTATTAAGGGTGATAAAATGAAAAATGCCTTTACATGACAAAATGTAACATCAGCTTATCTGGCGTTTAATTGGAATGAGAATTGCATATTTTCCTGATCAAAATAAAACACAGACAGTCCAAGAACTCTCTCTTACTCTGAAAAACCTCTGCTTTTCATTTATGTTCAAAGAATTTTCTTTATAAAAACTTTAATACACCTATTAGTTAAACAGATCTAAGCAGCAATTCTGTTCATTTGTATGAAAGAAATGTAAAATAGAAGTAAACCTGTTTTTACAGCCAAGGAAAGACAGTATGCAAATTATGCACCAGAAACACCCTTATAGATATACACCAATTTAGAAGAAAATCTGTCACTCTACATATTCATACATGAATATAAATAACTCTTTTCTGATATAAACACTATCAACTGAAGACAATTTCAACAGAATGAATAATTCCTCTTTAAAATCTAGATACAGACTACTGTTTCTATGTGATGTCAAATCTGAGCCATTCCCATAGTGTCTTATTTGAAATAAATATGTTCCTGTAATATTTTCTACATCTTGATGCATCGTATAGAGAAGAACATACAAACCTCTAATATTTGCTCATCCAATGCCACCTTCCCATCCTTTCCTAAATCATAAAGAAACTAATGAAACAAAAATGAATGGACAATGGGGAGTATCAAAAGCACTGACATCCATTCCTTCAAACAGGTGAGCAACCACAAGTGATGTAAACAGGAGCTCTTTAGCACAAGATTCAGCTGTTGGTTTAGTAGTTCAAGTGAAGAGTTTAATGTTATGGGTCTTAATCTCCACAGTCTCCCCAGCTCAGCGGAGCAGAATGATGTCCAGTTACTAAAAAGCAGCATTTCATTTGGTGAATGGCAAAACGACATACAGGACGATGTGGGTCGGTTCTTACCAAGGACTAAAGGTTACCTGGAACTAACTCCAAAACTTTCAGGTAAAATCAGGTTAGGCTGGAGTTAAGCACCCCAAATCAGCCCCACGCTGGGGAAAGTACAGACGAGCATTAGGTACACGTTTGTTCGGTGACCTTCATTACTAAAGCTCTCGGTTTCCAGGTGCATCCCCGGCGCCTGGGTCACTGCTGACACCAGCGGGGAGAAGGCAGCGTGACGGGAGACAAAGCCGGGCGCACGCGGGAAATGCTCCGCCATCGGCTCCGCGGACGAAGGCACGGGTCAGGCTGCTCGCTCGTCCTGACTTGCCCTGCCCTGAGACAGCGCGCCCGCGCGCGCAGAGGAGCCGCCAGAAGATCCCGCAGCCCTGTCCGTGAGCCGGGCTTCCCCGCAAGAGCCGACATAAACCGCACCTCCAGAAAGAGCCGCCGGAGCGTGCCTCAGTTTCCGTACCCGGCTCGGGCGCCCTCGGGGACAGGCAGCTTCCCCGAGCGGCGTCCTGCTACCGGCAGCTTTTGGGAGCGCGGGGGAGACGGACGAAGCCCGTCTCACCCCCTTCCCGCCGGCCGCCACAGGTGAGGGCGCGCGGAGCCACGTCCCGCTGCCGCTAACCCCAGCCGCTGGCACCTACCTGCCGCGCCGCCGCCGCCCGCCGTTGTGCCCGAGCCGGCCTGCGCTGCCCTCCCTGCTTGCTCCACAGGGTCATTTAAAGATCGGCACCGGCTGCTCAGCGGCTGAACCGCACTACGTCCCGGCCGCCTTGCTCCGCGCCGCCGCCGCCAGCAGTGGATGGAGCGGGCTGCCCCGCCCCGCTGCTGGCCGGGGCGGGGCCAGCCCG